>NC_133026.1:137388560-137691590 GCF_048771995.1 Taeniopygia guttata | reverse complement strand
ATAATGATTTAAACAAACACACACATACGTTATGTGATTGTGTCAGATGCATTATGGCAGCAGAGAAGACTAGGTAAGAATATAACCTCATTCTGCTGTGTGAGTACAGAAGAAAACAGTCCTTGTCCTTGATGGCTTATGATTCAGAGATTGTATATTTCACAGCAAAGAAGTAGATAGATTAAAAAGACACCTAATAGTTCCTGGATAAGGAGGTTGGATTGTCCTAATTTACCATGAAAGTCATCAACAGTATAGATGGCAATGCAGAAAAAATTATAAGGGCATGAAAGATGTACAGTGCAGGTCGTGTCCACAAAAGCCATCATCTCCTGATGCAAGTCAAATGCCACTTGTGTCTTCCCAGTGATATAAGACTATGTGAAATAGGGAATGGAATAATAGATAGGAAGAAAGCATAGCTGGAGGCAGATGTTTGAACACAAATCATCCTTCTAGGTTGATGCATTATTGCGGGGTTCCTGGATTGACTCACTGACATTATTTATGCAAAACTCCTGGCCACATTCCCTCTCTGCAATATTACAAGCAATATATTACAGACTGGAGGATGTCCTCTATTTCCCTCGAGTTTTCCATCCTGTTCCTATATAACCTTCCAGATATATATCACAATTACTATAAGCAGTATATTGCTCATTATAACCTGAATCTATATACAACATCTGGACATTTTAACTGACCACATTCCCATCTAGTGCCGGCTTAGATGATGGCAAAACTCATCATCTTGCTGGATCTGTACTAATTGGACATTAGCTTTTAGACTTTTTTCTTAAACATCGTGTATCCTAATTTTATTATGGCATGTTGGAAAGTTTTTTGTAGCTTGTAGAGTATGGTATGTTGTGAAGCAGATGTTCAATAGACTTTGTATGGCTGCAACTGTACTAATAAATTAAATCCTCATCAAGCTGTTCTCTAGGTGTAAGGCCAGTTGGTGTTGAATAATCTATATGAATTATATTTAACTCCATTAAACTTTGGAAAAGTGTAGCAACAACACACACTGCCTACTGGAAAGGATTGCTGTCTCCTGGTACCTCCCAGATGGTTGGTGACAGAGTGCTGCTGACCAGGGTAGTCTAGTTTTCTTTTTGCAATGCAGTCTTTTCAGTGTGCATGCCATAACAAATGCATTTTTAAATTTGCTTTAAAGACCAGCAACTTTGAAATGCAAAATGAGACAGAGGGAAAGCAAGCTACTAAAGAAGGAACTTCACAATCTTGTAATCCATGCAATTTTTAAGAGGATAATGGAATTTGGTGAACTTGTTTATTTTTTAATTGTTACAGGAGCTTTTTTTAACATGAAATGTGACATGAGCAAGTGCTTTCTCCATGAACTGTGTGAAGTGAGTTAGAAGTCTGGTGTTATTTCACTTTCACAGATTTGTCTGTATCTGGAACAAGGCTTTTCCTGGAATGAAAATGATAATTAGTTATCTGAGATCTAAGTGTGTTCTGAGGTTACAACTCAAAAAGGCTTATTAGCAGAGTGAACATACTGTCAGATGCCATGTGACAGCATGAGGATCTCCAAACATGGAAATGCTTGGAGAATTTGGAGAATTCCTGCTTTGGGTGGCTTGCTTCCAGTCATCTGTAAGTACAGACTTGGCCATAGCTAGTAGCAATGCTTTTACTGAAAATAATGTTAACTATAGGAAGAAAGGCGTGTCAGCCCCACAGAGCTCACATATCAGTCCCTGTGCTGTATCAGACTGTTACAGATGAGAAGTACGGTGATGTTACTTGAAAGGAGCTGCCACAGACTTACAGATGATGATGCTTTGACAGGCACAGCAGAGGAGCTGCCTCAAACCTAAGAAAACTCTCATGGCTGCATCTGTCTTTACAGATATGTGGAAAGCAAGAGTGCAGGCAGACAAACTGTAAGGGTAGAGAGGCAGAATAAATTAAAATCACATGGCTACCGCAATAAAGGATTCTGAGAAAATCCACCTGTTTTAAACCAATGAATTGTCAAAGAAAAGGAGAAACAGAAAAACACAACTCCCTTCTCATGTAGTCTTACTACTGAATCCTTCAAATGGGTCTTCAGCTCCTCTGCAGAACTCCCTGAAATCTTGCTGCATTAGCAGGTGGCATGACGTGGTTTTTATTTGCACTGGCAGTGCTGGCAAATCACCTTGGCTTCATCACTGTATACTGTGACTGTTGCAGCAGGGTGCTACCCTCCTGTGCCTCCTTCATCAAACTGAAAACAGCCATTATGGGGCTCTTCAGCTGCAGTTACCTGCTTCCTGTAATATGGGAAGGTTTGATCTGGATTTTAAAAGACTACATTGAAAAACCCCCATTAAAGCTATTATAAAGGCCCTAAATGTAGGCCTTAAGAAAACAAACTATGCCAAAAGTCAGTTTAAATGTTTTCACCAGGTATTTTTGCCAGGTATTTTTGAGAGAACTGCACATGTGGTAATAGAAACAGAATTTGCTAAAAAGCCGTATTTTCATCATTCCCAGCTCTTTCCACATGATCCCTAGTTACTCCAGTAAAATGGTAACAATTATTTTTGTGTGTTTTTCAATGATTTTTTTTTCTTGCACGTTCTGGAATGTGCAAGAGGGAGGTTTCTTTTTGAAAGTGCTCATATTTTAATATATAATACGAGGAGTAGCTACAGATGTTTTCATTTAAATGATAGAAGCTTTTAATTAAATGAAGCTTTTTGATGGAAAATTTCTGGGCAGCACTATCTGAATGACATATCACATGGCTCTGTGATAATAAAAAGAGAAAAACCTGAAGTGAAACAGACCAGAAAGTAGTAACCTGAAAAGGAGAACATGACTAATTAGTTTGATTGTTCAAGCAAAGAAACTACAACAATGCAAGATAACCAAACTCCCCAAGCTTACTATTTATTGTTCAACTAAAAATATGAAAATTCTTCATTTTAATGCTATAAGGGTATTAATAGGAAGAATATTGCAGCTTTGGAGGTAAAAAATTGGACTTTTAAATAATGTTATTTTAACCCATACTAGCTCTTTAGAAGATGCCCTTTTAGAAAGTACTAGCAAATATCATCCAAGTGTTATCAACAGAAGAAGGACTTAATATGCTCTCTTGGTGTGAGGCTGGTAACAATAACAACAAACAATGCATCACTTTAAAAGAGAAAATATTAAAGTAATGTCATTGTAGACTTTGTATATTTCTTTTCTTGTTTTTAATTTCTAGAGGTATTTATCCTTATCTCTCATTGTTTGAGCTGAGGATCTTCAGACCCAAATGTCTTTATTTTTCATGTATAGGTGCCAAATTACTGTATAGAAAAAAGGGTTACATAATGCAGAAAGGAATGTTTTTTTTTAATTCAGAAAAATCTCTGAAATACTTTTTTCAGCCCTTAGAGAATGAAAATCTGGGTGTAGAAAGAGTGCTTACATATAAAACCTGTTGCTACTTCTACAGCTGAGATGAAGGAATTTTTTGTTTTATGTAGAAAGATTGTAATTTATCAGCATATGTTCCACACAGTATAGGACAGTCCTTCTCTTGGACCTGTAAGTATATATATTTTAAATATTATTTTTTCTCCTGTCAGCCTGTGCACATCTTCCCACTGAAGATGCAACACTGCCATCCTTTCTTCTTAATCTTAATATTTAATGATAAAAATGTATTTAGGGATGCTGCTTCCATTAGTACCAGAAGTGACAGAGCAAACATGCATATTGAGGGTGTGGGAAGAGGTCCTTCAGCAGCTGATATCTCCTGAGTAATAGCTGCGGGCATGAGAATTAAAAGCTTATACTCAAGCATGAAAAGAAGAAAAGGTCAGTTCAGTGTTTCATCATTTGTCATTTGAGTCAAACTAGTTTTTCAAATCCATATCCTCTGATAGCATGAAATGTGAAGTTTTCTGGGTGACTTATCTTTTGTCTGTATGGCACTATATGACAGCAGTGGCAGCATCTAGTGATTCATGTCTTCAGGGAAGTGGGCAACAGGAGGGGAAAAAAATGAATATTGGGTTGATGGCAATTGTCATGGTTCCACTGACGTCAAAGAGACAGCTATCAAGTGGCAGGAGTTGAGAAAATTTACATGAGTTGAGCATCTGTGCCATCCTGTATTTTATTAACTGGCAATCCTGACTGAAAACTAATGAGGGAGAAACTTAAAAAGATTTAATTCACACAGACACAAAATGTGAACTGCAGAATTTAAGCCTAAGCGTGGAAGATTTTGGAATGTGGGATTGATGAACTTGGTCCAGTTCCGGTAAATACAGCACCATTTCTAAGAGGCATATTGTTGCTGGGATAATTATTTGAATCCCAGACTGTGAGGACATTTTTCCTATATTATCCAGCTAACACAAAGTTAGTGGGAGAATAAGTCTTTACAGGACACCTAACCACTGGTGGGATCCTAATAAAGAATGGTAGAGAAAAGTCTTTCTCTGCTTTTACATTATTTTATTTTTAAAATACTTTTGTTTATGGTTAAAATTGTTCATAATTAATTAACCTTATCATTCAGCCTTCCATGACCAATAGAGTTTAAAAGTTGTAATATTTCAGCTAAATTAATTAACACCAACCCAAGTAACACATTTCAGATGTTAATCACATCAAATCCTCAGGCTAAATGGAAAAAAAAAGACATTAGGGACAGAACAGCCACTACTGAAGTAAAGGAAAAGGCTGCATTAAATCACTAATGGACACCAGGTCTGAAATAACAGCACTTCTCAGACTCATAATCCCACAGGGAACAACAATCTTTCATCCTTACAGAGTAAATATAATAGGAGTCAGGAGTTTGCTATGCCTCAGTCTTTAGCCTTAGAATTTAAATATCAAGAAGTTGTGTTTCATATGAACAGATCTTATGGGAAGAGCATGTTTTAGTTCATCCAATTTGCCATTATTTTCACCATTTTTTAAAATCTGCATGTCCCTAACTCTGGGCTTTTCAATATTGCAGTAAATTTACAACAGGAAGAACATGGGAGCTCTAAGCGCAAAACAGGAATCCAGACGAAGGGCAGTGCTGGCAGCTATTGTACTGAAAACACTGAAATAATGCTGCATACAATCAGAAAACTAATGTGTTAAACCAGTTTAAGGAACATGGTTGATAATTTTTCACCATGTATTTACAAAACTGTTTATATTGACTAATAGATAGATGATGCTGTTGCATCATTCCAGCTGCACATCTGCAGTGGGATTTTGTTTTCTGAGTGAACACCAGGCTTGGTTTCTGTCAACATTCTAATGCTTTTGCAGCCCCTTAATACAGACAGAAGTGGTGGAAACACATATGCAGTCCCCAAAACTGCAAGGCTGCATCTGAATCTCCCACTTGTCCCTTTCCCCATTGTTAGGGCCATATTACGGTCAGCAGAAATCAGTGACTGTCTTACTATTACATGTGGTCTGGTAGAACAGAGACAGGTTCTTACTGGGATGCCTTTAGCAGATCTGTCTCCTGACCTCAGCTTCCTGTCATGTCCAACAGGGGCAGTTATTAATGTCTCTTGTCTTCTATTTGTTTGTGTCCAGTCTCTCTGTAATCTAATTTAAAATGTTCAGTGACCATTTCCATGTTAATGTTTCATGAATCTACCTTTAATGAAACCCCATCTCAGCTGGTTTTGTTGGCTCTGATCCAGGCAAGTACTTAATATGTACTTAACTTAGGGTTTATTGGCATTCCAAACTCAGACTAACATCACACTTTGGAGAGCTGTAAAAATAATAACTGAATTTATAATTGAAATTGCCATTCAAGGTTGATAAAAAAAATTTATTAGTATTGACCTACTAAATAAGGTATGTTAAAAAGTTGCTCAGGACAGAAGTGATTTCTGAAAAAAACTGAAGAAACAGACAACATAAATAAATTTAAAATAAGTTCTATGTGTTTAAATGCCATATTTTAATAATATTACAATACAAAATTCTACATTTAGGAGATTATGTTTATAAAAGCATATGAACCATATAAGCTAATATTTCATATTCTTGTATTATATGTGTGGATCTATATCTGTATGTAACTGCATCCTTATGAAATGTATACATCTGCCCAGTTATCTCTGTGTTGTAAACCATTGTATTAAAAATGTAGATGAAATAAATAATGCTTTCTGACACCTCATGTATTTCAATTGCTTGACTGAAATTCTGAGAATTGTCCATCTGTCTTCACACTAGGAGAATGATAGCAGCTCTTGTCTTGTCTGGTGGTTATTTATTAAATGTCAGAAGGATAATTGGTCTGTAGGAATTGTGCTACTTCTGGTAAGGCCCGTGCCATGATATGTGTACCACAAGATGCCAGTGCATACTTGTTGTGTTTATGGGGAGAACACTTTCAAAATGAATTTAAATATTCCTTAGCTAAAGGAGAAAGGAAGAGTAGAAAATAGCTTCAGATGAAATGTTCCTTAGGCACAGACAGAATCCTTATTTGACCATATAAGCCTAGACCTAAATTTGGGCACAACCATCATATGAGCCAGGAACAGATTGTCTTCCTGGCAAAAACTGAGTGCATTGCTTCAGCAGCCTCTCCTTATTATGTTGTTCCTGATGCCATAAACTTTGGTACAGTGATAATTGCTTTTTTCTGGATTCCTGAATCTTCTCAACACTGGATCAAGAGTAGAGATCAGCTCAGGCCAAATTGCCCGAGGCTTCTGCTCCTTATGACATTAACAGGTCACAAGATCTGAACTAGACTACCCTACCTTCGTACCCTTTGATTAAAAGGGTGAATCAAGAGCTAGTGGGAAAGTCTAAGCTATGGTGGATAAATACAAAGCATTTTGGATCTGTTCATAGGAACTAACTCTTGAAGAACTCAATAATATGTTAGTTGGGCATTTCTGAATTTTGCATATTTACAATCAGATACCTTGTGTGGATATGAATTTAATTTTTAACCTCAATTTTCATAATCACTGGAATTAAAAAGCTCAATTGCAAGTGTCTCTGAACACTCAGAGCTTTGTGGATTTATTCGGCTCAAGATCTTTATGTCAAGATGAGGAAATATGAGGTTAGAAGGTGAAAGTGGTGAGGGTGACATCTGAACATAGCAGGCCAAAAAACTCTGTATTTGGAATGCTGAATCTATACTGTGATACTAACAAGTGCAGCAAATATGAAAGATTTGCAGAATAGAACCTGAGTGCAGACAAATTGAAAGGACATTGACAATCATTCTCAAAGAACCTTCCTACTGGCTGGCAGAAGAAAGCTGGATGGATGTCGCCAGCTACTGGCAGAGCTTTCCACCTGCCCTTGGAGGGCAAATGTGTCCTCCCCTGCTTGGCCTGATATCTAACAGCACCTAGAGTGGTGCTGCAAGCTTTCCTTCAGTGGAACCATGCATAGTCCCTTTTTTATCTAACTGGGCACTCTTTGAACACAGAATAGGAGAGTTACAACATTATATAGCATCCTGAAGAGGGATGGCTGGTAACAGGTGGAAGAAGGTCATGATTTTTATTACCATAGTAGAGATCTGGGGAGGAGAGCAGGTAAGGATAGCATTTCTTTGTAAATATTGGCCATCTGAAGGCTGTGGTGTGGAGGCTGACCCTGTTGTCCAGACTGTCCCACTTTTCAAAGGAGAGTGAAAGGTACCTTATAGCAAATGAAGTCCCCAGGACTGCTGGTCATTCATCTGTCTTGACTGTAGAGAGCTTAGACTGAACAGCTGAGTCAGGGAAGACAAGCTCCATTCCCAGTGCCAGAGGCAAATCTCCTGGAGACGGCTCTGTCATAGTTAAAAATTGGAAGCAGGTATCCAGAATCCTGTGTCTGGTGTACAATGCTGTTCTTCATGTTTAAAAATGAATGTTTGATGACAAAGAAAGATCAAAGTGGAAGATTTCTGCTAAGGAAAAACTGGGGTCATCAGTTAGGTCTGGAGCTTAATCTTGAGAAATCATATCCATTTCAGAGTTTGAAATTAATATGAAGGCTGTATGGAAAGTGAAGAAGTGAAAATGTGGCTGTGAGGCAGAGAAAGTGTGATTACTTATCAGACAAGCAGGTTTTAATTTCAGTAGAGAGCTGAATATGACAAAACAGACAGTCCACCTCATGTTCCAAAGATGTCCTACTGTGCCATATGACAATGACAGATAAGGGGAGCGTCGTTTGGAGAAATATAAATTGAGAAGTGGTTGCTTTGTGGGTCTGACTGATGAAGCCACCCAGAAGCTGAGACTTCATCCAAAGAGGATTAGTAATTTAAACATAGGACTTGGTGTCCTTCAAAGGATTGCAAAGGGGAAAGGGTGTCATACCAAAGGAAAAATGGCACTTTGCTACTTGGTCTCTGTTCTCAGAATGAACTGTAGGCAGGACAAAGGAGAGCGAAGATGTCAAAAAATAAAAATGGCAATAAAAGAGTAACAAAAGGAAAATAATTGTAAAAGCATTTTAAATTCACCTGTGATAAAGTAGAACCTATTTACAGAAATGTCTACAGCAGCCTTCTTTCATCTGAAAAACCATAAAATCCTGCACGAGCTGAGGTTAATGGCATTTATAGCACAGTAAGATTTGATTTTAATACAGGAGAAGTTTCTTTGATATAATTGTATTTGTTTTCTGGTACTGTCTGCCTTGCCATGTCCTTACATTCAATTTCATTTTCTGTGGAACAGAAAACTTGTTTTTTTTCACATGAGGATTTCCTTTGTGTCAGTGTCATCTCCAGTACCTTGTCCAGCCTTTGTTTCACTTCCCCTGTCTTGTATCATAAAATGCTTTGTCTTAAGGATGCCTTAAGAGGCCTAAAGGTATGATTTGATTCACTGATAATACACGCAGCCTCAAATCTCTTTCGGGAGGTGCCAAATGCTCCCTCTATATGTACTAACTTTTTGTATACCAGTGGTTGGAAATCCTCAAATCCAGTAATTCTAAAAGCCAGCTCTGAGAGTCTGATGAGTTTTGAAGTCTGAAACAGGATCCCTGAGTGTAGTTCATATGGTGCTAAACAAAGGACACAGTTTGTGTTTTTTAACATGTTTTCATTATTTAACTGATACACCTGGCCAAAGACTGCACACCCCTTGCATGTCCTGCCCTTTCCCTCTCCTGGCAATGCACTTTCAGTCCCTGTTCATGTCAGGGATTCAGTTTCCATTCCCATGCTCCCTGTATTGACAGATCATTTCAGATGAAAGAGACAAAGAAAAGGCAACAGGAATTCAGACAAGCAACTTGGAACAGCAGGAGATACATGTTGCCAAATGCCCAATCTATCACTATCAACATCACTGAACCCAACATCTTTCTGCACTTTTGAATCATCATGGACTTTATAAACCATCCCCCTCCCAGTTTCTAAATGTCTTTGTTGTTCTGTATAATTTTTCTTTATAGTGGGTATTATTTTCTTGGGTTTTTCTTTGCTTCCACACATATTTTTGTGCAAGTCAGAAAAGATATTTTGTCACCTGCAGCTAAGCTGCTGACTGAAACAGGTTGGCATATGCACATTAGGCCAGGAATCTGTAAGCTTCCCTGACTGCTAATTAAGTGTCAGATTGATGTTAATGTTAAGATTGTCTGACTTTTAAGAACCTATATTTAGGGTCATCCTTGTTAGCCTTATTATTTATGCAGTACTAAAGGTATACATAGCACTTAAGTGACAGATTAGAGCCCTCTATTGAACACTTATGGTGGCTAGTTTGGTTTGCTATGATAAAAAATGAGTGGACACATGCAGGTGTAGGGGCAAATTACACTGAAGAAGAACTGAATCACCCAAGGTTTCATGGAAGCAGCAAAGATACAATGCTATTTATTGGCTTTAAGGATGTCCTGTATGGTGACTGGGGGTACTCTTTGGGCTGCAGCCCCAGAGAACTGGACTTAACAGTTGAGTCCTCAACAGATCTTCTGCTCAGGCCTTAGCAGTGCATAGTGTGTATTGCTCTTGTGTTGCAAAACTATGTGCTTTACTTTAACTTTTGGCATCTTGACTTCAATAAACCTGAGGCAGCTTATATCAGCTGAGGATCTGAGGCCAAAAATTAGAAACCCACAAGCTACCTACCTCAGCTGAGTTCTGAAGAGACATCTGCAAACATTTGTCCTGTTTTATCTGATGTCACTAGGGTATGTTTGTAGCTTATTTGGCAGAAGAAGGTGAAATATGCCTTGCATACCATTTCCTGGGCAGGTACATCAGAGACTAAATCATTGTTAACATATTTTGTTTTTTTCAGTCTTAATGTGCATTTTCTGCTGCTAGTGTACAAGACATATAAACTATTTAAATCTTTACTTTTCTCTTTACTTGTTGACGAAGCAATGAGCCAGTTCTAACGCTGATCTCTGAGGTATGCAGGCATTCTCTTCAGCAGACAAAGGATTTGTTTATGACAACTTGCTATTCTTATCTCATTGTTCCACTTTCTGCCTTATCTGTTGATGCTTCTTTCTTCACATTAGACAGTTGTTGCTGGTGGGCTGTGTTATCAAGTGCACTAGGACATCTTAGCTAAGGGCTGCATCTCTCATGAGCAGCATGTCAGAGTGATCTTCAAAGAAGTCTTAACAAAGGATGCATTTGAAGCAAGAGAAGTCTGGCTATTTTAGCTATTCTTCCTTTTGATCTCCAAAAGTAGATTGTGAATATGACTGCTCTGTATTTTCCTGTTGGCTCCCTTGACTCTTTTTCTAAAAGGTTATGTTAGTTACTTTCTACTCCAAAGGGACTCTTTCTTGTACTAAATGCATTTCTAAAAATGTCAGCCAAAACTCCTCCACATTCTATTCTTGTTTGTTTTTAATATTCTCCGTTTCCTATAGCCTGAATCTCAGAGCACCATCAATTTTCAAATCTTTCAAACTTTTCAGAGAAGTTTGGTGCTACTGAATGTCTTGTTTGTCCTTACCACTTTACTGACTGACAACAAAAGTGATTCACCTTTTGCATCGTAGAATGTGGCTTATCATTTTATTATTACTGTTACTCCTCCTCCCCCTCTGCAGCTTCTCCTGCCCTTGTGCAACAAACAGGTTTGAAAATCTGTTTGTCAGGCCTTAATTTTCTTACTGATTATTTTCTTAGATATACAAACACCATTCTTTTAGTCTATGGAAGGCTGTCAAATATTCATAAAATGTTCACACACACACATACACGCACAAAAAAAAAGTTTGTTGAATTAATTTAATCCATGACTTTTGTCCTTTATCCTTGGTAACCGTCTTTCAAGTAGGAAAGATGATGTAAGGTGTTGGATTGTGACATGTTGCACATTTTACTTGGTTGTGGTTTCAGTGCAGCTATGCTTGTTCAGTTTTATCAAAGTTCCTTTTTCATTGGTGTGGGTGCAATGGTCAGAGAAAACTGAGGCTGGGATCCCCAGAATGTTTCTGGTTAAGATCAATGCTGTGAGCTGCTCAATGAGGTGATGCACACATAGCCACCACTGAAGTGGTGATACAAAGTGTTGGATAATTACTAACAATGCAATTTAATTAATTTTTGATTTTCATCCAAAATCAAATTCCCTTTAGGCACACACCAGATTTCCCAATTCTCCTGTATTATCCAGCAAGTGCACCCAAGTTTGTGAGCAAAGCAATCCCATTGGTTAATTTTGCCTTTGCCTGAGCCGGGATTAATCCAGACTGTTTTTCCCAGTCTGTTTTTAATGTGCACCAAGGAAATTTATCTTCTTGTACAGCACGTAAATTTTATAAATTTGTCATAGTTTTATCTGTGTGATCACTGGCATGACTAGTATTAAGAAAGGTGAGGAAGGGAGAGGGTTTTCTTAAAAGATACAAGAATGTTCGTGAAGGAGGGTATGCCATAATGTGGGGACTTCGGAATTAAGACTAAAATGGCTGTAGGCATATTGGCAAAGTGCTTGCTTCTGTGAAATCTAAGTACTAATGTGAATTTCTTGTCAAGTTGTTTTATTAACTAGTTTCAAGGTGGCTGGTTACTATATCTGTTGAGAAAATCTCTTGATGGCTGCAATCTGCCACTTGACTGTAGTCAAGTGCTTCCCTGGGACTGCTTGATTCCATTTCTTCCTGCTTCAGACATCAAAGACAACATATCAGCAAACTGCATGGGTGACATGGATAATCCATCCAGAAGGGAAGTCAGAGATGGGAGGAATTATAATGAAAGATTTCTTGTTTATAATACAAGTAAATGCTTTTCATTTTCTATTTTATTGTAGCTTTCCAGTCAACCTGGAGCTGATTCCTAGCCTAGTAAGGCATAGTAGTGATCAGTTAACTCAGATGAAATTGGAAGAACACTCAAGAAAACCAGTGTGTAGAACTGAAACATAGTATGAGGTTTAGCATCTATAATAGAAGGAAGTTTTACTTTGTGTTTCTATGCATGCATATGCTTGTAGGGAAAAAAATCATGAAGAGGAACAGTGATATTTCCACTTTGTCATGGGGAGTTTGACATATACCCAAAATGACAGCAGAAATGAAAGGTGACATGATCCAGGCATGATTTCTACTACTCATTGTAGCTCCAAATAGTGTAAGCAGAGGACACAGAGCCTGTAGTGACTATATTACTCCAGGTAGCCTAGGGCTTACAATTTGTAAATCAGAGTCTCTACCTGTGTCATATACTTTGCTGTGGATTAGTTAGTATCTTGAATGCATTTGGAAGTACCAGAATTCCCAATGCCTTAAACTAGACACCATTTGGCTATTTACAGCTTCATATTATATCATTTTGTCTCTCTCCTATTCTGTCATTTTTAAAGAGAAGACAGTCACAAACAGAAATACTCAACATAAGGTTCATTCCTGGGGTACCATGAAGCAGCTCTCATGGATGAAGGGGAATCACAGGGCTGGGAGTTTCTCTTTGAGGAAAGAGACTCCTGCTGGAAAGTCACTGTGTTAAAAGAGAAGACTCTCCACTAAAAGCAAATTAAACAAGACTCTCTCTTGTTTAATAAAAGTCATTAACAATGTGAAAAAGCTAGGAAGGATCTCAATTTGGAAGGCTCTACCAAGTTTTAAGGAGATGTACACCTCCCCCCACCCTTTTAAATGATGCCAGAATCTATTGGTTGATCTTGAATTTCTATCCAATCCAGAAACATCACATTCATGTAGTGAAATGAAGATACTTTTACATCCCTAATCTCAGAAAATTATATTAGTGTTCCAATTTTGTCAATATATGAAAAATGTCCCCATGTGTGGCATATAGGAATGTTAGAATATGTTGTTAATGAAATACGATTATTTTTATTTACAGCAAAGTCTTTCTGCAAGCTTGAAAAGCTTGAAGAAACTAGCAGGAAAGCATTTATTTTCAAAGATTATCTTAAAAAGAAACAACTCCAAAGAGAAGGGTAGAAACTCTTTACAAGAGGAAGGAGATGCTTCTTTACCACGATCTCCCTTTTGAATGTCAAATCTAAGGGTGAGAATGGGATGCAATCAAAAGGGATGATTACCATTAGTTTTGATATACCAGAGTTTGCTTTTCAACCAGTGCCTTTGGATCTGATGAGAGTTTGTGAAAATTTTATCAGACTTTATGCAGCCTATACTATTGGGCAAAATGCTGTTTGAGCACCTGAGCATAATCTTTATCTCTCCTAATTATAGAAAACAGTTCTAGAAGGGACCCTGACAAGTCCTCCAGCCCTTCCTTCACTGCTCTTCATCCTTAACCAGTCTCCCTTTTACCTGAAAACCAGTGTCACGAGGTCTCCAGAGCCACCTTGTGCAATAATCTCCAGTGCCTTAATCTCTTTCTAACAACATTTTCTTTATTGTCTAACCTAAATATCCCTTTATGTTACTTTTTGTCCACAGTGAATGCAAAGGGCCGTGTATCCCTGCAGCGCCTTGTAAGAATTTCTCACGCACATGAAAACTGTGTCTATTTTCTATCTTTAGGGATGAACCTCTAACAGTGGCACAAAGAGAAATAATGACAACGAAAACAACCACGAGGTGCAATTTGCTGATACGTCCTTGCAAGTGTGTGTTCCATGCTCTCGCCCAGAGACGAGCGCAGAGCAGCATCCCGAACCCACAGCAGCGGCTCCCGGGCTGCTGCTGCCACCTGCTGCCAGCGCTGCCCGCGCCGGGACACCGAGGGGACGGCGGGGACATTCCCCAGGCAGCCCAGGAGCAGCAAAATGAAAATATATTCACTTAAACAGCAGCTAGGAAAAATCCCATTGCTGCCCAGAAGTCCAAGCCGTCGGTGTTTAATTTCTTTTTTTTTTCGGTAGCAGCAGCTGCTTCTTCCAGACCAGAGCTATGAAACGCTTTTAAGAGTTAAACATTTTCCTAACTAAGTCAGTATGAGAAACGGGCAAACAAACCTCAAAACATGGAAGATCTCCAGGTATAATCTCTGCTTCCCACTGTCCAATGTCAAGATCTTATCTTAAACAAAGTTGACTTGACACCAATTAGCAAGCAAATAGCTGAGGAAAATAAGAATAGTTCTGAACGTCGTGATCTTCCTCAAGTACAGCACAAAACTTCCAAGAGGTTTGATTTGGCCTGGAGAATTACAGAACATCCATATTTTCCAGCTTGCACTGGTTGGGTCATGGTGTTAACCAGGCTTAACACCTGGTGTTCAGGTTCTGGTGCAGTCTCTAAAAGAGAATAAATTACTGTTGCTATTGATGACACTCCAACAGGGTAATATTAAACATAACTGGATGTGGCAAATAATTTATATTAGAAAGTGCTAATTTTAGGAAATAAAAATGCTAATTAGATGTAATTTGTTGCTAGATTTTCAAAATTAAAAAATATTGAAACATCACGTTCTGGCACAGCAAGAATGTTTTACATTAAGCTCACCAAAATGTGTATTTTCTATATGGCTACATATTAGAAGAGGTTAAGAAAAAGGAGCGAAAAGTTAAAAAATATTGAATTAATTGACTGAAAAATCTTCTTAGTAATTTTCTTTATACATTTCTAAGACTTGCATGGCACAATGAAGTCAAGAAATGTGCTCTAAATTTTTTAACATCTTTATCTATGGAAAATCCATATTCTTTATGGCAGAAAACTGAGGAAGTGGGAATGGGAGTTGTTGCAATTACATGGAGAACTGGAAGCTGAATGGCATAAAGCAATAAGACAGAAGGGGAGATCACAAGAAATTAAAAGATGGATCAGAGAAATACAAAGATAGAACTAGCAAAGGAGTGAAGAAGGAACAAGATCATCTCTGAAAGTCCATGTAGATTACTATTGTATAATGTAGTAACTCAAATATGTTCCTGCATTACAGTATATGAATTTTACATTACATTTACCCAAGTAGTGATCTTTTATTTTTATTATTTAACAGACTCATCCTGCACAGCAGCAATCTGCTATGTACATGCATTTTTACTAGATGCATCGAGCAGCAGCCTGGGAGCAGAGGTAGGCCTTAAAGGTTCCATATCCAGCTATTCCTGTATGTGCACATATGCCTTAGAAATGGCACAGTGCCCCTCGTCTTGGTCGCTCTCTGACTATATAGAACATCCCTGACACAGTGAGGTTATCATATGAAAGTCTAGAGAACAACAGACTTCAGTCACAAGCAAGAAAATACCAAATTAGCTACAACAGAAAAATTACCTGGAACATCAGCTTAAACTTGACGTATCAAATCATTGTTGCTGCTGTGCTTGCCATTTATTTTAGCAGCTATGAAGAATGAGCAACATGAGCTGGATTTGGCTTCATAGAAGAAACTGATGTTGTGTATTCTGCTGTCAGCAATTAAAGAAGATTCATTAGTAGATGCTGACATGGAAAGTGATTTTTGTTATGAAGCATGCAGAGATGCAGCTCTATGAAGGGGGTTTCATAAAGATAAATTGAAGTAGTGGATGTTGAATGGGCTTTGGGTAAAATAGATTTTTGTCATTTATTGAAATAACTTGTGACTTTTTATAAGTATCAGAAAGTAAATTGTCTGAAGATAAAGTTATGTAGTAACCCATGAGTTTGAGACATGATATATTTGACAATTGATGATCCATTGCTGTTATCTGGACCAGCATTATGCACATTGTCTGACACGAAGCAGGTGCCATAGGTAGCAAGTTGGTCTCTCTATCTCTTCCACCCATTATTCTTTCAGAATCGTAAAATATCTCAAATTGGAAGGGCCCCTAAGTACCAAGTCCAACACCCTATTTTTCACAGTACTTCCTAAAACTAAATCATATGACTGAGAGCATTGTCCAGACATCCCCTGAACTCTGACAGGCTTAATGCAGCAACCATTTTCCTGAGGAGTCTGTTCCAGTGGCTGACCACCCTCCCAGTGAACTTTCTCCTAATGCCCAGTCTGGACTTTTTCTGATGCAACTTCATTCCATTTCCTTGGGTCCTTTGAATGGTCACCAGAAAGAGGAGATCAGTGTCTGCCCCTCTGCTGCCTTTTCCGAAGTTGTATACTTTGATTAAATCACCCCTCATCCTTCTTTTTCTGAGCTAAATAGAACAAGTGCCCCCTCCGCCCCTCCTAATAACTGTTCCTCGTCATAAATGCTCCCCTAATATCTTTATAGACTTCTTTTATTGTACTCGAGGTGAGGCCACACCAGCATGGAGCAGAGTGGACAATCACCTCCTGCTACCAGTTGGCCATGCAGTACTTGATGCACCTCAGGACAGCCTTGGCCCTTTTGGCTGCAAGGACACACTGTTCATATTCAACTTGCCATGGACTGAAACACCCAGATTTCTCACTCTCCAATTTCTCTGTATGTATAGGATTACTCCATCCCAGGTGGAGAATCTGGCAGCTGCTCTTGTGAAATTTTGCATGACTGGTGACTGCCCAGCTCTCTAGTCTATGCAGATCTCTCTGCAGGAACTCTCTCCCCTTCAGGGAATCCACAGCTCCTCCTACTTTAGCACTGTTAACACATATAATTATGTACATGAGATTCTTCTGCCCAGATCATTTATAAAAACATTATAGAAGGAACAAGCCCTTAAGAGAACTGGCCTTGAAATGGAGTCCTGTGGAACCCCACTGGTGACTGGCTGCTATAATGATATAACCCTATGTACTACAATCCTTTGAGCCTGACCCATCATGCAAGTGATCACCAGCTTGTGATGGACTTGTCTATCTGTGTGATGGCCAGTTTATCCAGAAGAATGCTGTGAAGACACAGTACCAAAATTTGTGCTAACATCAAAAACATCACATTTTCTGGCTTTCCTTGGTCAACCAGGAAGGCAACCTTGTTATGAAAGAAAATTAGGTTTGTCAACAGGACTTTCCCCTGGCTGTTCACTCCCTTGCTGGCTGTGACAACTGACTCCATTTTCTGTCAAGTGATTTTCAGTACCTCCCAGAAAAATCTCCATAATTATACCAGGCACTGAAGCAAGACTGACAAGCCTGTAATTTCCAGGGTCTTGCTTCTTACTCATCTTAAAAATTGGGACATTTTCCAACTTTCAGTCAACTGAGGCATCTACAGGCTTCCAGGCCAGTTGAAAAATAATGAAGACAGATCCCACGATGACAGTAGGCAGCTTTATCTGTGCCCTGGCTTGAATTACATTGAGGCCCCTATGGACATCCAGATAGAACAGAAAGTTTTGGACAAGCTAAGAGTCAGCTGAGTGTCTGATCTCCCAACTTATGGTCTTCCAACACTGGGCTCTGAGGATCCCAGAGTCCAACATCAATGTTGAAGGCAGATGCATAGAAGGCATTAACATCACATGGTAAGTTCAAACACTCGAGTTACTTCCTAAAGTCTGCTTTACCTTACCTACATTACCTATGCAAAAGATAGGTACCTACCCTATGCTATTTATCCAGCTTCCCTCTGTAGTGAAAGAGGCACTTGAAGAGACAAATCAGATTATCTGTGGTGGGCTTTTGCGGAATCCCTTGGGGGAAGCCCATCTCCATTAGCTACATGACAGCACTGCAAGCTAGTCCTCCAGTTGCCATTGGCACCTACAGTTGGACAGTGAGAACTCTTGTACTTTTATGACATTATTTTGATTACAAAACCAATTAAAAAACAAATTATAAGTTTTATATGCAAATTGCTGGGACATCTCAAATAGGAACTCTCTTAGAGATATCCAACTCAGCTGCCCTTCAAATGATAATTCCTTCAGACTCTGTCCCATCAATCACCCCTGGCTGAATTTCTTATCTCTAGAATTTCCCTGTCACTATTGATGCTGTCTCAGATCTGCTTCTTTCTCCAGCCTCAAAGGCTTTCAGCTTCCCCAGGTTAGCCTTCTTCTAAAGTGCCAAGCCTACAGTGTACCTCCAGATTTCATCCCTCCTTTCCATTAAAGACCCTATTATAGCTGCTTATATTTAGTTATCTCTAAAAGTGTTTTCTTTGGTATTTCATTAGCAAAGTCTTGTCTCCTGCAAGCTGCATTGCCCAATGACCATATTACAAAGGGCACTACCTGCTTAGCTGCCAACTGGCTTTTCTTCTCCTGTAGCCTCCAATATCTGCTTCTCCATCAAAATGCCTGTGGCAAAACCAGAGACAGGATGAAAAAAAGAAAGGTCTAATCACCAGATAGGAGCTGCTTTCAGTTGAACTCTTCCTTACACACCATCGCTCCATGTGCACCCATTCCTACCCAAGGGGATGAAGCCCTTTTAGCCCTGTGTTTTGCTTTCGTCAATTCTTACTGCACTGGGCCATCTCTGGGAATGTTGCTAGCTATTCTAGCTAGGAAGACGAGTATTGGAGTGCTTTACTTGTGTGAACGATTGCAGCAAGCAGGTTTCTTTCGCTTCCTCCTTCTCTTGCCTTCTTCTTGCCGTAGGTATCCTGTTCAGGATCTGGTTTTGTGCCATTGGCAGCTGGCACCCCTTGACTCCCAGTAGCTGAGACGATGAAACCTGCAGGACTGGAATTAAGATGTGCTTTTAATTGGTCCCTGAAGCAGTGTGCGGGAGTCCAGAATGGGGTATTCCAGTGATCACACAGCTTAAATATTTGATTGACTTGGTTTTGTTTGTTTTAAATTATAAACAGACAAGTCTCTAAAGTGAAGTTTGGCTCTGAGGGGTGACTCTGAGCTGTTATTCCATATGCCACATTTTTGTATCTCTTGGGTTTCCTTATTGAGTTTTCACCTGCTTAGATGTGTTTTTTCACCTTCAGTGTTACATCTCAAATTGTAGTATTTGAAATCTGTGTCGTTTCTTCTTCCCCAGAAACAAAGTTTATGGAATTCAATAATTTGTAACTTGGTTTCTGTTCACTGGACATGCAGGTATAGAGAAGATTCATCACAGCTAGCTTTGTCCCACAGTGAAGGTTATTAGTGGCTGCCAGCTGGAAAATATTTTCCTTTCTTAGATATGCCCTTAAGTACACACCAAGGATGATTTCTGAGCAAATGTGCTTGCCCAGGTTTTTAATTCTGTGCCAAATTTTTATGGGTCATTTTTTATTGCACTCCTGGTTGTAATACAATAACTTTGAAAGTGTTTTTCCTGATGTGAGAAGGGTTAACATGTGAATTTCTAATGACCTTAATTTTAAAGAAAAGATACCACTGAGTCTATGACATAAAAATGTCAAATAGGTGTTATATCTAGTCATAATAAGTAACTTTTTATTGTCTGCGTTGTTCAATAAGAACAGAAAATTACTTGCTGCTTAGTAATTAAGCAAAATACTTGAATAAGCAACCAGTCTTTAAAAAGCCCTGACAGATCCCACGTGAGTTCAAATGTGTGAGAGTAAGTAGTTCTGGAAACATTTAAGATTAAATAATATGTTTTCTGAAATGATGGATTATATTTATCCCACACACGTAATATTTTGTGTTGTTTAAAACAAGTTATTGTTTTAAAGAGGGAAAAAATTATTCAATATTTTTCAGTTTTATCTTTCCTGTTTTATGCATGCCTTTCTGCTCTCTTGGAGCCTCAGATATTGCAGTTTGCAGAAGATTAGCACAAAAGAGCAACAAAATTGTACTAACAACAATCTAAGGACTTGGTGTCCCTGAAATATTAGTAATGAATTAAAAATTGTAGTAAAAAAAGAAAAATATTGTTGAAATCTGAAAATTCTTTACATTACTTTTGATAAAATAGAAAATTAAATTTCTTATTTAAAGAAAGATATAGGAATAAATTTGAGCCCTGAATTCCTTCTAACCCATTTGATTCAGACACTGGAATGCAAATTTAAATATTCTAAATAAATAATACTAAATAAATAATCATATCTTATAATACTTTTTATTGCAATTTATAATTAAATTTTAATTTACTTTACGTTTACATGCAAATTTTGTCTCAAATAAAAGACATTATACAAAATAGATATTTATTAAATGCAAATAGAGTTCTATGTGACACTGTATTACATGTGAAACTATATCAAAATCTATGAATTTTATTGCAGGTATATATGTCTATGTCTTTTTCATTTTCACAACAATCTTCCTGAGCAAACAAACAAACAGAATATTTCAGCAGCGATGCAGACAGGCCCCTTGAAGGTCCCTTGAATGCAAATGGAGCCCTGTGGTGGAGCTGAGCCTTCTCTGGGCAAAGCCTCACCTCAGCTTCCCCTCTAGCTCTGTTTACAGATGCAGCACTGTGAATTGGGGCATCCCCAAGACTGCAGCTTCCATGACAATGGATTTGAGGCAGGCAGAGCAATGGCTGCTGCTCTGGGCTTGTGTTTTCCCATGCTGGACTCAGGAGACCAATCCTGGTGCCAGTGTGGGCACCAGAGTGTGGAAGTTACCCCAGTGGCCTCCCCTGAGGCAGTGCATGGGGCTGCAGATCTGTGCTCCCTCCCCAGAGACCCCCACAGTCACAGGGCTCCCATGACCTTCAAAATCTATCTGTGGGTATTTGACATGGCAGCTGAAGGATTTATGTCCACACACAACCAATTCATGTGCCATTTACCAAAGGCTTTGGGCTCCTTGTCCACCACAACCCTGAAGGGTTAATCTCCCTGGCAGAGTGTAGAAATAGTAATTCCAATTAAGGTAATCACCAGGGAGCAATTGAAGGAGAAATAAAAATGTGGTGTTCTCATTTCCATAAGCAAATGAAAACAATTTAGATGACTTTTATCTAGATGAAGGAAAACGCCTATGTAAAAACTAATTACCCTCTGTGCTAATTATGACAAAGAGGATAAAGGACAAACCTTTTCAAAAAAATCCAAGGATATTAAATGGAGTTTTATTAATAGATGAAGTAAGCTGAAAATGAGAGTTGTGATATATTGTGTTTGGGCCTAGATTCAATAAAACCTCTCTGGCTTCCACTTCACAGCAGCCCCATAAAATCAATTTATTATATGAAGCCAGATGGGTCTTTTATTGAACCTGGACCTTATTCATTAAATAAAAGTAATTATCATCAGAGTTAAAAGAAACAATACCTACTGCTTCATGAATCAGTTACTATCCCATACATTTAAGTGACAATAAGAAAGAAAAATATATTTTTAAATCAATAGACATACAGTTCATCAAGTGTAAGAGCAAGACCCGTAATATATTTTTTGGTGTAATTTGTTCCTCATCACAAGGTTCATTTAAATCATAATATCTGCTTTAGCTGTTGGATTTGGATCAACCAATGGCACCAGCCACATGGAGAGTGATGCTCTTGGCCTTTTCCCTGGACTTCCAATTTCAGACATGGGGCTAAGAATTGGATCTGAGATGAGGAATGTGAAAAAGCAGCAGCAGTACTGAACAAAACTCACCATTCTTTGTACAACTCCACTTGTAATGAACTTTGTTCTGCCTCCTCTGCTGGCAGTGCTTTACCCCAGAGACCAACCACCCCTGAATGTTCAAATCCTCTCTACAGCTCCAACACTGCTCTGGGGAGGAGCTGGCATGAAACACACAGATACTGTAATGGGCTTGTGTGACAAAATTTTGGTAGAAGGTGAGTACTACTGGGATGACTTCTGTGAGGAGCTGCTGGAATCTTCCCCCACATCCAGCAAAGCCAATGCCAGCTGGCTCTGAGACAGACCTGTCTCTAGCCAAGGCTGAGCCATCAGTGACAGTGATAGTGCCTCTGGGATAATGCATTCAGGAAAGGGAAAAAACACTAGTAGAGAGAGGAGTGAGAATATGTGAGAGCAACAACCCTGCAGACACCAGTGTCAGTGAGGAAGGAGGGGCAGGAGGTGTTCCAGGTGCTGGAAAGAGATTCCCAGGCAGCCTGTGTGTAGGCAGCTGTGCCCCTGAGCCCATGGAGGTCCACAGTGGAGCAGAGATCCACCTGCAGCCCCTGCAGGACCCCACACTGGGGCAGAGAGATGCTGAAAGGAGGCTTAGAGTCCATGGGAGGTCCATGCTGGAGCAGGTTCCTGGTGACTTGTGACCCTTTGGAGAACCCTGTACTTATCTGGACCCAAAAGCTTTTAGTTATGCTGTTTCTCCCCTGCCCAGCTGAGGAGGATGAGTGATAGAGTGGCTCTGGTGGTGCCTGGCCTCTACTTTACCTTAGATGAGACCTCAGATGGGATGTCAGTAGATGCCAAGACTTAATGTCAGAAAGGTTGTATGGTGTAGGTGTAGACATCTCACACTGCCTTGCTTATCACATCATGATAGTGAATGAGAATGGCCCCACATGGCAGAATTCTTATTTCACACAACTAAAAATGGTGCAGTATGAAGGAAATCAGAAGAAGACACCACAAAGGGCAAGCCATTCTAAGGGGCTGACTAGAAACATGGTGTTTCAACAGGACTGAAATGCTCAAGGTGGTGCTGTTTAACCCCAGCCAGTAGCCAAGCTCCAGGCAGCCATTCACTCACTCCCTCACCAGTGGGATCAGAGACGGAATCAGAGAGGTAAAAGCCAGAAAATTCATGAGTTGAGATAAAAGCAGTTTAACAGGGAAAGAAAAAGGAGTTAATTCACTGCTTCCCAGGGATAGGCAGGTATTCAGCCATCTCAAAGAGAGCAGGGCCCCCTTACCTGGGATGGTGACTTGGGAAGACAAACACCATCACTCCAAATGTCCCCTTCTTCTTCATTCTTCCCCCCACTTTATATCCTGAGCATGATGTCATATGATCTGGAATTCTCTCTGGTCACTTTGGGTCACCTGTCCACAAATCCAAAACATAGCTCCATACTAGTCAATGTTAAGAAAATTAACTCTACTGCTCCTGAAGCCAGTGTACAGGAAAAACAATTAAAACTTGACTGAACTCAGACAAGAAGGGACCTTCCAGGAGGGTTTTCTCAGTGCTGCTGCACAGACAACAGGCACAGAGTTTTTATACATAACTAAAAAGAGTCCATAGACTTAGATTTCACTATTTTTAAACATATAATATTTTTAATATTGTCATTTTCAATTATTTCATTGTCACCTATCACTTTCAGGAAATTAGTAGTTTCAAATCAATACTGGTGATAATAGTGTAATTCCAATATAAATCAGTATTTAAACCCCAGAATACAGGTCTCAAAATTTAATACAATGTCTTCAGCTGCTGTTTTCTAGCACAGTGCCTTTCTCCTGCTTCCCTGGAGGAGTTTGTATTGGAGTTATATCAATTTAGTCACATCTCGCTCTGTATTTTATAACACACAGAGGATAAAAACTTCCCACAGTTAAATCACAACTCACTTGAGCACAGCCTCTAGTTTAAAAGCTGACCTGGAAAGCATGCTTCTCTTTTCAATTTTGTTCCTTTAGGTATTTTTCCCTCCATCTTTCAGGATGATAATAGTGATGATTTGTGTTGCTGCTATCCCACTGCGTTAGCTGCTCTGTGAGCACTGAACAAAAAGGTTACTCTGCAGGATGTTTCTACTGCTTGTTTATGGCCTTTATTCCCGGGACACCAGTAGTGGGATTCCTGCTTGGCAGAAGAACTGAAGTTCTTAACTGGTTGAGATGCAAGTCAATTTTCCCTAAAACTTTAAAGCACTCGGTGGGGTCACATCTGATCACTGAGAGGCAGCCCCATGCCACAGCAAATCCTTTAAAAGCTGATGAAGTAGATGAGCTTAACCACTCGCTGGAGTAGTCCCTGCTGTCTTCAAAAGACAAATCTGAGGGACTCCATTCCTTGTGCCTGCTGGAACAGATGCACTTTGTGCTGGTGAGCCTTTCCTGGCCTCCACTATCACATGAAATCCAGTGAGGCCTTCCTCAGGCACTTGTGCCTCTTCACGAATGTGAGCTGGCTTGGGACTGGCACACGATGTAAACAGAGCCATAAGAGCATCTCAGTAACTCAGATTCTGACAGCCTTGTGCTCCTTTTCTTTTGTTTCCAGCATTAGGGCACTGCTTATGCCTGATGACTGTATTTGGTTTCTTGGGCAGCAGAAATAGGCAGAAGGCTCAGAGTACTCCTTCTGGCCACCAAAAATTCATTTAGATCAACATGTCCTGAATAGTAAGTGACTATTTGGGACATAGGTACCTTTCAAAGTTTAAGCCAATGTTCAGTTTAAGGTACATAAATCCTGTACAATTATTGAAAATGTATTGAAAGAGGTGCCTGCAGAGAAGGGAGGAAACCAGAACAAACTAGCAGGAATCTGTAACACAGGGATGTCTCTGAAATCTGCCCTCTCAGACCCATGTGAGGAGGCACACTGGTGTCCAGGACCTAGAACTTGCTTCTGAGGGCAAACATGGGTTATTCTTCTTTTAAAAGCAGAGCAGAGATGACTTTCAAAGTGCAGGTGCTGAGAGGCTTTGTTATTCAGCAGAGTAAGCAGACTATGCTCCCAGGAAGGTGTGCAATGGATTCACACTATCCCAAGCCTTCACCTTGCACCATGCAGTTTACATTAAACTAACAGTATATTGAAAGCTCAATCTTCTCTCCTCCTTTTATTAAAAAAAAAAAAAAAAAAAAAAAAAAAAAATTCTGCAGCCACACATTGTTTGAATGCTGATCCTGTTGTTGTGTGTTAGATACTTCCAAACGTGGCTATGGGCTGTGCTGCTGAGGGCACTGGGACTCTGCTCCACAGCAGCTTTGATGTTCAAGCAGGGCTTCAGGAGAAGCACGAGGTTTACAGACACTGCAGGCAGATCCATATCTTTCTGGTGAACCTTCAGGCAGCCTTTGAACATTAATTTTGAGGTTTCATTTTAGGCTGAGGCCGCTGACGTTTGACTGATTATACTACATTGCAGTTGGGAAGATGGATTTGATGGATGCACAAGAGGAATTAGGATCATTCTGGCTCGTGGTCCACTTGCCTTCAGACTATCTCGTGCACAGCCTGAACACAAGCTCTCTGTGCACTTACAACATGCTGCCTGATGCACTTGGCTCCAAGTACAAGCACTGTCCAGGAGAGTCTCAGCTGCCCCTGGAGCTCAGCTTTCCCATTTGCCACTAAAGCAGTGCTGAGTGGTGTTAAAGGCAGCCCTGAGGCAGCACCTCTCATTGCAGTGCAAACATGGACCCTAAATGTGGATTTGCACCCTGCCTTGGGGCTTTCACCCTGCCACACTTGCCTCTCCCATTCTCTTTTCTCCTGTGCACGCTCTCTCCTAATGGAGCAATGGGTAGTTCCTTAATGAGAGAGGAAGAAAAAACTCTGGCTTTTCAATAGGAGAGCTGTGCAAAACAGGGGTGCTCAAAGCTTACAGGATAGTAGGTAGCTGAGCTAGTGCCACTGTCTTCCTGCTTGCATCAATAGCTGGGGCTTTAAAAGATGTTCTGAGTATGCCTTGGGGGTCTGATTGAACCATGTGGGGTGGGTTGTTGTGTGACGAGGTGAGTGGAGGGATTCATTATGTAAATCCCCTTACTTCTGTGTGCCTAGGAATGTTTAGCTGCAGTATCTTAGCAATGCAGTTTGTAAAAGGTTTGTATTAATCATGGATCAACCTTCATTATAAGTTGAATTATTTTGTGGGTGATAAACATAAAGCTTTTCCAGACTCAGACAACCGTAAAAAATATCGGTGTCTTGCACTGGAGTATTTGGAATGGTTTATCTTAGATTTTTGATTTAGGTCTTCTGTATTATCCCTTCTGCTTCAAAATGGTTTATTTCAGAGGGATTATTATGAAATGTAACTATGTGATAAAATCTGCAGTCCACCAAAGCTTTGATTCCAAATAAACCTCTTTCATATTTCCAACCTATGCTTAATTCTATTTTATTCATACATGATATTAGTCTTAGCCTTGCCATCCTTTAATCAGAGATTTGATACCCGATTAGAAATGTTTGGGATACAGAAGGGAGAAACATCCCTCCTGGAAGAGATTTCCTGCAGGGTAGGAAAGCCTCTAGATGGCAGAAGTGCACTGCAGAAAACTCCAAATCTTAATTAAGCAACAAGCTGCAGAGGGGTTGTGTGCCAGCTGTGGGGAGAAGGTACTCTGATTATTGACTGGTCCACTGACCTCTTCGTCCTCCTCCAATTTTAATTGCTGCTCCAGATGATCTGTGCTTTACAGCCACACAGACATGATGGCAAACTGTGTCTGAACAAGTTTCCTCATGGATGTAGTTTTCCTCTTTCTGTGAAATGACACTGCAGTTATTTTTTTAAAGGTGAAGTGAAAGGCTCTGGCAGCTGGCAATATATGGAGTTTGGGATGACTTCTGTTAGCAGTTAATGCCACTCCTGAAACTTCACAAGGAGCTGCATCCTTTATGAGGCTGTATTCTATCCCTTGGGAGGTGATTGTCAGTCTGCAGTCCTTTATAAATAAAATCTCACCTTCTGTGTAGGTGGGCAGTACACATCTTAAGGTATTTTTGACTTAGAAATCGTGCAGAAAAGTTTCAAGTGTCCTTGTCTGTCTGATAGAACCGTCAGCAACTCCTATTGTAATCAGTTACACAAGAATCCAATAAATTGTGGCATTGAAGCACATGGAAGAAAATCATTCTGTAAATCTGAGGTTTAAGCAGTGTTAATGCCTGACACATAGCTAACTTCTGTGCCAGTGAATACTGTTACAGCTTCATCAGGATCTCTCTGCACAGTCACCTTGAGAGAAAACCCAACTGCTCAGGCTTGCATGGTGCCAGATAAGTAAATTTAGATAAAAGTCCAATTTCTAGCTCTGCAGACTACACCTCAGTCTGGGTAGAAATTTATTTGAGATTTCAGAGTATTCAGTTTCAAAGGAAAGCCTTTGATGTTGGCTTCTGGTTACTGATTAAAAGCAATTAAATGGTACTCAAAATACTTGGATGGGTCTTCAGTCCACCATATGGCAGGCGTGTGCTAACCTTGAGGCAGCTGCAGGGATAAAACACAGTCTTTAATGAGATTCTGCTTGGTATTAGGTACACAAACTACGGACTTGAACCTTGAAATAAGTCCCCAAGTCTGCAGGAGCCCCACAGCCTTGACATGTGCCTCCAGACATTTGTCACCTGGGCTTTGGGTATCTGCAACAGGGTGGCAAGAAAACAAGTATAGGAAAATCTTTGCTTCCTCCAGATCAACTGCTTTTGGCAAAAATTACAAAGGATAGGCTTTTTATTACAGTGTTTCCCCACCGGGCCTTCCTTCTATGGACCATAGGCATGTTTCAGAAACCAGGCAACAGTCAATAATATTGATTGGAGATCACAGCCTTGGTGGTGTCTCAGTGAAAATCCTGTAGTGAACTACCTAGAGCTGTTTAGCTGTGTAAAAAGCAGCATAAGTTGTCCCAGGAAATTCCAGAGTCTCCTTTTCTTTTGTAGCAAAACCAAGTGAGTAATTTCAAAGAGATGTACCAGCTCTGGCACAGGTGGCTCTTGGTCACTGGGGCCTCCTGTGCACTGTCATAGCCATGCTGGTAACCTGTTAGGGATTTGTCTCTCCTTTTTCCAGGAATGCTGACTGATTGCTTGCTTGGCCTTCTTTTTCTAATCTTTTCCTAATCCTCTGAATTTCTCATTTGTACTTCAAGCAGCAGATTTCACATTTTAAGCAAAAGACCTCAATACGTGACTTGGAGACTCCCAGAAGTATTGTAATAAGATGTGTGACTACAGTGCAGACAGATATGCCCAATATAGCTGGCTAGGCAGCAGTGAAGATGTGGCAGCACAATTTTCAAGGTAGCCTAGCGAGTCAAGTAGCTGTTATTAGCATTACTGTCTAGATAGATGCTTCTGTCACTATTTCTGTCTGCTTCTGCTGCTTTTATAACACTTGTCCTCGTTCTCAAAATACCAGTGCTAATGACAGGGGACAGGATTGTTTATCTATTGCATCTCACATTTTTTCAACCACACTAAGCACTAAATCAATGCATCACCACAAGGTTTGAGGGCTGCTAGCCAATTCTTCAAGTAAGAAATAGAATCAATAACTTTGCCATATTTTATCAAAACCAAAGATCCTTGCATATTTTTTAATTGATCCAGACTTTAGACCTGATTAGACTAGAAATTGGGTAATCACAAGGTATCTACCCAGTTTCAGACAGACTTCTCTTCATGGTTGTGTATCCATATTTTCTCCAGCCTTGCATTTCAGCATTTCAGGAATGACTGCATTTCAAAGAAAAGTGAGTGGGGTTTTTTTTTGGTTTTTGTTTTTTTTTTTTTTTTGTTTTGATTTTTTTTTTGGGTAATTTGTGTGGTGCACAAACATTTTAGTTTATTCAGTAGATTCTCCATGTTTTATTCAGATTCTCATAAAACTACATGTAGACCAAGGAATTTGTACCTTGTGTTGTATTTCTGCTGGGGAAAGTTTTGCATTGCAGACAGCTTGGCCAATGTTTAATAAAAAGCCTAGTGCTTTGTAGTGATAAAAGTAAAATCCTCAATCCCATTCACATTAAGAGGGCACTTGAATAGCTGTTACTTGAGGCATGAATTAGCCTGAGTGGCGGTGAAAAGAAGCATGTAGTGTATTTTTTGGAAGCATTTGATAGTTTTAGAATACTCCTCCCTCTGAGAAACTGTCAAAGCACATAACATCCTGAGCGAGCAAACAAACCCCTTGCAGGGCTAGAGGGCATGTTGGGTATCAGCAGTGGCTGTGGAAGGGAGCCCTGGTGCTGACAGTGAGAGCCAGGCTGGCAAACAGACATGGTGGCCCCTTTGATCTGCTGCTCTGCTCGTGGGCACCCTGCAGCTGCTGCCTTGCAGAAGGTTGTTAGGGTCTGTGGGTTCTATTTGGGTATTTAGCTTCTGTGACTCCTCAAGCTTAGTCCTGTTCAGATTACAGATTTCTAATTTCACACCTAAATACGTTCATTGCCTTGTTCTTGCACTTTGTTTGCTAACTTAGGCAACTCTTTGCTGGCTGAGCCTCCCAAGATTTCATTTTCTGGTTTAAACAAACATCTAATTATGGTAATTTCCACAGAACCAACCCTCATTCTGAATCAGCTCATTACAGCATTTTAGGGATTGGAGGGAGGGAGTCTGGGGCTGGAGATAGCCACACAAGTCTTGGAAGCTGCACTCAGGTTCTGCCTTTTCTATTTGGTGTCCTGGGGCTTGAGTGCAGCCACACAGAATGGTGGGTTTGCTGGTTTGATGGCCTCTATAGAAACCTGTCTCCAGGAAAAAAATCAGCCTGAATAAAGCTGTATTGTACTTTCAGAATTTCTTTTCAGAGTTTAGAGACCAGTTTGAGTCGTCCATTTTCTCACTGCTGAGGAATCAGCTCTGGGTATTGACAGGCTGTTTCTGAGAACACGACCCACAGAGCTGCTGTCGGCCGTAGGAGCAGCAGGACCAGAGCTTTCCTGGAGTGAGGGCAGGGCTGTCATGCTGAGCCCTGAAGTACATGAACATGCAGAGTTAGAGGCATCTCAGCTCCCATAAATCCAGCCCCACAAATGGGTGCATAAATTAAACAATTTATTTACATGTGGAGGGATTAATATTTTCTACTGCCTTAAATTTAAACCCTTTATTAACTCACAGGTAACCAAACCTCAGGAGCAATGTCAGCAACAAACATGTCAATGACTCTCCATGTCAATGTGAGAGGCAGCACAATGTTCTTTCTTCATAGTGTGCAACAGCATGGTGTTCTGAGTAAAGCTATTCACTTGCCAACAACTCTGATGCAGAGAGCCTTTTGACATTTTTAATTCATTTCTGGTTACACTGAATTGGAAACTTTGAATTTTATGGCAAAATTGGAGCAATAAAAACACTTATTGGCCAGAACTCAAGCTTGATAAGTTGGAGACTCTGGGTACCTCCACATTAATGTTTCAATTTTGGTCAGAGATAAATTGGAGTTGCACTTTATCATCCTCATTGAATGAATTTGTTTTGGGTGAAACTTATCTAAAGGATGTGCTTTGGAAGACACTTGGTGCTTTCCAACCTGCTGATAGACATTCATCCAGCAAACCAGATTGGCATTAACCCTGGAAAAACCTTTAATTTGGGCCTTGGTCGCTCAGTTCTTGCTGTTCTCACCAGATTCAGCCTGTGCCACTGTCAGCAGGGCCTCGGGTGGGTGGCTCTGCCCAGCCCTGCTTCAAAGCAAAGCTTCTCATGTGTGTATGCTTGCCCTGAGCCTGGCAGAGTGGGGCCTTGGCCCTCCTGCTGCTGTGCTGTGCTTGTGCCTTTATCTATAGGTTCTGTTTTATCCCAAAATAAAGACCATTAAAGCCACCTATGCACTATTTTGACTTGGGTAAAGCGTCGTCATACCAAAACATTTTGAGCACCTGTAGTTAATTTGCCCTGATCAGAGCTATGGCTGACTTCAGCTGACACAGCAAGTACACAGATCAGTGCCCCAGTGCTGCAAGCTAACCCAGCCAAAAGATGAAGAATTGACCATTACTGGCTCTGAAATGTCTGGTCTGGGCAGTTTTTGCTTAGTGGTCAGCTGGAGAACCGTGGCTGTACCACCTGCTGATCTGGGTTCTGAGGGTGACAGTGCTGGAACTGTGAGCCCGTTCCCTTGTGTTCAGTGCACTTGATTTGCAGATGTTGGGAGGTATTGGCATGACAAATGACAGTTTCTACCACTGCACAACTTCAGCCCATGGCCAGAATATATCCAGCCTGTATACTCAGTGTCTGGGTTCAGCAGTCTGTGTCCTTAGCTTGAAGACTGACTGCATCCAAGCCTTCTTGGCAATTATATTAAAAAAAAAAGTCAAGCAACCTCCTTCCTGACCATGTGAAAATTATAACTTCTAAAAGTCTTATCCTCCTTTTTGAGTAAATATTTCCTAAGACAGGAAAAAACACCAGCCTGGATAACCATCTCCAGTCAGTTCTCTCCCTCTCCTTATTTTTCCATCATCCTCCCTCCTAGGTATGACTGTCCAGAGAACATTCAAAGAGAAAGTTAACAAATTTTTATTTTTGATTATGCACAAAAGAGTATATCTTTCTTCCACTAGGTGTTCAAAAGCATTGTCACTGGTTCAGCTCATATTTACAGTGTTACAAACTGAGGTGTTCTTAAAAATAATGACAAGTGAACCATTTTATAAAAGTCTTCCAGGACAAAAAAAAAAAAAAAAAAAAAAAAAAAAAAAAAAAATCAGCCTTGGGAAAACTAGGGAGAATATTGGGACATAGCACTATTTTCCCATATATTCAGGAATGTGTATTTTAGGGAGCTGATCTAACTGGTGCATTGGGCAGGTCCACAGTTGGTGGAAAGCTGTGGGCTCTTACAGAAGATGAAGATGCTCTTTGGAGCAGGTGTGGACTGAGAAACTCCAAGGTAAGCTCTGGAGAGTTTTTAAAATTTCTTATGCTCCTGTTTTTTTAATGGAACTCAGTTGATGCACCTAAATTAGGAGTTACCTTGGGCTTTTCTTACACTTGGAAGTGTGGAGGGACTTGCTGAGGGGATTCAGGCAAACTGTGCATTTTATCCCTTGAAGAACAAAGTGTTGGAAATTACCTGGATGGTTTTATATTGTTGGCTTCAATCCTGCTAAGCAAATTCTCACACTGAGTTTTGTAATATACTAGGAGAGTGGTACATTGAAAAAGTGTTTTAAAGTAAAATTTCACTCCTATGATTTTTTTTTTCATTCTATCAGCTATAATAGAAATAAGCAGAGGAATTAAAGCACACTTGTGCATCAGTCGTTATGGTGGAACATGGGGAAAATCCTATTTAAAGGGCACTTTTATTTAAAATCACATCATAGCCTTTAATAGACTGAAAGTCTGGTACAACTTGTGAAACCCAGGAGCAGTAAATCACAAGGACTGACTGATACTCATCCAAGGATTTGAAAACAAACAAAGCATTAAAGAGGAGCAACATTGATAAGGATATATTATAGTCTTTACAGCAAGGGAGCCTGAAAACTTAAAACCCATTAGCATGATGCTTATCTTCAAAATGAGGCTCTGGGCATCTGAGGCTTTACAGATCAGAAAACTTTATTATGATAGCAGGGAACCCGATTGAGGGTTCAATTAGGGGTAGGAGTGCACAATGCTTGGATAAGTATAGCTCCTCAGGATCAAAGCAGCACTGCTTCTCTAAGAAAAAAAATGTGCTTCTCTGCCTTGTTTGAGCTCTTTTCAGTGTTAATGCAGGGGAGCTGCTGGAAGCAGCATACTTGGATTTTCAAAAGACGTTTTGATAAGAGTCCTCATAAGGGACTATTAAAGTATAATTGGGCACCATCAGGTAATGCACATTAGTAAAAATAGTCTAAGCTTCTGACACACTGATGGCCCCAGAATTTTCAAGGTCTTTCTGAGGAGAGAGACATAAAAGTTGTCATGCAGAACTCAGAGCAGAGGTGCACAGCAATAGCTGAAAGATAAAGAAAGGGCTGGAGTTGTGATTAGGAAAATTATACAAGGATGGGCTTCACTTGAAAAACTGATGCTGAATTCAAGTGGGCCAAACTGCTCCATGCCCTCTTTCCTAGAACAAATAAATGTGAGCCAACTTATAAAAAAATGGTTTTCCCTCCTACCAGGTTATTGAGGATGTGAATTTATGGGTCAAAAGGTGGATATGCATGGGAAAAATGGGAGGAACAAGCAGGGAGCAGCTTCTGGGTTTGCTCCTAGCATGGATGCTGGCCATACCAAATTTAGAGCAGCTCTAAGCAGAGTTATACCTCAGCAAATTGTAATTAGTGATAGCAATATAATTCCTAGGAGTATGTGGGCAGAAATGCTTCAAGATGGACTTGCTGAATAGGTCAGAGTAGTTTTTGACATATATGTAACTCATGGTGATCAATTCTGTATTTTCAGGTGTATTATATTTTGTGCAGCATGAGCACATCAGTGTGTTTTTTTAACATGGTTTGTATTTATTGTGGATTGGCCAAAATAAAAAATCATGATATGAATATATTTTTTATGCATGACATTATTAAGTAATTCTGTAGAGGCCTGATGTAATAAGCAGGAAATCCATGTGGGGAGGTTGGGAAATTCACATTAATTCAATGTCTTATTAATTTTCATTATTTTAAATAATAGCAACCCCAAATATCTTTGTTTCTTAATCAGTGTAACCCCAGCAGATCTTAAAATGTTTTATAAAGGAAGAAGAGCTCATTATCCTGTCTTACTAGTGGGAAAACAGAGGCACAAAGTAGCAATTCCTACAACTAGAAATTAGGCCTTGGTGTTTTGGATCCCAGGGCTGGGAGCTACCTGATAAGCTATAGCTCAGAGACATTTTTCCCCTAAAATGTCTGTGGATGCAAGATATATCGTTAATATCATTCTTAGAAAGATGTGTTAATTTGGATTTATTAATGTTATATTTTTCCTAGCTTAATACTGAGTTTTATACTCAGGCAAAAATCCCAGCATCAGTGGGAACTAAATGCAGTTTCCTGGAAATGATTTCTGGACAGGCTCTCTGTTCAGTGCCCTGCAAAGTCAAGTATTAGTGCTTGTCAGAAAACACTGTTTCTGCTTTATAAGAAATCTTTTTTTTAAAGGCTGCATTTGAAAAGAAACATAAAATCCCCAAGATTTCTGTGAAAAGTGCCTTCCCAGACCTTGTAGGTCTACGTTTAGTGAAGCTGATGTTCTGTTTGAATTTGGCAGAAAATAACTCTAATGAAAATGGCAAGATTGTTACTTTTATTGAGGATACTCATACCAGTGATGCTGCAGCTTCTAAGATACCTAACTTGAGGATGGACCAGTAGGAATTAATTCGCTGAAAGTCTGTAAAACCAGAAATGTTTCAATTAATCCTTCCTACTCTGTAAATATGCATTGTTACAAAATCTGCATTGTTACAAAATTTGTGTTAATCTTTAAATATTTTATATCCCTTGATGCAGGGATACTGTGCTCCAGGATGGCTTGGATGAATGGAGATGAGAGATCTCTGAAGGCTGCTCTTAGAATATCAGGTGTATTAGGGATGGTGAAAGGTCTTGCTTGGAGCTGCTAGATGCAGCACGTGGCAAGGCCTGAGGGGATGGGGGAGAGACAAGGGGTAGAGAGGATGCTCCAGGAGAGGGTGGAAGTTCCAAGGGGGTGGGGGTTCCAAGAGGGCCTCTGGCTCCTCAGAGACCCCTTATCAGGGGGCTTCAAGGTGGGCTGGAACAAGACTTACACCAATGGGGTCACATCTGATGCTTTGGGGTAGGGTTACGGGTGTGGTGTGAACCATACATTTTGGGGGTTGAGATAGAACAGTCCATTTGACTTTTCGACCTATCTGTAGGTAAGGGCATTGTCCAACCAGTGGGGGGGATTGTTTTCATCCTGGCTATACTATTGTAAATCTTTTGCCAGGCAATCATATTTATTCATCCTCCCCAACACCTTGGGGAGCCAGGTGCCTAAAGAGGTTATGGTAAGAGACTCTGTTCAGGATGAAAAACTTTTCATGTCTGTGCTTATCGTAAAATTTCTTTAATAATACAGTGGCTTTTTCTGTAAGTTTGCCGAACTCTAATAAATTAAGCATGGTTCTATTGCACAGTAGAAATGTGATAGATTGAAAAAACACTTTTCTTGTCTGCATGAGCCAAAATACAGCCCATATTTATATACGTGCCTGAGCATAACTCAGGATGCTATAAAGACTCAAGATATCAATTAGAAGTGGGATAAAGATCTTATGGTGCTGCTTCTAAAGGTTATGCAGGAAAAGATTGCCCTGAAAACTAATTAGGGTTACTGTGATAGTCAAATACATAAATGTATCTTAACATTCTTTAGATGTTTTTCATCACAAAAATGGGAAAGAAAAGGTTTGTAACTGGCATAATCTGCAAGTCTTACACAACTTGAGTTCCCTAGTCTCTCCTGGTGGTTGACGACCACAATAAATTTTTCATTGTTATAGGATGGGATGGTCTCCCAACCTAGTACTTCTTATTCTGCCTGATAACTCTCTCTCATGTGTCAAAATTCATTATTACCTACCCTGGGTAGCAATCTGTGATTCCTGTATTCTTAGACAGGCTACTGTATCCTCAGAGTCATTTGCATGTCTCTGAATTTCAGAGGTTCTTCACCTAGGGATGCTGCAGGCAGTCATACACAGCATGCAAACAGCCTCCTAAAAAACAAACCAGTACTTAGAGTGCCACATAAGCAGAATTTATTAAAAGAAAATAGTTTTTAAATTAGAAAACTTTTACAGTTTCCACTGTTTGCAACCCTACAGTACCCTGAGGTGAGGCATAAATAAAAGTAATGAATTAGAGGTCCTTTTCTAATATGCTGCTTAAGTGTGTTGTTCTGTTTTCCTGGGCTCTGACTGGTCTGGAATGCTCAGCAGGAGAGTAAGCTGGTGTATCAGCATTCTCAACAGCTCTGAGATGTTTGGAAAGAGACAGTTTCCCTCAGGACAGCTGAGGCTGGATGGCAGCTCTGGAGATGACCTAGTCCAATTGCCTGCTCAAAGCAGGGCCAGCTACAATGGGTTTCTCAGGGTAATGTCCAGTTAAGTCTCCAAGGATGGAGACTCCCCAACCTCTCTGGGCCTCCTGCTCTAGTGTTCAGTCATTCTCACAGTAGAATACTTTTTCCTTACTTTTAAGTGGAAGTTTCTGTATTTCATTTTTTTTGCCCTTTGCCTCTTTTCCTCTTACTGAGCACCACCAAGACTAATTTGACTTTGTCTCCTTTACTCCCCCATCAGGTATTTGGGTAAGACTTCTCCCCATGAGCATTCCCTTCTCCAGGCTGAACAGTTCTGCCTCTCAGTCTCACATAAGGTGGCAGATGCCCCACTCTCCCTTGATGATCATCATGGGCCTGTGTGGCACTCACTTCAGTTTGTCACATCTCTCCCACCTTCCATTTAGCCCTAGTGAGAGCCCCCTGGCACCCCTGCAGGGCTGTGTCTTGCATGGGGAGCTTCCTCTGTGTCAAGACCCTGCTCAGATGCTCTGGCAGCTGCTGGGACCATCCCTCATGAGGCACCACCACTACCTCTCAGCCCATGCAGGTTGCCCCCAGCAGAGCTCCTGCTCCATTCTGCTGCCTCTGACCACAGCTCCTTGTTAGGTAGCTCCACATGTCTTTCCTTCACACATCATCCCAAACTTCCCTCTGCTCTTCCAGTGCTCTGCAGCCCTATCACAAACACCCCGGAGGGCTAATGAGCTCTATTAATTACTGACTGCAGAACGGCCCCACATTTACAATAGTGAATGATTCTGTAGCACCCCACTGGGACTGCAGGAAAGGATTAATCCAGACAAATTACAGACTCATCTGCCCAATTTGGGCCTGTAAAATAAGGAATATATTTTTCAGAAGGAAAAAAAAGGAAATCACAATAAAAGAGCAAAATATATCAGGAGAGACCATCTATTTATTCTGATTTCAAGTGGACTAACAAAGGCAAAAGAAAACTTCTGCCTTTATCAGACAAAACTTGGAGACTTTGTTAAACATGAACAAAGGAAAATGATGCAAACTAAAGTAGCACATTCTATTACCTGTTAATACAAGTCTTAGTTCCTAGAGACTTAAAAATCTTGAGAAACTGACATGGGTGCCAAAGAAGTTTTGAATCATAGTTGAAATACTCATGGGAAGTGGTATAAGTGACACCTGATTCCAACACAGAGACAGAACAGCAAAGACAGAGAAGGGAAAACATGTTGTTTATGTGATACACAAAACTGACAGTCATAATCAAAGCTCTTGTGACAATTTTTAGACATTCCCTGTATTAATATTTGGTTATGACATTCAGTTTTGATCTATATTCTAGGATAACAAACCCTCACCTGTAGAAATAGACACAAGGGAGTGAAATACGGGAGGCAATTTAGAGAGAAAGAAGTAGAAAACAGGGATTTCTGAAAAACCTAAGAAATTTAGGGGCAACAGTTTGAGCAAAACTCTTCATGCTGCAAATTCATTTAGCTTTTAGAGCTAAAACTAAACCTGATTGAAGCACTGGGGCGTCATTGTTTTCTTCTCATTTTACCTGCTCTCTGCTCTCAGTGGAGGTTAGTTTTAAATGGCCTTGTCAAAACCTAATTGCAGTTTTGTAATGGCTAATTCCCAGGCTATTTAGGCACTGAAGAATCAATTCTGAGACATGTCTAAGAGGGGTTTGTTAAAGGATGGAAAATGCTGCTGAGATCAATCAGCATCCTAGTTTTTAAATCACACAGGAAATTCAGGTTAAAATCTCTGTTCTGGTTGATTGATCCCATGTCTCAGAGAAATGCCCTCACTAACAACCTTTATTCTTGCCAATGTGCAAATCTGTAAATTAATTAAATGTTCACTGGGTGAGAAAGAAGATTCATGTTGAAACTGGCTCACTTTAGTCTGTGGTGTGGGCACTAGAATAAGGACTTCTACCCTCATCTTCTACATCTCAAATGAGGGCTCCAGCCACCGGCAGTTCCAGGTGGGACACACATAACTTTTTGCTGGTCATTTCAGGCACTCCTGTCCCATACACAGGGTGACAGGATCATGTCTAGTTGGGAGAAAACTCCTAGTTTGATAATCTGGCTTGATGATCAGTGCCCTGAAGGAATATCTGGTGTGTGGGGAAGCCACTAAATTTTCCACCTCCCCAAAAATCTTTCCAACCTGCTGGACATGTGGACACAGCAGGTGCACATTGATGGCTGGAACAGAGGGGACCTGGGGGGATCCAGGACATGAGAACTAAAATCAAATCCTTTGCACTAGAGTCAAATTGCCTTGACTGACAGCATGAGGAAGAGGCTGTGAGTGCTCCTGCAACTGAGCCAATTCCTTTTGCATCTTGTATTAACCTCACAAAATTTCATTTATTTTCCATGCTTTAAAAATCAATAAGCTGCTTGCTTTGGGAGCAAGGAAAGAAAGGCTCAAGCTGAGTCATGTTTAAGTTTGGCTATTTAAAGGTCATGCTATTTGTTAGTGTGTGTAATTATTGGATGTAGAGCAGAAAAATGGAAAATAGTACAAAATTCAATTCAATATACCTGATGACTGACCTGGTGAAACTGATGACTCTGATTTCCTTCAGTCAGAGTGCTGATGTTAATTCTGGGTTTTAAAGTGATAGGGAATGCTTTGCACATGCAAAAGTGGGGCTGGAGAATGGAATTTCTTTGCTAGATAATCTTGAATTAGCCCAGTCACAAGACGCTTCAGGACTGGTTAATGTTTAATCTGTACTCAACAGAATTTTTAGGAGGACAGGAAAAGAAAATTGAAACAGGGAAAAGTAAAGTAATTTAATTATTTAAATTATTTATTTAGTATTTTAATGTAATCCACATAATACTACCCTTAGGAACAATTTCTTTACCAAAAGTGCATTTAAACATTTCAGGCTTCCTTTCCTGGAGAGGTGGTTGATGCCCCAAAGCTGTCAATATTTAAGAGACATTTGGCCATGGCCCTTAATAACATGATTTAATTTGGTGAGCCCTGAATTGGTCAGGTAGTTGTACTAGGAAGTCCTTCTAGGTTCTTTTCTATTGAAATATCCTGTCCTATTGTATTCTAAAGTATTGGCATGTTTTTCACTTCATGGACAATGTTTTTCTGTTTACAAATGTGCTGAGTACAACTGCAGATTCCTGCTGTAGGTCAGGTGTGTGCTGAGGTGGCTCAATGAGGGGAAAGGTCTTTAACCCTTGATTCAAAGTCACCCAGCAAAAATACTGCCCTTAAATTCAGTGACAACTGGAGCAGGGCCTGTCTAGAGCCAATCAAATGTTGCTAGTCTATCACTTATTTGTATTTTTTATGCAGTTGAAATGGTTGATTGTAATATGATAAATAGGGAATATTTTTACTTGAAATAATCTCTTTTCTTTTTAGGAATAATTCCATTAATTTTCCTTGATTTCCCCTTTTGAAATCCAGAGGAATGAAGTCACAGGTGGATTTCCATCTGTCCATCATATAGAAGATAGTATAAAGACAAATAACTGCATGATACAAAATAACTTAGCGAGATGTGTCTGCAAGGACTGGATATCCACCAATACCATTTTCACTTACTGCTGTTCAATCTTTCTTTTTTTATTATTTGTAAGGAAAAGAAACTGCATACATTAAAGCAAAGTAGTAAAATTTCATCAGGCTTGCACTGCAGAGCTTCAGGTCAAAAGAATTCAACTATGCCATGTAAATCCACACATAAGGAAACCCAAGTCTCACCAGAGTGTGGTTAGACTAGCCCCAACCCCACCCCCAAAGAGAAGCTCTTTAATCTCTTGTCAAAAATAATTATCCCTTTAAATATAACTGTAGACATTCTCATTAGCAATACAAATGTATCTCTAATTCAGTGTTCTTCTGGTAAGATAGAAGAGAAAAAGAGAGAAATTAAATCAGAAAGCCCAGTTTTTAATAATTTTTACCAGTTTCTTCCAAGAGTGGTTTCAAAGTCCACTATACTATGGTAACATATTCTAGAGGTCCTTCTAGCTCTGCCTGGATAATTTCTAAGATAGTCCTTGACATAAATTTGGCTCTACAGCATAGAGAGTTTTGAAGGGTGGGGAAGAAAGAATGAATATTTCTCAATCACTTTCGTGTTTTAAAGTAAATTTGGCATGAAAAAATTGTATCAGCAGTTTCTTAATAGAAAATTGTCTCATGTTTTCATGCTTTCCATCAAGAGCAATTAGTGCTGCATGGAAGCCTGGGTGAATGGTTTCCATTTTAAAACTGTGACTGGCTCACTTATTCATGCATAGACAATATTCCTTTACAAATGTAAGAGGACCAAAAATCATGGGACTTGAATATAGTTGCAGGAATCCTATTTGGCCAAGAATTAGCTAACTAATGCATGCTTGTTTAAGAAATAAAATAAGTAAGAAGCCACCATAATTTATGAGATTTTTGTATCATTGGTTTATGGACAGAAAATAAATTGTTGAATTCTAATTTGAAGGAAGTATCACATAGAAAGCTATAAAGCTAGTAGGCACTTTTCTTATTCTCCTTCTCAAGGGAGAAAATCCCACAGCCCATAGCTTTGTCTAACACTGTTTGCACACTTTGCACCAGCTAAGTGGGGTGCTGGTAATTTGTGCAGGGGGAATAGCTGGTTTATACCAACTGCCTGGATCTCTGTGAGCAATATGTGCTTCATGCCATTTCTCACATGTTAAAACTTGTTACTTTTACATCAGCATTTTCTTAAATCTGTGTTCATATTCTCAATATGCAGTACACTGCAGGCACACCTTTACACCTTACCATGTCTCTCTGAGAATAAAAGCAATGTACAGAGTATTCCTTCAGCCACATCACAGAGTCGCAGAATCACAGAATGGGCAAGGTTGAAAGGCACCACAGTCATCAGGTCCAACCTCCCTGCTCAAGCAGGATCATCCTTGGGCACATTGCACAGGATTGTGACCAGACAGTTTTTGAATATTTCCACCTTCTTCACACCCTATATTCAAATACTTATATACACTAATGAGGTCCCCTCTCAGTTTTCTCTTTTAGAGGATGAACAGGCTCAACTCTCTAAACCTGTCCTTGTGACAGAGATGCTAATATTTCTGTGGAAGAGGAGTGATAATTAAATTTACTTTCTATCATCATATGGATGTTGAAAGACATTCTTTAACTTGTAGCTTTTCCCAGAACAAGCCAACAACTGAATGTCAAGCTTTTTCCCTATGTCCCTAGCATCTAGTAATGGGCTGGTTGTTACTATAGGTTATAGGTTGTTACTAGGTTGTTTATTGCCTAATAATCAGCTGTTTGCCACCAGTAGCAGTGCTTGTGAAAAGCAATTTGTTAGTCTTTGTCAAATGGTTGTGTAAACTGCTTATTGAAGTGAATTGTTTTCAAGCTGTGAAATCAGCTCTCTATTTTTGGTCTGGCCTGTGTGACAGCATGTAGCATTGCTCAGGACATTTTTGATTACTTTCAGAATGGTGTATTCAGGAAGTTTGCAAATGAAGCAACCTATGCTGGAAACTGATGAGAATGCTGTGGTTGAAGATAATTTTATCGTATTTATTATTTGATACACTTAATTTTTTGTCATATTTCCAGAAATTAATATGAGAGATTATTTGAATAAATGAAGCATTTTAAAAACTTTAAATCATTAAGCTGTTTTTCTTCTTTGTAGAAGTGTTTTCTCCAAAGGTTACTGAATAACATGCAATTTTCTCTGCATCTATGTTATAAATACTGATTTTCCCCTTCAGTCTAAAACCCAGTCTCCTGTCTTAAAACTGAATTGAGCTTTTGCTCAGATTTGTAATACCATCCATAATCCCCATCCTGCCAATTTGGTTTCTCAATATGGCACCAAACTGTTCATGTTAATGTGGTCATGGTTCCTGTGACTATAAGATTTCAGCCTGACCTTCAGAAATTAAGGGCAAGTTTCATAAACTGACAATTAAAAAAATACTTTAACTTGAAACTTTCATGATCTTCAGGGCAGCATAAACCCAGGAGGACACAGTGCTGTAAATTTGCAGTCATATAGACTATCTCTAGTCAGTAAACAGCCCAGTTTGATAGTGGTATATTAAGAAAAATGCTGTTCCAGTGTAGGAATAGTTAAATGCCAGAGCAGCCTCACATACAGGAAAAATTGTGAAATCCCATTTACTGGAGATCTTTTAAAGCAGCTAAAACAAATATCTTTCAGGCAAGTCTGTCTCAGAGCAAGAGAGACAAAATGATCCCCTCAAGGTCTGTCTCAGCTCTATGTATCTAGAATTCCAAAATGGGCAGTTATTCATTAAAAAAGCAAGTTTATTTATAATGTAAGTCTGCTATTTCCATAGAGCAGTGACAAGTTCTCGAGGTCAGCAGTACCAGTGAGAGGTTTATAACGATGCCATGCCTGTAGCGCTGACACCCTGCTGAAATGCGCGTGTACAATAATTACTGCAGCAACAGACGAGTGCTCGCCAGCCTGCTCATGCAGTTCCAATTTACAATCAGTTGAATTGTCTTAGTGATAGATATTTTGAATTCACTTGCAGTTCTAATATTATTTGCCAAATACAACAGTTGCAGTTCAATGTTCTTCTGACTATGACAAAGAAAAGACCCACGAGGGGATTTTCAGTGAGTATTTCATGCAATTTAGCCTCTGGAACTTTATGGATAGAAAAGCTTTAATGGAAACCTGTATTGCTTTTTTTATATGTTGTGCCATCCTGATACATTTTTCAGAGCTTTGTGAGGTAAATCTGGCAAGTTATTTAGTTTTCAAAGTGACCATAGCACAGCTCTGCTATCTTATTTCTACAGTTGTGCAAGGGGATTATTATGTTGGCAATTATTGTTATTTGAATCCTTTGCAAGATCTGCAGTGTTTATTCCAGGGAATGGCAAGATTTTGGGCTAGGCACTTCTTCAGGCTTCTGTATTACTGAGAATAAGAGTCACTTGTTCTGATTTCTTAAACCTCATATTTTAAACCATGGGGAACTATGGATTAATGAAGCTAGTGCAGTCAAGTAATGAATTCTGGAATAGCTGTGTGTATCTGTGATTGATATAGTACTTTTTATATGGCCATATCCAACCACCTGGAAGTAACCTGATGTTTTTCTCTTTGTTTCAGTAGTCTCCAAGATTTCCTGATTTTTAGTCTCTTGGCAAGCTACCAGAGAAGTTCAACCTCCTGTAATAAGCTTCTCAGTCTTAACATGGAGCTCTTAGCTCCCAGCTATCAGGGGGTCCTTATCTACTTCTTTGTCTGCTTACTTCAGCTATTTTGCCCCCTTTCACATCTCAAATGGGAGGACGTGGAAAGGAATCCATTTTCACAAGAACTGCAGTTTTCCCAGGCTGGAAACATCAATATTTTTCTCTTCTAGCACTCTTATTCACAATACAGATAGAGGTAGACCAGCACATGGTTTTCTCAGTCTGTCTTAAAAGCTGAGTGCCGATAAGCAATTTGTGTATGTAATAAGGCTCACAGTCATCCCCACTTAACTTTGCTTCCTGGACAGAACAGTTTCTGACACATTTTCACTTTGCAGAGCTAGTGCTGATTTTATAGTTGTGTAACATTAATTACTCTAGATTATGTGGAGAATACACATGTTCATGGAAGAGAAACAAACCACATACAAACCCATGTTTGGATTAGGATGTTTTACGCTGACAATGCCTGGAGTCTGACAGAAAAATAGTGGGAGATACCTTACATGCTTGCTGTGGTCTTACTTATCCCCAAGTGTCCGTTTATGCTTGCTGTTAAAAAGAAGATACTGGGCTAGGAAGACCTTTGGTCCAAGCAAATTCTGCTCTTCTGTGTTTAGCAGTCATGTCACAGAAGTCACTACCAGTATATATGCCATGCAACATAAGAAGAATTTTCAGCTTTTTTTAGCAATGTGTGAGCAGCGTCTGCAAAAGATTATGGACCCCAAATCTCTAAAGAAGCCCTTTGTATCCTATATTTGAAGCACGTATATAAAGTGTGGATGCTTTCCACAAATCATCCAGGGGGACAAAGCAGGATCTGTGTTTGGGTGTTTCATGTGAACTGTGGAGAAGCTTTTTGCTTTTCATAACTGGAGGGAATGCATGGGAACTAATTTTGGCTGAGAACCACACAGTGAATGTCCTTCTGAAGGCCAGATTCAACTTCCATGTGCCATGAGACACTGAGACTTGTTTGCCAGGAGTAGGGCTAAAGGGGCCTGGCTGGCTCCATGGCCGGTGGGTGAAGTAATGCAAAGTTAATGCTCAGCCAAGGCACTTAGAAAATTTCTTTATGTTTATTATAGCACCTTCTATTCACATTCCTCTGCACAGAACTGACCCTAAGAATTAATCATGTGCCACTGAAATTAATAACAGGATTTTAGTCAACTTCAGCAAATATCATGACCAATGTTTACTCAAGTCTGTGGCAGGTTGAATATCCATCCTGCTCAGATAGATAATGTATCATTGCCATCCAATTTCATACACCAGTTGCAGGGACCCTTTCCTTACTCTCAGAATTGTTCCCCTCATCTCTGTTTTCTTGCCACTGTTGTGCTCCCTTTCCAGAACACTACTCCCAGCACAGTAGCAGTGTCTTTGGAAATGCTAATCCCATCCCTGCCATCCAGTAAAGGAGCATTGTAACTTTAAGTCACAGAGTTCAGTGTGTGTCTGCTCAGGTTTTGTGTATAGTTTATCCACTGTTCTTCTTTACCATAATGATTCACCTTCATGTCAATCCAATGCATTTAAAATCTGCCTCCAGCTAATGGGTTCATGATGCCAGGTCATTTTCTGACCTCAGAAAGCCCTGATACTTCATTTTCTAAGGGGAAAGCCTGTGTCACCTAACAAAATTATCAAGTCAGCCTCTTAAAAATGCATTTTTCAGTCTCTTTTGGTTCCCTCCTAGCCCCCACTCCTCTAGTTGTTCTTTTCACCACATAACATGTGGAAAATGGCCTTGCTGAATCCCTGACATTATATCTTGTTCTCAAACAATTACTTGGGTATCTGTTAACTAATAAATTCTACAGCCATAAGAAAATAAAATTATCTGTGGTCAGAGGACTCCAAAGAGTTATATGAATTTGCTAAAGATATAAAGATTTCTTGGAAAAGTTCATTGCAGTCTACATCTTTCAACCTAAATTTATTGAAGCTAGCATTAGTCAGTACTGACCCTTTTCTTGCTAGAATTTGTGAGAATCACAGTTTACATTGCTTTGCCAGGGCAGTCCTGAGAATCAACTACCCTCTTCAAACACCAGGCACTGAGGGCAGGTCCAGGCACGATGCTTGGGGCACCTTATGCAATAACATGTACCCCAGAAGCCCCTCATCCCAAAACTTGATTTTCTATCTTGAAATTCATGTTCATGCTATGGTACCACAGGGGAACAACCTCACCTTTAAGAGCCTTAAAGGAGAAGGAATGGACAGCCCAGAATCAGAATTTATACTTTATTCCTGTCAAGAACCTAAATGTGTTGGTGTGTGAGGTGAATCACACTGGTCACGGGCAAGCAACAGACCCCGTAGTCTGTCCCCAAGGAACAGCACTTGCATGACCATAAAGTACCCAAAATCCTGGAGAAACAGAATTGTATATTTTGGAGAAGGTGAGGAAGGGTATGTTGGGCACTGGAGGGGTGGGCACTGGTTCAGACAGCTGGGGTTTGCTTGCTTCCACATTTCAGCTTTGCAATATTTCAGGAAGTTTCAGGGCATATTGTAATCAGAACAATTGTACCTGAGGCTGTACAGAAACTCCTGATGGAATAGCTCTCTCCTGCAGGCATCTGGAGAAAACACTGCCAGACATCTCATGAGGATACCTGCACTGCAGGGCTGTGCTTCCCCAGCATGGCCTTTGCAGGAAAAGGTCCCTGTGCAGGGGCGCCAGGATGGGAAGGCAGGCTGGCTCTGGGGGTTCAGCAGAGGGGAAGGCAGCACAAAGAGGGTGGCAAGAACAGCCCCAAGCAGACAATGAGCTGGCTCAGGAGTCAGGAAACTCCATGGGGCTCCTGGCTGCTTTCCCTTTAGCCTGGCACTGTAGCATGTGGGAATGAAAGGTCAAGTTGTTGGCAGCAACAGAGATGGAAAGCCTGAGAAATCACTGATGTTGGGATGTGAAAGGAAAATGTTTTCTCTCCCACTAAAGACAGGTCCTGTTTGAAATATGTGTATTCATGAATTTGAGTGCTATCTTTGTGCTATATAGTGACAAAAATGCCATGTGGTATCTACTCCACCTGGCTCCTGCCCTCTGGCGGCAAAGGACCTTGGTTAGAATTTTGGGCAGAGGGGAGGTCTGGTCTTGGAGATGGGCTGTAAGAATTGCCTGTCAGTGGAGGAAAGCTGGACCTGCCAGATGGCAGGAGAGAGGGAGGGGTGCCCATGTGCTGGGGCAGCCAGGCTGGTATGAGAGATGACAGGGCTGCCTGCATGGACGGTGTGGCTTTACAGAGAACACCCACACACAGTTGTCAGGGTGTGATGTGACACTGTGGACATGCAGGTAATTTGATCTTGCAGATACAGCTGCAGAGCAGCCTGGATGCAGTATGAGACAGAGTCCAGGGATTGAGACCATGATCCTTGCTAAAGAATTCGAGCTATGTGCAGTCCATGTCAGCCATGATTACCAAAATGTGGGAGAAAAGGGGAGATCCCTGGAGAGAAGATAGCTGAGAGGAAAGTGCTGGCACAGCACCACCTACTTCTGTGTCTGGTCCTAATGTTGTCAGCAGGACTTACTAGCTTGGGCACAGTGCCACAGTAATGCTGCTTTTGGACCCAAGCTAGATTATATCTGGCCATTTCAGAGTGTTAGCAGAGGGAGTATGGTTCAGTTTGTTCCTTCCTGCACAGACATGTCCTAAGGGGGTTGGAATAGAGTCACTCCTCTTGGTAGAATTTGCTCAGGAGACAGTTAAGTTTTAATCACAGAAATCTACAAAATTATATTGACTAATGAGTGGTATACCTCACTTCTGACTGATATTTAATAGGGCTAGTCTCTTTAGCAAGTCCAAGGACACATTTTTTTCAATCAAAAATTGAGTGAAAGTTTCATTAATTTACCAAGAATCACACATGTGTGTGATTTACAGTGTGGTGGGTCAAGCTTCAATATCAGATGCTCTAGGCACATACTGAATGTCTCACTGAACCTTACATGGGATTTACATAAACCAGAACTGAGGTCAAGTAGTTATATAATATTGCTCCCCAAAACCAATGCAGCTCAGCAAGAATTCTATTTATTTTTAATCTGTAGTCATCTGTTGCATAACATTAAAAAAAACCCCAAAACCCCACACCCCCCTCCCCCAAACAAATCTGCTAGCGAGTCTCCAAAGAATAAAAATGCATTTATCTTTTGGCATTTTAAGGCATATGGTCCCATTAGAAGGGAAAGGGATTAGTTTAAAACACCAAAAGCAAATGTTTCAAGTTATGGTTTGAAAGGCAAATTGACATCTAGATGTCTGGGGTAACTGAGTTTGGGTCTAAACACAGAATTTCATCTGCAGTGTCTTACATTTGCAAACAACTCTGTGTGTTAGTACAAACTTGCTAACCCAGTGGGACTGTCCAGTCATGCAATGGGTCCAGCATGAATTCAGGAAATGTGTTTCTGCCTTAGAGGTTACATCAAACAACATAAGTAAGGATTTCAAATCCAGGAACTATGAGCATTGCAAGTTCTCCACAGGGTGAGGGAGACAGCTGAAATACAAGACTTCTGGTCCCAAAGGTGGTACTCAATGAAATATGTCAAATTCAGTAAGTTGGCCTTTTTTTTTTCTGTGAAATATTCCAGGAAATACATTGCAATCAGGTTGTTGTTTTTCTTATATTACACACTGAGTCCTGGAATACTTCCCCACCATCTTCTCAGTGAGCACATTTATAACTAGATTCATTCACTCATATGTTTATATGTTTTGATGCACTTAACCCAGAGGGAAGCAAATCCGCTAGAGGACGGAACAATGCCCTTCTGCAACAGCATATACTTTTCTGGACAGGAAAATAGTTTCTTCCTACTTTTTCTTCCTTTTGGAAGGATTTGAAGTAGACTCTTCTCCAAGAAGGTAAACTCATAGGGGAAAAAAATAGAACCAAGAGGAAACAAGATGTGGCCCATCACAGAGACCAATTGCCTACATTTCCCTGAAACTGGCATTCAAGTAGGATAAGGAGAAAATTAGAAATATAGATCCCAAAAGATTTAAATTGAGGTGGGCATCAAGTTATGCAGCACTATCATCTGAACTGAACAGTCCCTGTTACAAGAGGACTTTAGTGCCTAAACATAATTTCATTCTCTTGGGATCCTCTGGAACACAAAGTGGTCATGACAGTGATGTGCCTGGATCACACTTCTCAGCAGAGCAACACCAGGTACAGCTGGGTCACTATTTCCTGTTCTGAGTCTTTTACCTTTTGCACAGTAGTGTCATACTATTTTCCAAGTGATTCTGTGTTTTATCAGAGACTTATTGTAGATCAAGTAAAGCATTGCTCTGGGGAGTATGTGTAGATTGCAGAGCTCCAAGGCAGCACAAGGAACAATGGAAGGATTTGGAGACTGGTATGAAATTGTTACTTAGCAGCAACAAATAAGGTAATAAAATGAACAAGGATACAGTTAACAAGCCAAGGCAAAGAAAAATATAAGATGCCAAGAAGAGAAAATTTTAATAGAGGGAAATGTCACAAGAATCAATAAAATGGGCCAGAGAACTGTGTCTTTCTGCATTAAGTGATGCAGACAGTATGAAACAGATGCTCTTTCAATGTCATCAGCAACTTGACAAGTTGGATAAATAATTGTTGCCAAGAAAAATAAAAGCATGTGCTGTCAATGTGGGTGGTTGCCATGATTGCCATGGCCTCTGGTTCAAATGCAGTTACAGAGATGATGAAAAAGAAAATAAATATGGCAGTGGCTGGGGAAAAACAATTAGCTTCCCCCAGATGGACCTTTCACATACCAGACATTGTAGCCGCCTTTTTCATCATTACTTTGGGTGGCAACATGGGAAATAATAAAAGGTAGAGAATTATAGGACAGCCTTTTCCTGAGTTCTTCCCATAAAAAAAGGGAGAAACTGTTGGTCTGGAAGATTTACTATGAGGAAACTGCAACAGACAATTCAGCTGCAAAACAGCTAAACACAAAATTCCCACTTGATTTCTGTCAAAACCTTCAGAGCTCCAACTCTGCAACCATGTGCCATCAGGCCACTGGTATGTCATTGGTAGTTCTCTTAGGAATCCCAAAGTTTTTTTCAAGGCATTTCTACACTTGGGGATATCAGTTGCAGTGTGATGAGGGGCTCAGCTCATGCACAAACCCCCTGAGGACTCAAGGGGAAGGTACTCCAGCACTTTAGAGTATCCTTCTCCCATAATAACTGGATATCAGGTGTTCATATAAAACATGACAGGAGGAAGCCCTTGCTCAGGTCACTTGGTCTAGACATGTTTACTTCATTCCTATCTTTGTCTAAGGAGAATAATTCCGCATCTACAACATCTTGGATGAAAATAGGGTGTCTTCTATGCAGAGTCATAGACAGAATAACCTGAGTATCACATTTATTCTCTACACACATCCTCTAAATCCCATAAGACCTGAGAAACAGGGTCAGTTTTATATTGATGTCAATCCCACTTAAATCTTACTTTAGGAAGGTGAGAGACAGGAAAGATGTGTATTGAGTCAGTCACTTGGACATCTTGTCTCTATCTCAAGGACAAACAATGTATTTTTATACCTCCTCTATAATTTTCAATTCCTTAAGCATTTCAGCCATCGAAAATCCTCATCTCAGTCCCTAAGCAATTTCACCTACATAAACACAGAAGTGGATGTTGGTATAATTTGCCACAGTCTCAAATAATCTGTGAGGTAAATTTCAGTAACAAAGCAGGGAGTGAATATCAAATAAATTACAATGTTATTCTTTACTCATGACACTCTGTGTAAGAAATAAAGTCTGTCTGCAATTACTTGGGAGGCTGATTTATGTTGTGTACTGAATAATGGGTGAAAGAAGAGAGTACAGAACTTTAGACTATTGACAGGATTCATCCTGTTAAAATACATGCCTTGCCTACAACCAGCTAAAAATAGCACCGTAATAAGCATCAACATTGGTGACATAGCTAGAGCAGTGACAGAAAAACTTAAACTCTCTGCTTTAACATTTGGTATAAGACAAAATTTCAGGCTGTTTATTCATTCTCGATCTAGGACTGAAATCCACTGAAGATGGGTTGAAACATTTTGACTAGAAGGAAGAGCAACCACAACCCACACATCTGAACTGTCACTGTGGCTTTGTCCTGCATAGGACAAATCTGGTGGCCTGGCTGGGCCAGCATTGGCAGTAGAGCACAAGTGGCACAAGTATGAGCCCCTGGCAGAGTCTGGGGTTTCTGGCTGGAATGGAAGAACTGGGAGGTATCTTGGTTTTCTGGTGTCATCTTGATGGAGGAGGTGTAAATTTCAAATCATCAAAGGATATTACCAGTTTTAGGCTTCTCTAAGATTTCAGAAAGTTTATGCCCTTAGTCCTTTTACCTTTTGAGAAGCTAGCTGAAAGCTCTTATGAGAACACTTCTGAACTTTGGCATCCGAGATACAAGTTTAAAGTTTAATTTCAGCCCTCATCCCTCCATATGACGACTTTGCTCCATCCTTGAGGCAGATGAAGGCTCATACTCAAGGTTGCCTCAGATCATAGGTTTTGGGTTGCTCTCTGGTTTTGTTCCCAGACCAAACAGAAATGTCAAGTGTTTAATTTCAGAACTTTTCTCTAACATCAGTAGACCAACAGTAACACCTACTGCTCTCTCTGATGATTTAAAAAGAGCAAGTAATACTATTCATGAGCAGAGCTGGCAAAGTATTTGCCGGTCACTTGGGAACAAGATAAGTCTCAGAAGATTTAGCAAGGACAACTGACCCCTATCTACTGCTCCTCAGAAACCACTGGATGATATGTTTAATGTCTTGTTGCTTCTTGAACACCTGCCCAGTTTCTCTGTGTGATCCTATCACTAAAGTTGATAAATAGGTCTGCCTAAAGCAATAAGACCACAACATATTTGCCTCTTTTGAACTAGAGTAATTCTGCTGCCAAACCAGAGCTCCCAGCCTTTCAAGGTTCAGCTTGCAGTTGCATGTATATTGACATTTCTTTTTAGCTCAGGCCAGATGAGGGAGAAATAGTTTCTTACTTTGTAAAGCACTTTTCTTCCCATTGTGTCACGGCTTTTAGTACTACATTTTGAAAGGAGTGTGAAGGTGGTTTCCACAGAGATAGAGATATCTTCAAACTTTTCTGTTCCCAAAGAGGAAAGACAGATTTCATTTAAACACACAGGACTTGAAACACTTTTAAACTTACCTTTCCAGTAACCTACAGTGCCTTTCCTTTGAAAGTTGTCCTCTGAAGTTAATCAAGATGCTTCCCAGCCTGTTTGTAGATTACCCGTGCTGGAGAGGAGTTTCCTTAATGTATTGCTTTGGTATACATTACTTTTTCATATCAGATCATCCAAGAGGTTTTGAGAAGGACTTATTAAAAAAAGGTAAATACTTGTGTCATGTCACAGAAAGAAACTGCAGTTCATTCCATCATCTGCTGTTTAGAGGATTTAGTTGTAATGCTGCAGACAAATGTTTATGTGATATAAAAGATTACACTTCTACATTTCTCAGCAGGTTTAATTCTATTTTTTGCAACTTTATGTGGAAAGAAATCTAAGTCAGGCTTCTTTCTCAGAAGAGTGAATTCTCTGCAAGAGCCTGAATCTGATGTCTGCCTAAACCAGCATTTTTATCTTATAGTATAAAATAGATACCCATATGCTTATGAATTCTGTTCTTAGTGACAATTCACATGATGTGCTCTCTTCCCTATTGTTCAGCAGAGCCAATTTCAAGTATATTTATCTACTAAAGATTTGATGTTTGTCTGGACCCCTCCCCTTACTCTGAGAAAAGCAGTGGGGTGGCATCTCTCTACCTTTCTTTAACTCACCAGAAATTGCAGGATCTTATTCTTTCTTTTTGTGTATTTTTCTTGATACATTTATGAAGCAGGAATTTAAGCTTTAGGAATTTCAATCAGAGGCTGAGAAAAGAAGCATAGCTGGTTTTAGGAGAACTATAAGGTCTCTTTATGTCACTTGTTCACTATTTCTATATTAATGATATCATGTCAAAATAATTTGATCTCTTCAGTTTAATGCCAAGGTAGAGACAAGTGGAGTGGAGTGCACAAGTGGTTCTTTCCAGGCTCTGTCAAAAAGGGTCTGTGCCAGATATGTGCTAATTTATCTTTATTTTAATCCCCTAGTTACAACATAGCAGCAGTTGGAGATGGAACAGACCTACCAGGTCTTGCTTCTAATTTATGCCCATGGACCAACACAAGGTGTCATACATTTCATTGGTCTTGTCCTCTCAAATTTAAAATATAGCTTGATTGGTGGCCAAGTGTTGTCACTGGTCACATTTTTAAAGTTGTTACAGCAACAGAAATTACATGGAGGAACTGCAGTATAGAAACCTGGTGGAAATTCTTCTATTTTGGGCTCTAATAGCTGTTCTCTGCTAGAGGAGGTAGACAAGTTTGGCAGTATGGAAGAACAGTTGTAAAACTGTAAGGTGTTGGAAAATCCAGATTTGTTCCTATAAAACCTGTCAGTTTGAGACTGATGATTTCTTTCAAAGCAAGCTCCATGAAGCTGTGAGTTTCTTTTATAGCATACCCATGTGCTCTTGGAGGGCACAGAAAGAGAAAAGAACTGGTGAAACACAAAATAGAGTTAAAGGCTTCTATACTCTCCAACACCATGGCATGATTTAGCTTTATATTGTCCATTCCTCTGCTTAAAGGGAAGAGTTCAAAACTGAGGCAATTGATCTAAAAGAGTAGACTTTGTACGTGGTGCTTTAAGGGATGAAGCGTGCGATAGCTTTTGAGTGAAGACACTATCACAGATATGACTGGTATAATATCAAACCTTTAGAAGATTTATTTTGATTTATTTTGAAGTGATTTTTTAAAAATGTGGCCACAATCACACATCTATTTACAGTGTGCTGTCTTCTCAGATCTGAAGGCACAAGCACAAACATATAGCAGTGGTTCTTCAGGGAACCCTGACACAGGGCTACACATGGGCATTGTAGAAAATGAAGCCCTGAATGTTCTTGCATGCAGGGATGCCCTCATTCTCCTGCATTTTGTGGCCAATCCCTGTGTAATCTCATGCCTGGGAAGCCATATGTCACAGTCTTTTTTCATTTTAACAGCTGCAAATTGTGTGACAGCAACATGACTAGCACTCAGTCCTGCGACCACATCTATCTGCTGATGTGAGCTGGGGTTCTTGCCCTCTAATCAGTGAGAAAACGCCTCCTGGGGTGTATGAGGTGGGAGGGAGGATGTGGCTCTTCCCCAGTGCATCAAGATCCCACTTAGGCGTGCCCAGACAGGGGGAGAAACTTTCAGGCAGAGATGCAGCTGTAGCATCAGTTGGCTCCTCCGGGCTCTCCAAACCTGTGCTTGGTTTTAGGAAGGAGAGCAGAACTGCCCTTGGCTTAGATTAAACACGTGCTCAAGACTTGCTGCTGCACAGAGGACTCTGTTCCCCACAGCACTGACACAAAGTACAATAGTTTAGCATGTAAGCCCACAGGACTTCAAGGGACCAATTCATATGATGAAAGGTACCTCCACCCTGAAGTGTTTTGCTGAATGAGGGCATTTTGAAATACTTTTTTTCACATGCCTTATACTTGAAAAATCATGAGCAGACTGAGAATGCCAAGAAATAAAACCTGAAAGGAATACATAGGGAATTCAGGATTCGAGACATAAAGTATCTGCAGCAACTATTTTGTGCAGCCATGCCAATTTGTGTGTGTATAAAACAGGTTTTTTTATTATACTTTATGAATTGACTGTAGGCTATGTAATACAAGCAAAAACATAAAAGAATAATGAAAAGAACAAGATATAAATTAGTCTCCAAAGAATTTTTATGGCCTTTGTCAGAAGAACAGCCCCCCACACCTTACTTTGTAACTGTCATTATCTTCACATAAAGATGCAATATTAGAACAAAATCTGTTCATAATGTTTTTTCACTCTATCCCCACAAGAAAAGCATTAGAATCTGTCACAAAATGAATACCATGATGCTGATTGCAAACAGCACAAACTGGCTCTTCATTTTGCTAACTAAATTGGGAAGTTGAAAGGGTAAAAAATTAATTATTTTCCATGCCAAGAATAAATTCCTGTACATCATTAGAATTTTGCTGCTACTTTATTTGAATAATCCTATAATGATGCAAAGATAAATGGTAAGAGCATGCTGGCTGATGAGCACAAAAAGAACTAATATTGTGAGAGATATAGAGCTTGGGCATGTCGAATTTGAGTGTAAGTCCATTTGGTGGAAAAAGCTCATCTTCACCACAAAGCCATTTTACCTTAACCAGATGCAGGAGCAGTTGAATGATTTGTGTGTTATAGTCAAAATAATCTCTGGTAAAAATGAGGTATTGATTCAAGGAGATTTTAATTTAGATTTGTTCACTTAAAATGAATAATAAATTGAAATGAACTCTTCAGAGCTCATGCTCAGAATGAATTCTCTTACCACCTTACTGAAAACTTAGGTGAAGAATAGTTCCAGTTAAAACCCTAGCTCAAATCATCAATTTTAAATAAGAATTGTAAAAATAATTTGTACAAGAAAACTACAGATGTAATATCTGATTTCTAAATGAATTCTAGGGAAAGGAAAAAGAAGAAAACTTATTTTCCTAAAACAAATCAGAAGGAAAAATGTTAGTAATTTCAATACTATACTTTAATGTTAACAGCTCCTCACATATCAAATACTGCATTAATATTTGATAAAAACTTGAATATTGCTACTAGTGTTTCTTTCCAATAATACTTTTTTTTTTCTCATCATCTTGACCTTTCTGGGTAGGATTTTTATGGGTTATTCCTAGACTGAAGCCTTTTACAATAACTGACTATTCTGTTTTCTAAGATGTCTTGTGCTGATTTAATCTATTTTGCTTTGCATATTGTTTATCCATGCATGTTTACAATAGGCATAGCCACCATGCACACTCAGCCTGTTAATTATGTAAGCATATGTTCACACATTTCAGTATATGTTTTTTTCTTGACTCTTTTTCAAAGTGTCCAGTTTCTTACTATAATTCTGATTATATTTTTTTCTATATTAATTTCCCTGTATATTGCTAAATTTATTTTCTACATTTGTTGATTTGGAAATACAAGTTCTAAAATAGATAACAGAACAAAAATGCAATGTATTTTACTTCTATTTTTTCTATAATAATAGCTTGCCCTTTAATCTCCATCTTATTTATTTTATGGGAGTTTTTGGTTTTTTTGGCATTGCTAATAATAAGCTTTCCTTTTATAACTGATGGTCTTTGTTTTGCTGCCGTGGTTTAAGCCCAGAGGGCAACTAAATACCATGCAGCCTCTTACCCACTCTCCCCACTGTGGGATAGAGGAGAGAATCAGAAGTGTAGAGTAAAAAAACTCATCGGTTGAAACAAAAACAGTTTATCAGATACAGCAAAAGCAAACCAAGGAATTCACTCACCCACTTCCCATGGGCAGGGAGGCATTCAGCCAACTCCAGGAGAGCAGGGCTCCCACAAATGTAACATCAGCTTGGGAAGACCAACACTATCATGCTGAATGTCTCACCCAGGGGGACTCACTCCAGGGATGGGGCATTGACAACTTCTCTTAGCAACCTGCTCCAGGGCTTCAGCACCCTCATGGTAAAGAATTTCCTCCTAACATCTAATCTAAACCCGCTCTTGTTCAGTTTAAAACCACTGCCCCTGGTCCTGTTGCTGTCTGCCCACACAAAAAATCTGTCTTCTCCTTTTTATAAGCCCCTTTTAGGTACTGTAAGGCTGCAATGAGATCTCACCAAAGCCTTTTTCTCTCCAGGCTGAACAATCGCAGCTGTCCTCAGCTTGCACCCAGAGATGCTCCATCTGTCTGAGCATCTTTGTGACCATATTTATGTGACTTGTGTCCAGGCACTTGTAGAAACCAGTAATTGTAGAGAGTGAGAAAGTTTTCCCTAGGCCTTATCATAATGCCTGTATAAGAAAATATACAGATTCCACTGCCCATGGCATGGCTGCTTTGGACTCTTGCTGCCTGTATGTGGTCACTCTGAGCTACCATCTCCCCTCTGCCTATGGAGCTGCCCTGCTCTTGCCGGCCCCTGGAAATGGGAGTAGAAGGTGACTGACATTAAAACATTGCTGATTTCACTCACACTTCCACACACAAGCACCAGGATTTACTGGTTGTCTGTCCAGCATCCAAGATCCCTGAATTTGGGTGATGTGTCCACCCGAATTCCGGTCCCTAATGGAGGACAGAATACCATCTATTGAGTCCTCATCTTGGTTTGGGAACCCTATGCTGACTTCTGCATGTGCTTTTCTGTACTCCTTGGGGCTGATGGTCCTTTGTGTCTCCATTTCACCTCCTCTGTGAGTAGTCAGGGTTTACTCACAGTCCTTTGCCACCTGGGTGACACGTGAAGTTGCGCTTTGCTGCATGCTAGGGTTGTGATGAGCTGCTGATCTCTAGGTGTCTTTAAAACATGATCTGACATTTCCTTTCATTCCCCATTCACACCAGTCACAACATTCCTATTACTTTTCTCTACACATTCTGCACATGTTTTTTTATGCACTGAACATTTCCAGTGGTGGTCAGATCTAAAAATGTATCAGGGCGCCTCTTCTCTTCCCAAAGGAATAAATCAAATAGTGCTAGCAAATTTTAGACACTTTAATTTAAGAAGAGATACATTTCCAGAAGCAGAGATAAAGGAAAAATTAATAAATTTTCTTCATGTCACAAAATAAATTCAGGTCTAGGCTTAGAGCGGATTGTATTTGACAACAAAAAAATACCATCTTTACTGTTTGACTCAAAGGCTTACAAGGATTTTGAACGGGGAAGAAAAAAGCAACAAGCTCTTTGACAGAAGTTTCTGTGTTGTTGTAAACCTGCTACATCACAAAGAAAAGCATTTAGAAATGGGCATCCACTTTCAACAAGGTATTTAATTGGCATCCAGTACAAATAGGTCCTTTCTGTCACCCTCATGTGTCTGTGGCTTCTGCAGTGAGTGAGAGGATCCTAAACTTGTTAATGCAATCAGTCAAATTTATCATTCCTGCTTTTTCTAGAGAATGTCATGTTTCCCTGAGGAGTTTGTGACCACACAGGAAAATTAAATATGTCCAGGACCATCCTCCAGTACTGAGGCCACCTGTCAGGTATGCTGTCACCTGCACTCATCAGTCCCAAGGCAGGTTAGCCAAGTGCAGATTGCCCATGGGAAATCTGCTTGGCTGTGCCAGCTTTTGAACCTTGTCTGGGAAATATTTAGAAGAGAGCTAACTGAGTTTGGGTAAAATCATGCCAGAGATTGTTTCTAAGAGTTTACCACTATAAATGACTGGGTTGTCATTCTAGGAACCTTTGGCACAGTCTCATTCATCAGTACAGACATTGCCAGTGTGGACTCAGCTCTTTCAAAAAATAAACATATCTCAGCATTTAGTGTCAGAGAAGGGAGAAGACATTCACTGCACTGTGTCCAGATGTGTTGTGGCTAAATGGTTTTCCTTCTTTTCCTTCTCCATGTCTGCTTTAGTCATGTTATCTCCAGACTGGATATGACACTATTTAATCCTTCTTCTAACTTTCTTCCAGAAGGTTATATAGTTATTATTTAGGTAGTAATTAGATTTTCTCTAACATTAGATGAAATCCAATATTAGTAGATATAACTTTGATTTTAATAAGAAAGTATTTCTATTTCATAGGCAAAATGAGCTAATTAGTAGACAGGATCATAAAGTCAATACCTTTGAGCCCCTTCCTCAGATTTAATTAAATATTAATTGCAGAGCTGCTATTTGCACATGAAAATTAATAGCAGGTTTAACCTTGCATGTTTTATAAATCACAAAGCTTTTCTTAGTTTTTTGCTGCTTATTTCCCTTCCAGCCTGATTCTTAGCTGCAGGCAGTTAATCTCCATTCTACTGCCGTCATCATTTAGAAGAGAAAAAAGTGGATCTGAGATGTTTCAGACCTGTATTTGATAAATAATTCTTTCTCCTGGTGACAGCATGAAAAGTGTTTTGGGAGTGATTTGGAGACGGAGGTGATGCTTTGCGTGGAACTGGGTGGGGGGAAAATAATTTTCTTTCTTTTCTATTTCCTTTCATTCATTTGCTTTTTTAAAAATTCCACTCCTCTTAAATCACAAACTGGGGACACTACTGTACTTATTCATCCTTGTTGTCTTCCAATGCCTTGAACAGATGGATGTTTTTCTTAACAGAACAAATCCTTGTTTTGTGGTAGTTTTCCTCCAAATCTCAGAATATCAGCAACAGGAAATAAAAGTCCTTGCAATTGTTAGGTTCAGTGATGGGAGCAACAGGCACCACACACGTGGCAATCAGAATGGTGCTAGAAAATGAGGCTGGATATTGAGAGAAAATCACTTCAATCTCCTCAAGCAGTGTGAGCTGCCAGATACGAAGTAACTGATGCAGTTTCCAAGACACCAGGATCAGGTCATGATTCATACAGCAGACAGCCATACTAACATATACTTTTAAAAACAACTGTTACTTGAAGGCTGATGCAATTTTTAATTACAATAATAATAAAAAACTCACCTGCTTGTTATTTACCTTGTGAGGTTTGCTAAAAGACTTCAGCTTTCTGTCAGAATACAGCAGAATTAATTATAAAGTTGTATCTTAACTCTGTTCACACAGCCATCTGTGAATAGACAACTGAGATCCCACAAGAAGACTCGGGTGTCTGGATACTTCCAGTGGAATCCAGCACCTTCCTATTGATCCCCAGACATCTGGTAAGGTTTTTCTGCATGCATTCAGATATATAACATGATAGATGTTGTTTCTGCTGACCAAGGTTCATTTGTACAAAAGGTACAAGAGAAAAATAGAACTTTAATAATGCTGAAATTAAAGATACATCCTGTTGGTTAAGGACTTGTAATTGGTATGACAATTCAGTGATCACATCCTGGGGAGCAGTCTGAAGGTGCAACAGAGCTCTGGTCAGCAATTTCTTGTGCTAGCTGGGCACTGAGCAGCTTGAGCACCTACAGTGCTGAGCTCAGGGATTAATGGCCTTTTGGGATGGTTTCTCCCTTTGGGTGCAGGATGGGTGGTGGGCAGGATGACCACCCTGCAGGCCATGCAGGGGAGGTTCCTGTGGTGCAGCTTTGTTGATCAGCAGAACGAGAAGCTGCCCTGATTTTGTAAAGCAGCTCCTCAGCTGTGTGGATGCTGCCTGGCGAGGAGCTTCCAGGCATGGGCAAACATCATCACAACTGTCTGCATCGTTTACAAATGAGGATTTCAGACAGCCATGCTCATCCCATGCCAATGGTGAGAGAGAAGCACTGGAGGAGGCTGAGTTCTACCCTGTCTGTTGGGCCACTGTCATTGAGGGGAGGAATGAGATGCTGCTCCTGGCCTTGGACCCCCCAGCCCACTGCAGCAGCAGGGGAGTGTTGTGGGGAGCTGGTCTGGTACTTCCCACTTGGCATCTAATGCTGACCAGTTGTGGAGACACAGGAGAGGACTAAGTGGCCTATTTGCTTCTAACTGTTCTTAGAGTTTCATTTACTTATGAATTGCTCTGGAATTTCTATCTGTTTCCACTGATTTTATATGGCACTGAAGAGATTAGCTTAGACTAGATGCCTTACTTTTGAAAAGCATCTAATTCTTACTTATTCTTACTTACATACTTACTTACTAATTCATACTTAAAATCTTAACATTTCTATTCTGGGAAAAGCAAACATACAAAAGGTTTTCACTCCTTAACTTGCAAGTAAATCTATAACATCATTGGGACTCAGCATGCATTTTAAGGTTCATTAGTGCCTTAATAACTAAAATGATACTGAACCATTTTGGCAATTATAACACAACCGTGCATGAATAGAATATTTTTCACTGCGCTGTGGTGCATGCTGCAGTGTGATTGCAAAGTAAACCTGCGAATACTTGCTGCTTAGCCTTTCTAATCTCTGAAATTTGTAATTAGTTCAATCAGGGACTTTTCTGTTTACTTGAACTGGCTTTGATTTGAACAGTAGTTAAGATAGCATTATGCAAATTCATGGCAGATGTGCAGAAAATTATTTTTCTGCTGTTAATATATTTGTCCAACCCATTTTCTCCAATTCCTAAAAAAAATCTATTTTCTTTTTCAACATTGCTTTCCCTTTCCCAGCCTCATAGACACATTTTAAAGGAGTGAGAAAATTCACTTTTAGCTAGGGAAATAATTCCCTCTTCCCTACCCTTCAAAACACCTGAAATACTGGTCTGACACCTACCTTTAAGAATTCCCTGAGACGGAGCCTTCCTGCTTAAAGCTGTTCATAGACGAGTGGGAACTCCTGGAATCTGGTTGTCAGGGATCTGTGCTGTTTCTGAAGTTACAGCAGGAATGTTGCATCATGAAAAGAAATGTTATTTTCTATTAAGAGGTAGAAAAAAAAGTCAAAATACTTATTTAGCAATAAAAAAGAGCAGGTCAGAAGCCTTTCCATATGGTGAGTTTAGATAGGTGGTCTTCATGGATTTATATTCAGTTCATACTTATACTACTTAGAAAAGATTTCATAGAATCACAAATATGCTGAGTTGGAAGGGACCCTCAAGGACCATCCTGGACATCCCCAAGACTCACACCAGGTGCCTGAGAGCATTGTCCAAATGCTTCTTGAGCTCTGTCAGGTTTGGTTCTGTGACCACTTTCCTGGGCAGCCTGTTCCAGTGCCCAACCACCCTCTGGATTTTTTTTTTTTAATACCCAGTATAAACCTGCTCTGACACAACTTCAGGCCATTCCCTTGGGTTCTGTCACTGGTCACCACAGAGAAGAGATCAGTGCCTGCCCCCTCTCCCCACCCTGTACCCACCCCCTCATGAGGAAGTTGTAACTGCAGTGAGGTCTCTCCTCAGTCTCCTCTTTTCCAGGCTGAAAAGACTAAGTGACCTCACCAGCTCTGCTTTTGGCTTCCCCTCAAGGGCCTTCATCATCCTCATTGTCCTCATGTGGACTCTCTAATAGTTTAATATCTTTCTCATATTGTGTCACCCAAAACTGCCCCCAGCACCTGAGCTGAGGCCACCCCAGAGCAGAGCAGGACAATCCCCTCCCTTTCCCAGCTGGTGATGCTGTGCCTGATGCCCCAGGACAGGGCTGGCCCTCCTGGCTGCCCCTGAGGGCACTGCTGGCTCATGTTCAACTCGCCATCGACCAGGACCCAGGTCCCTTTCTGTGGCACTGCTTTCCAGCCTCTCATTCTCTAGTCTGTCTGTACATCCAGGGTGGCCATTCAATGGGAATTAATGCTCAACTATTGCTGTTAATTGGATACCTTAATTCTTTAGCCATTTTTTAAATCAATTCCCATATGTCTGGGTAATGAAATGTCATTCTGCCAACCAAAGCAGTTGTTATACTGCAATGCAGTGGAAGAAAAATATAATGTGCTGGTGTAAGGAAAATTTGTCTGGCTTCACCTTCCTCTGTATTCATCCTTCCCAACATTCCTCTTCACTCAAATTTCTGAAAATATTGCACAAGAGTTCCAATAACGCTCCAGTATTATAATGCAGATACAATACCACCAGAGGTGTTCTCATTCTGGTGTTATAAGCGTTAATACATGTGTAATAGTTGGAAATCTTGGAGAAAGAAAAATAATTGAACTTGGATGTCAGAACACTTTCCTTCTATTGCATTTCTCCTCCATGCAAATGTGTGTGTTTTCACAAACTGTTCCTTGTGCACTACAGAAAATGCATCTGAAAGATAATCTTGTCCCCGGGACTATTTTTGCAAGAGCCCTGAGCAGATTCTTTTTTGATGTCTCTCCTCTTTTGAAAAATAGGTTTCTAGTGCAACAGAAACATTCATGGAAAACATCTGCTTCCCTCAAAACCTGATTTTTTTTGTCAGGAAATTAAATCCACACTTTAATCCAGAACCTTAATCCAGAACTCTAAACTTCATCAATTTATGCTGGCATATATTTACATAAAGTTGGTGTGCATAGGTTTAAGACACCATGTAAGCACTCAATATTAACGTGGCCCATGGAACTACCAGCCTCACTCCTGTTTATTCATGATATATGGGAATGAGGCATCTTTGCTTCTGCAGCTTCTGTCATTACAAACCTCAATTGCTGCTTTCTGCCATATCTTCTCATTATTTTCTTGCTGTCATCTGTAGCCAACAGCCCATCCATCACTGTTGCTTTGATGATTGCCAGAGCCCTTGCACCACACGGCCAATTTTACATCCTGTGGGTGGAATAACCTTCCCATTGCAGTAGGGATTTCTAGCAGCTCAGGTGCCAACGAGACAGGTTATTCTTTGCCAATGATAAGCATGCAGATGAAAAACTCCTGTCTTTCCTGGGTTTATGTTTGTTTGTTTGTTTTATTACTGTCTGTTTTGATTTGTGGGTTTGGTTATTGTGATTTCTCTCCTATGCTCATGTTGCTCCTGTGACACAATCTTTTATCCAGGATAAAATATCTTTTGGAAGAAGTGAACATGATTTTATTTGCTCTGGTTGACCACAGTTAGCAGGGGTGCATCATGCTGTCTGTATTAGGTCTGATTTCTCAGCAAATACCAGTAAAATGGTGCTGGGAATGCTAACTCTCCTCAATTTTCCTTGGTTTGCGTCAAAGCAATTTTAAACAGCATGTTTAGCAATATGTTTGTCTCCATCCTTTCCCATGTAGCCCTCACACGTAGACATACACCTGTAGGTATAAAAGAATTGAATAATGTACATAAAGCAGGATAAAGCAAGGCAGATTCAAGGCATGAATGGACCTGACATGGAAGTAACCAAACTGAAATTGTTCAGCTTTGGAAGTGGCTGTGTGTCCTTCCCTTGCATTGCTGGGAATCCCTCAGTGAAGGAATGCTATGAACACCATCTCTTTACCATGTCTGTACAGCTGGGACATGTGCAAGCAGACTCCAAGGGTTTCCATTTTAATCACTCACAGTCAATTAGTACACTTATGTCTTTCATTACATTCTTTTATTTAAAATTTTAAAAAAATAATCCCAAGCAATAAAAACTAACCTCAGAGAAATTTTCTGAAGTTTTATTTTGGTATACAATGTGATTTTTTAATAATACTCCCCAATATATATTTGTGCTTTTGAATGTCTTATCTTGAACAGCTTTTTTTTTTGTACTCAGAACCTTATACTATCAAATAGCTTAACTGGTCAGTCCCACAGCCTGGACATAAAACTTCCTAGAATATATGATCTTGTAAAAGATCTGTTTCAAGTGCATCTTCCTGTGTTGTGTATTTGTTGTATTTTTCATTGATATAATCCAAGACCACTCAGGCAATAAAATGTTCCTATTTTGATGTTAGGGGAATGATATTGCTACAAGGATTTGAATATTCCCTACTGTAGCAGAGATTTTCCTGATGCAGTCAGAATCATGCACATACAGCAAGATTTGCTATTTTTCTTTCTTCAGAGGAGTCAGCTAATGTGTGTAAAAACTGAGGAATCTTGAACATGTGCTCAGAGATGATAAAAATAAAATTATATTTGGATAAGGCTTTGCTTTCTACTTTCTGTTATCAAAAATTATAAGAAATAAGGAGACTCACTCTCCTTGTAGTTATAGTTAATGGGCAGCATCATCACTAGTAGAGCAAATATCTGCTCAGTTTATTGTTTTTCAGGTACACCTACAAATGAAAAGGCAGGCTTCCATGTAATAGAAAGTGTAAACGAAACTAATAAGTGGTTTCTGTACAATTTTTTAGACAGTATTTGATATAGCAGAAAGATGAAATAGTCTCCAGAACTGGAGGAAAAATATCTTGGAAAGGAGATTCAATTCACATGTTGAAAGTTGCTGAATTATACAAAGTGCTAATGAGTACAGTGTGATGCAACGCTCAGAAAGGGAAATTACATTTAAGAACTCCATGGAAGAAAGTGCACTAGAAAATAGAGATAAAACTGCACTTCATTACTGGAACAGTGAACTGGCTTTTATTCCTGAAGACATTAAATTCCTGACCTGCCAGTACATGGTCTGCCTGTGCCCATGGCACCCATGCCCATCAGGAATTTGTCCGTTCCTCTCAGAAAGTTTATGACTAATTCTGCCATTTCTTGATCAGATAAATTCCAATTTTGGTAAATATGTGTCATTCAAACATATGAAATTGACACACAAAAAAAGGTAGCAATGAATTTATACATTAATATCCAGAATAATAGTTGTCAGTATGCAGTAAACATAAATGTCAGTCTCTTCCAGTCCGCATTTTAATCTGGTGTATCCAATACTAGCTCAATCACCAGCTGTTTTGTGAGGAAGATTTAAAGGCATGCAAAACACTCCCAAAAGGGAAGTGTTACACAGACCTGGGGCAGGGATCTGCACAGCTGCAAAGGGTAGGAGCAGGGGCAGACGTAATGAGATGAGGACCTTCTCCACCCCAGCAGAACTGGCCACTCATCCTGGTCTGGCTTTGTGTGTAAGCAGCGCTGCCTGACTACCAGAAGAAGAAAACTGCAAGAAGAGAGAAGAAATCAATTCAGAAGGAGGAAAATGGGTATCTCCTATGCAATTGCCAGATTCTTTCTAATGTAGTTTTTGTATTGAATGCCCCATGGATACTGCCAGCTTGGAAGAGAAATTGCCTTCAGAAGAGCCATAAGGACAGAAGGGCTACACCTTTTGTCAAAGAAGACAAGGAGACTTTATTGTTGCCTATCCCCAAAGTCGTGCTGGAGTTACAATATTGAGACTGGCTTGAAACTCTCATGACTGAATGAAAGGTTAGATTTATTATATTTACCATCTGATTTCTGAGCCTGTTGTAAGAAGCATTCTTAAATTTTCTGCTGACCATTAGGGTTGGACCTTGGGGCTGCCTTTTATTCTCTTAACAAAATGGGCTAAGATTGGCACAGAGGCACCTGTTTCCAAAGATAAACCATAAACTATTGCAAGAATCAATGAGATGCTGACAGTTGTCAGCACCGGGTATGCTAAAAAGCGGCAAAAATCTGTCTTTGTCTTTTCAGGAATAATATAAAGTGCAATTTCAAAGCAAATAGGATTGGGACCATGCAAGGTTTTTGTCAGATGCACATTCTCATTTCCCTGTGGGTCTCTCCCTCTTCCCAGCTGTCTGCATTTCTTTTCTACTGGTCACAGGATTTTTAGAACAATTTGATTCTCCTTTATCAGTGAGTTTTTCGTGCCAGGTGATTTTTGCTGAGGAGTTTTTGCAATCTAAATGTTTCTCTGTGTCTACAGAATGTATCATGTAGAGGAAGATATTTTGTTTCATGTAAGAACTACCATAGGCTTTGGAGTTTAGAGTTAACTTGTTAATAAAGACATATAATGGCATAGAGAGCAGAAGGTTGCCCCAACAGAGGAATACTTTTTTCCATCCCCATTATTTGCCAGACAAGGGCCAAGGTGTATTTTCAGTGATGTTTGTCTCTCTCCAAACCAGTTTTGCTGAAGTGAAATACAGTGGTGTGCTGATGGGAAGGAAAGCACTTCAACTCACTCCACATTCATCTATTAATCTCTTACTTTTACATTTCATTGCTTTATTGTTATTGGAAGCTGGTCAGCGGGCCTGTGGCTCTTGCAGAGCCCTGGTGCTGTGCTGCAGCAGGAGTTTGAGCCAAGCCCCAAGGTGCAGCTCTGCGCTGCGCCGGCAGCGACACCGGCCGAGCACACGGGCCAGTCAAAGGCATGGCAAAGACAAAAGGTTTATTAAAGTTTAAATGACATGGTTGCTGTGATGATATCTTTTACTTTTTCTGACATCTCCGCTGTCAGCAGGAATGACAAAGTGTTCATCACTCACTTTCTTTCTGTAGAGCTGAGGCACATGGAAGTCTGAAAGGGTTTAGCTGGGGCATCCAGTCAAAAAGAGCTGCTGAGTTTGATGGTATTGCAGCAAACGTTAACAAACAGGCAGGGTGAGGGTGGCCAAGAGAAAGTTTAAAGGACACTAAGACAGCTTCACTGTTGATGTCCTCAAGGTGCTCTTCTTAGGGCAACTGTGTGGCATGTGGTGAGGGTCTCCAAGCAGGAATATGTTTTGGACCTGCCAGGAGAGAACGGGCTCTTGAAAAGACAACCAGGTCCCTAATATTCACTGCAATCTGCGGCTCCAAGGATCAAAAACTGAATTCTCAGCACCAGGAGGATGACCGACTACAATTGTGACAACATAAAACAGCTTTGTTTTTTTCATGTCCTTTTTATGCTTCCTCAAATTCTCAGTTACCTTTGTGTTACCTCATTCTCACCCAGTTCCTCAACAAGAGGTTTCCTGAGGTGCTCAAACACATTCATCAAGCTTTCTGAGGTAGAAATATAAAACTAAATGTCGTCAGCATGCCCTTTAGGCCATACCTCCTCTGAACTGAAATGAGCATTTGTAAAAGAAAAATTATTCTGCCTTCCCATTCAAGCTCAGGGGCTGTACAGGAATTTTCCAGCTTTACCCCCAGGCTTTCCCTTTTCCAGACTTTGCAAGTCAGTACCACACTACTCCCAGCCCAAAAGTGTTTGCTACATCAAAGCAAGAATATCTAAGGATTAGTAGGAGTTTCCTTGTCTCTAGCAAAAGATGCTTCTTGCTCTCAGTCATACAAAGCAGCTGGCAAAAACATGTATCTTCAGTAGATGGCCATCCAAATGCAGATGTCGGAGACAGGCACTTTTAAGGCAGAAATCTTCATTATCAACATATTTTTTCTCTTATTTCTTGTTAAGTGCCATCAATGAAACGAGTCTTAAATTTCCTGGTATTTTGCTATCACCTTGAGGAAAGTAAAGATTTCACCTGCAGAATTTGAGACTTTTCTTCTCTGCTAATGTGTACAAAAAGGGCAGGGTAGACTTCCTGGGGAACCAAAGTGAAGAAAAGTTTTTCTTAAAAAAAAAAAAAAAAGCCACTTTGGTTTATAAAGCTAATTTAACCTTCTGTTTCCCTTGCCATGGAAAGGACAAAGCAGTGATTACTCTCTGTTTGATATTGTTAGGTTAGAGCTGAAATAATTTTTATTAGAAGTAAGTGACTTTAGGCAAGGATTTTTATAGAGATAATAAAGCACATGCTAGTTATTTGGGATGTCTTACAAGTAGACTGGACAAACAGGATGATCTTGGATCTTGACACTTGTAATTTGGTATTGTAAGAGTTAAAGACTTTAATACTTATTCTGTTATAATAAATATCTAATATTTTGTATCACATCATAGTTACTGTACAGAGTATTTTAGATGACCTTTTATTTCTGTTCATTAAGACATGGCATATTTGACTGTAACTTATTGAGATCAATAAATGCTTAATGTGTTAACTTCTCAGTCTAATTTTATGTGACACCTTGCTGAGCCAGCAAAAGGAATGGAGGACAGATTGGGATGTGCAGTGATATCTGAGAGGTATTTATATACAACGGCTATGGATTTGTGGCATGTTTGCCAGGGTTATTAAACTATTTTCACATTGCTAAGTCCTCTAACTACCTATCCATAAAATGAAGAAGGGGTCATTTTGCAGTTCAAATGGAGATTTCAGTAGATTATTATTTATTTTCTATCCATACTATAGATTTTAACTGTGACCTTGAGCAAATCACTTATTCTCCCTGCCTCTCATTTCTCTGTTTGCTGGAGTAGGGATAATAACTCCTTAAAGGTGAGAATGAATATGTCAGTGTTCATGTGGCACTCATACTGTTATTCAGCTCAGGTTCCTACTCTGCCTTCAGCTGAGACAGAGTTGATCAAATTGTATTTTGCCCACAGTTTGTTTCAAAGTAAATTTCTTGCTCTTGTAATTTTGACTCAGCCATAGATGGTGACTAGCCTGAGATTGTTCACAAAATGTTCAGTCTACAGCCTGACTGAAAGACCTTTGTTCACCCTGCCTTTGGTGTGTCTCTTCTCCTTTTCCAAACCTTAAGCCAGATTCTAAAACGTTTCAGAAGCTGAAGACTTTCTGGGTGCTCAGCATTGCCACATAGCCACAAGTAAAACTTAATTTAATCAGTGTAAAAAGCATAGCTGAAAGGAAAAGACAACCCTGGATTTGTTGTTTCTTCTTCAGTGTAATTTATACATTGATAATGATTCAGTCTGGTCAACAGAATGCCAGGGCACAGGTATCTGCTTATCTGGACAGCAATTAGCCAAGGCAGTCAGCAAACACAACACAGTTATGTTTTGCTATCAATGAAGAATGAATTATCTCCCTGAACATTCAAAATACCCAGACTTTTGCTGTTGGAAACATTATCAGAAAGCCTTTTCATAATTATGGTGTGTTATATATATCAATCACTGGAGTGCACGTGCTGTGGTTCTCTGCTGTGGCCATTGTGGGCTCATCTGTTTCCCCTTTACATAAAGTCATCTTCATAATCTTATGTGTCTGGCAGAAGCAATGAAACTAGTCTTAAATTTGTTGATACAGGAGTTGTTTCATGCCACTACATCACAGGCTGTGGAAGAGATCTAAGAAGGTCATACCTATGACCTTCTCTCCTTTTCTTTTTCCATACTGGATAAATAGCTCCTATAGATTGCTTCTTTTTTTCCTTCTCCAATGGACATGTTCTAAAAGACATTTGGGTAAAATCAGCAAAATTTCTCTATGGTGCCAAGGTCACAAACCCCAACCACATGATAACTACATGGTTTTGCCCCAGCAAAAGCCTAGATTTTCCATATGCCATTGCATATCAGTCATCCTTAGATGAAGTGATAAAATAAATAATATTTTGTAAAGTGTTCTGCTTTTAAAATCCCAGAAATCATCAAAAGCAGCAGGAAACATGCTGCTCTGATGTTGTGAACAAAGTAATTTCTCCCTCCTCTCCATCACAAATGCCAAGCCACTCTGGTTACCCATTGAGTCAGCCCTCATGCTACCTGAAATATTAGCAATTAAAATCTGTACACTCTGAACTGAAGGGATTTCTCCTAGTGCCAGGAAAAAGAAAAGCTCCAAAATTGCAAAAGTCATACTGAATCCATCAGCCTTCCTTTGAATACAAGTACACAGAAAATTCCCAGCTGACATAGGATCAGTGCAGAGACCAGCACTGGAATTACAGAATATAGCTGGCAAATTACTAAGAAATGAAAAACTGGAACCAGTTCTACCTGCTTTGTCTCAGATGAAACTATCTTCTCTATTGAAGAAACAAACTATCTTAAAACAAAAAAGAAATTTTGGATAAGAAATGTGTACAATTCTTTTAGGTCATGTCAAACATACTTCATCCTGAAATAGGAACCATGATTGATAACTGTCTGTTACTAGTGGCTTAAGTTTTTAAAATTAGAATAAAAATCCCATTCTTCTTCTAATTTCATAAAGGGAAACAGAGACCTTACAGCTGTCCTGGGGCACCTCTGTGGTCTAGAGTGGCTCATGGGAAGTCTTTAAAAGTGGCCTTAAAATTAAAGAGAGGGTTTTTTACACTAAAGGGGACAAAGGGTGTTTTGAAACTGTCCAGATTTACACAATGAAGTGTAAAAGAAAAGGTTGTGTAAACCAAATGTGAACTAACAAGCACAGTTTACCAAGGGTGAACCAGATGTTTGGTCAGCTCCAGCCTGTGCCAACACTCAGAGACATAATCCCTACATCCTTTTGGGTTTCAAAAGCAATAAGAGGAGGGCTAAAGAAATTCTCCATCCTTTATTATATTGTTGGGGCAAGGAGAGGGAAAAATGGTGACAAAGGATGAGGGAAAGGCTGAGTTATTTAACATCTTCTTTGCTGCAGTCATTAATTGTAAAAACAGGTGGTCTCCAGGTATGCAGATCCCTGAAGTGGAAGAAAATGCCATAATCCAAGGTGAAATGGCCAGTGACCTGTTACACCACCTAGACACACACAGGTCCATGGGGCTGGATGGGATTCACCTGAGGGTACCAAAAGGTGGCAGAAGAGCTCACATCATTTATCATCAGCCTTGGCTAACTGGGGAGGTCCTGTTTGAGGCTGACTGGAAGTTAGCAGAAGTGACACCCATCTACAAGAAGGGTCAGAAGGAGGATCCAGGGACAACAGGCAGTCTGACCTTGATGCTGGGAAAAGCAATGGAGAAGATTGTTCTGAGTGCCATCACAGCACATGCAGGACAAGCAGGGGGTCAGGCCCAGTCAGCATGGGTTTGGAAAGGCAGGTCCTGTTTGTCCAACCTCATCTCCTTCTATAACAAGGTGACCCTCCTGGTGGATCAGGGAAAGGCTGTGGATGTGTTTATGTGCACCAGTAAAGCCTTTGACACCATTCCCCACAACATTATCCTGGAGAAACTGGCTGCTCATCACTTGGGCAGGTGAACAGTTTGCTGGGTAAAAAAGTGGCTGGATGGCTGGGCCCAGAGTGTGGTGGGGAATGGAGTTAAATTAAGTTGGCAGCTGGGCCCTGAATGTTCCCAGCCCTCAGTACTGGGCCAGTTCTGTTCAGTATTTTTATCAATCATATCAACAAGGGGATGGAAATGCCACTTCCAATCACCAAACACCAAGTTTGGTAGGAGTGTTGAGATCTGCCCGAGGGTGGGAAGGTCCAAAGGGATCTGGACAGGCTGGATTGATGGGAAAAAGCCAGTAGTAAAAAGTTCAACAAAGGGAAATGCCAGATCCTGCACTTGGGTCACAACAACCTCCTGCAGCACTACAGGCTGGGGAACAGTGGCTGGAAAGCTGCCCTTGGAAAAGGACCTGGGGGTGCTGGTCAACAGCAGCTGAGCATGAGCCATTGTGTGCCCAGGTGGCCAAGAAGACCAGCAGTGTCCTGGCCTGGATCAGAAACAGTGTGGCCAGCAGGACCAGGGCAGGGATTTTCTCCCTGTACTCAGCACTGGTGAGGCCACACCCCAAATCCTTGGCTCAGTTTTAGAACCTTCACTACAAGAAGGACATTGAGGGGCTGGAGCACATCCAGAGAAGGGCAACAGAGCTGGGGAAGGCTCTGCCTGGAGTACAAGTTAGAAGAGGAGCAGCAGAGGAAGCTGGGGTGTTTAGCCTGGAGAAAAAGGCAGCCCAGGGGAGACCTTATCGCTCTCTACAATTCCCTGAAAGGAGGCTGTAGCCAGGTGGGGGTCGGGTTCTTCTCCCAGGTAACAAGGGACAGGAAAGGAGGAAATGGCCTTAAGTTGCTCCAGTGAAGGCTAACGTTGGATATCAGTAAAGTCTCTTCATGGAAAGGGTTATCAAACATTGGAACAAGCTGCCCAGTGGTTTAGTTACCATCCCTGGAGGTATTTAAAAGATGTTCAGATGTAGCACTTAGGGACATGTTAGTGGTGGACTGGGCAGTGATGGGTAAGGGGATTGGACTCAAGGATCTTAAAGGTCTTTTCCAATTGATTCTATGATTCTGAAGCTGTAACATACAACAGTGACCTTGCTACTTGCATATAATTGCTAATTGATGAAATTGCCAATGGTATTTGTGAGAAAAGTCAAAACAGCTGCTTCTGAACAAGCTTTTTCAAAATCAACCTTTGCCTGACAAAAACCATCCCCTCTGCATTAGGCCTCCTCTAGTCTTTTCAGTAAATTTGTGACTGGAAAAGGCTGTGCCCTCATCTGTGAAGAGTTTGCTTCAGTTAAGCTTGGAAGAATAAAGATAATGAAACACTTTGTGTGTGTTGTGTCCCCTGAGGGAGAAGGACTGATACTCATAAGAGGATTAGAGAAACAACTTCAGTGAACTGATGTGGATTGCATTCATCTTTATATTAAACTTTATATTAAGCCCCCAGTTTCAGCTTCTAATGAGAATTCATGGGTAAGGTTGGTGCTTCTTGAAAGTTTGTACTCCAGACTGATTCATCTTAACCTGTTAAGATCTTAATGCTAAGATAGGCATGTCCTGGTATAAGACTGAGGAAAGTTTTGATACAGGTTCCCAAAGCTCCTACTGAAATTTTTTATTCTTTCATGGTTGATTCCTTTGGTTAAAGTCTTGTTTGCAATTATAATTTCAGACTCTCCAGTACAAGAAAGGCATTTAAAGACTAGAGAAAGCCAATAAACAGAACACCAAATGGTTGGGGGTTCAATCACATGACTAGGAAAAAGGCAGAGAGGGGTGGGGTTTTTTTTCAGCCTGGAGAAGAGATAGCTTAGGGAGATCTTGCTGCAATCTGAAACTGCCTAATGGGAGGGTGAAGAGAAGACAAGACTCTTCTCAGAGCTATGTGCAGAAGTAGTATCAGAGGACAATAGACTCAACATGAAATTTGGGAAATTTCCCTTTGATATACAGAAAACTTTTGTTGTGACAGTGATCAAATATTGGAATAAGTGGCCACAAGAGGAGTGGAACATCCATCCTTGGAGACATCTGAAACTCAGCTGGAGTTGAGCAGCCTGCTGTAATTAGGCCTGCATTGAACTGTGCATTGAGCTGGGTGACCTCCACAAGTCCCCTCCAACTGAAATTATTCTGTGGGTTTAAGAGCCAGGAAAACAAGATGTTTTCACTGGCTGGTTCAAAGGCTTTTGGCTTCCACACTTGGAGATCCTCTGTTTCTGAAATGGAGGCAGAGTGCAAATCCAAGGGGAAAGTGGTAAGCCTTGCTCCCAGCTTCTGCTACAGGGGGTATTAGCATGATCTGCTTGGATCTTCACATTCCTGAGCAATAACCAGACCACCTTCAGGCAAAGGAAGGGGCTGGATGGCAGGATCATGGGTGATAGCTAAATTCAGCTTTTGAAGCACAAAGGCTTTGTTCATTTTGCCGTGCTATGCCCCTTAAGAGTTCTTATTCAAGTGGAAGGATAAGGTCTTTGGAAGTCTTGTAAAATGTTGCATGTTTCAGATGTAGCTGCTGGTTCAGACTCTTAGGAGGACAAAAGAAAGTGATTAAAGCCATTTGGTATAACTATAATAAAATAAAAATATATAAATACTCTGATATGACCAAGCCTGCTTCTTTAGAAGTCTGAGGGAGTTAAGTCAAGTGAGATAAACAGAGTAGATTAGACCTGAAAGCATTTCAGCTTGCTTTTCCCTAAGAACCAAGCATTACTCTGTTTTTCAGGTTAATCTTGGTCCTTCATCTCATTCCACACTGGCATGCTTACAGATCAATGAAATATTTATACAATAGAAAAATTCACACCGCTCTTTTTCTTCCTTTATGAACCTACTTCTCTTTTTTTCCCCTTTTCTCCACACTCCCCATACACGTTCACCAACCCAAACTGTGCTTGTTACATAAGATGTCGAGTTATCTGTATAATATTGTGTTAAGGATTTAGCTAGAGAAACAAATTCCCTTGGTGTGTGAGTAAGATTAGAACAGCAAGTGTATGTGATGGATTTGTGGACTGAAAACTCATTCCATTTTATTTTGATTATGAAGGCAAGGTTAAATATGAATGATATTAGCAGAAGAATAAGCATGACTTCAAAAAATCATGAACTTTAAAATCTCTGCAAACCTGTGTTTGCCCCAGCAATATCACAATTAATTGGCATGTACTTCCTCACTAGTTTCCATTTCTTCCCTTAAGCAACTAAAATTGCTAAATGTTTCAGGAATCAGCTTTCTAGTCCTACTTACTTTTCTCAAAGCCAAATCTTCTGGACACTCTCACAAGAAGAGTCAATGTGTGCTTTTTGAAAGACTAGAGAGGGCAAGACAAAAGCACTCGCTGATGCTGCAACTTGGTTTCAATGATACCATTGCCACAGAGACACACTGAAACTCTCCCAGGAGTGCCCCAAGCTCTGGAAATGGCAAAAATAAATGCTGATGCAGGAGACTATGCAGCAGCAGTGAGTCTGAAGCTCATTGAAAATGCTCTCAAGCCCCTATCTACTCTTTCTGCCTTTGAAGCAGTCAGAAAACATAAGTCAGGAAGGACAGGCTTAATGTCATGTAATTTATTGCCCACAGCCATCCCCAGCCCAAAGGCATCCTAAGCATCAAGAGGCCACTAGTGTTAGCTATGAATTGGGCACATATGACTGAGTGAAACACACTTCCCATCCAAATGCCAGGTTTATATAATGTATACCGGGTAATTGAGGCTGTCACACTGTATTTCATTGTGTTTTCAGCTGCAGAAACATGTCAGCTGGAGTGGTCTCCTAAGCTCAAATTCCCCACAAGTCTGCGTGTGGGGAATTAAACTTGGAGAAAAGTCTGGATTTGATCTCACTGTAAAAAGTAGATTTTGATAGTCATTTTAAATAGACACTTTCACATTCACATCAATCCAGTCTGCTGGTTGTTGCTACTTAAATGACCTTCTGCAGGTGTTTACTTTTAAATAGCAAGATACATTTCTCTGCTAGAGAACAACATGACCACTGACATGGACTTCAAACCTCTTCCATATACCACTACAAGAAAAGTGAATAAATAAATCCATGTTTGTGTGCTGTGGTAGCCTATTGCCTTTCTTGTGTGTGTTCTTGTTAATGATCAACAGAATGATGAAAAAACATTTAACAGGCAAACTGAGACTTGAAATCTTCTCCTTGAAAATCTTCTCCAGGTTTCTGTGGGAGCTGGACTGCATTTTGCTCTTTAGCTGTTGAACTAAAAGCCTTCCAACCTAAAAGTCTTTGCACTTTGAATATCTCCAGTCAGAGGAGGCAGCAAAGTCGACAACACCACAGTTTTAGATCTACAACCTTTTTTATCTCCTGCTTTTGTGGTACAAGGAATTGTTTGCAAACTGGAATTGAAAGCTGGCAGCCCCAAAACTTCTTCCCAATATGCCAACTGCTTTGTCTCATTATCTGTATTCTGTGATGGCAGAGATTTCAATCCCTCTTACTTGTCAGAAAGTTTGGTCATCTGCAGAGGGGGAAAAAGATATGATGTATGCCTCACTGTGGATTTACTGTTGTGCTCTGTTTTGAAATACAATCTTTTGGTCCTGGATTAAGGGCAGATTCATATGCCTTTATTCTCTAAGTTATGTCCAAGTAAATCAGCCTTGTTAAACACAGTTTTTTAAGAAGATAACAAATAATTGGTGACTACTGCAGCTGTTCTAGGAAGTGAGGTAAGTGTTAAGCATCAGTGGAGCAAAGACTGCACTGAAACAACAGCCTGTCCTCTGACATCAGTAGGTGCAAGTGATGGAAGTTCCTTCAAGTTCTAGTACATACCTGGGAGACACTAAAAGTAACAGAGAGCTCTGCCTGACATCTCAGATACCGGCAATTACAAGACAGGAAAAACAGATTTTCCAGGCTGCTTCTGACTAAACACTAACAGGTAGCTTGACACATAACTTGAAACTTCAGCATCATCAAAAATGAAGCTACAAAAATGTCACTTTGAGCAACCAAAGACCTAGAATCCACTGCTCCTCATCAGTATGTTTTCCCCACGTTACTAGCAGTGCTACATCCTGCTGTGAACTGGTCAAAGTTTAAGAAATATTGAAATCTCAACAGCTATGCAAGATATTAGCATATAAATCATAATACATGAGGCATCACATTTTCAGCTTCTTCTGGTCAGCCTTATATTCCTGTAGGCATATGAGAGGTGAAGGACTTAGGAGCAGAGCCTTTTGACAGCAACCATGGTTGTTCAATATCCATGACTTTGAGTATTACAACAACAACAAAATTTAGAAACACAGCCTTTTTTTTTTTTTTTTTTTCTGGTGGTGGTAGTGTTTGTTTGAGGAGGGGTTGTTTGGATTTTTGTTTGGTTGCTGTTGTTATTTAAGAAATGAGACAAGTATTAGGTTGGACTTACTCGGTTTATCCCAGGGTTTCTAAAGCCCAGAGAATTAAAGGCAGAGGTATTTCTGGAAAGCAGCAGATTTTTTTTTTTTCTTTTTTATATAACAAAGCAGAGCTGCAATTTGAGCTAAAACTGCAAGTAAAAAGTATCCCTACCTTATTTAACCAAAGCTGTCTTCGCTGGTACTAGCAATATTATAATCCTGTTTATTCTCCAGTGAGTTTGGTTTGTAGGTTCTTTCAGTGGAAAAGACTTTGCTAAAGCAAAATAAAACACTGAGGGAAAATTCCACATTTTTATTCCTTAAGCAAAGAAGATAAAACTCCAGACTTCTCCCCTTTTGCAAATCCTCTTTGAAATAGCCCAATGAATTCAAATGGTTTAATGGTTCAAACTGAGAACAAACACATACCCACTTACTCTTTTGAACAAACACATAAAACATAGAGCTGTGGTGATAAGGTAAGGTTACTGAGGCACTTTGTACTTACCAGAGCTTTAGCCTATCTTATTTGATGGACTCCTAACCAGCTTTGACTTTTCATTGACTTTCCTCACCTTTAATTTAAGACTGCATTGACTTTTCCTGTCATCTTAATCCATTTCTAGCATTAAATTGCTGCACAGCTAGCTATAATGTTACTCAGTATTGATTATGTTCTTTACTCTCAATAATGTTTTGTTACATACATTGAAAAATAGTCCAAGAAGGCTCCTACTTGGAGCCTTATTAACTACTAAAAACCTGCTTTGCTGGTTTTTAGTAGTTAATAATTCCACTTTTTTTTTTTTGTTGTTTTTTATTTGTTTGTTTTTGTTTAATGTTTCATTGCTCACTTAAACCCAGGTCAGTGTTTTGGAGAAAGGAAAGCTGTAAATGATGTGTGGTGCAGTGTCTATACAGAATATATTTGATCTCTGGGGTTGGCAATAAATGAGAGCTGCTTGAGAGTTTAAATCCTTACCAGGTCCCAGGAGTGGCTTTCCAAGACACCGAAATCTTCTTCCCACAGCTGATGCACAGCTGGTGTCCAGGCTGGCTCACCATAGAAGGAGTGGGTGACAAGGAAGAATGAAAGCTGTCTCAGGCTTGGGACTTCCCAAATATATAACCTGCCAGCAGGAAAGCACAGCACCCCGGGGGATTTGAAGTTCAAGCTTAACACACTCGGAGGACACTGCCCTACTGAGCAGCTACAGAACAGGGATGCAGCAATGCATCCATGTCCATGAGCCGGGTTTATGCAGCAATGCATCCATGTCCATGCGCCGGCTTTGTACAGACAGTGCCTGCAAAGCCAGGACTAATCTCCTCCGTGTCCTTGCCCTAAAATGGTGGTAATAGTTCATTTTTTATGCATGCATTTTTTCATGTAGGTTTTTACGCTAAGGTAGGACCTTACCTCCGTTACAATAACCCAAGCCTGATTAACAGGCATTTATTTCTTATGAAAAAACTGGAATTACAGAAGTGAAAGGTTGAAACAAAATATAGTATTCTGCAGGCAACTACCAAATGGAATAACACTGTGTTAGCTGAGGCTTAAAATACTTTCTGGAAACTTAAAAGTTGCCTGAAGAATTACACAAGGAAAGATAAAATCTTTTTTTCCAGCTCCAGGATTTAAGCCTGAATTTATTGTTCCATGACAGGTTGTCTCCTCTCACCATTTGTGGAACATAAAAAGAAAACTTAAATTTTCTTGTAAAAAAATTACTCATGCTTTCAGCCAGTCTCAGTTATGTGCCTGGCTGGGTAGGTCTTCAATGCTTTTTTGGTAGAGAAAGGATGGGACATATCCACGATAAATATAAAATAGTTTTTATGTTTTTTTCAGGAAGAAAAGTACTGTGTTCATTGCTGTTTGTCTCCTTGACTGTGTTGTCACTATGCAGGCTCATTCCCTGTCTTGGACATTATGCAGGGGATGTAACATAGGGCTCATGGAGAAGTCTGCAGACTCTCCCAGGGCAAAAACGTGCACCTTTGGTTGTCCTCAAAGTCAGCCTGCTTAGGTGGACACATTGCTAAAAAATAAAGTAATATGAGGTGATATGTTCTAATACACCTTCCTTAGCACCTTTAAAAGAAATTTTTGGCTTGTTGTTCTTTTTTCCTTCTTGTGTCATGTCCTCTCTGACTTTCCTTTCTTCTCTCCCATAATATTAACATAGCTGTCTAATGCAACCCAGTCTGTACAGGTAAGTGCTGATAGGTATTTGTGGTTATGTGTCTGTTCCTGGGCAGACACATTCAGAGAAATCTGGTTTGTATAACAGCTTTACCACAGACCTCAGATATGACCTCACAAAAATCACTCTGACTTCCTTCCTCATGCTCCCTCTCCTGTCCCTGGTCTCTCCAGCCCTGGCAGGGCAGGGCCCATCTCTGACCACAAAAACCTGAGCTGTGCCTGCTACAAACTCTGTGTGCTAGGAGAATACAAATTAATGACATTAAACTACTATTGAAAAGCCTTATTGACTCACGTATTTTATACAATATTGAAGCCTATATGACTCTTAAGCCTCTGTCACAGTTAATACCAGCTTTCAGTTATATCTTTGCAATTGAAACTCAGCAGGGGACTAATGGATGACCAGATATTTTCTGCTAATACACCATGGAAATGAGTGTGCCTGATCAATTCTTGAAAACACTCAGAGTGCAGAAAGTACTCAGAGCAAGTCGAAACTATTCTTTTCAAGAGAACATTTTTTTATGCTCCCTGATTCTGCATTTAATTCTGTAAGTGTAGTTTAAAGGGCAAAGGGAGTTTTTAAATTTCATTTCACATTCAGACTCTTCTCCTGTTGGCACTCCTGTGGAATTGTTGCTGCTGCTCATGCATATGGAGGGGCAATGTGCACCTTTGCAGGCAGAGTACATCTCTGCAGCCCATTCCCAGCCATTTCCCAGCTGCATGGTACTGTGATAACATTGCAGCCCATGGGGTTCCCCATTTATACCCTTATATTTTTTTCTTCTATCCTACAAAGTATTTGCTTTTGCAAAAACTGTCTGTATGGTAGAGAAGAGCTGGATGCAATGTCCTCAGCTCATCAGCAGTTTGTGCTGCTCCTTCAAAGTGCACCACATCCTTCAAAGCACAGCGTGTCTTTCAAAGCACTGCTAATGCTTGCCTGTCAGCAGATGAGAAAGCGGGGCAGGAGCCAAAAGTTAAAAACCCAGGTTGCAGGCTGCTGCTGGGAAGCACACTGCTTCCAAGCATTTTGATATCAGAATTACTGCCTAGACCAGGAGCTAGCCCAGAGTGCCTTGTGCCTCTCTGTGGACTAGCAGGTTGTGCCATGATTAATGAATTCCTGCTCTTTCTTATTTAGGCAGAGGTACATGAACTGTTCCAGTCAGCTTCAGTCTCCAAGAAAAAAAATTAGTGCAGAGTATAATGACACAGAAGGAAAAAAGAACTCGGTGCTTCCTCAAAGCCTGGGTGATTGTTCTGCCCTTGCAATGCAGAAGGAGTCTCAGGAGGTGAGAAGCTGGCAGCTGTAGTGTGCAGGGTGCCACATGGAGTGTGTCCCAGCAGGACACCTTTCCCTGGGTGCCACGGCAGTTTCTGGGAGTGTGGCAGGAGAGACAGCACAGCTGGCAGCTTGGGAAGCAAAGCTACAGAGTCCTGCTGCTAGACTGCAAGCCATGGGGTAAAATGTCTCTGCTGCCGCCAGGAATGTTTCACAATGCAGCCCTTCCAGCTTCTGTTCATTCATTTCTTTTCATCTTTTTTTCAAAAATTGAAAGTCAAACCCTGTGACTGTAGTGAAAAGCAGATGTGTCTCTTGTCAACATAACGACTGGGATGGAAAATCCTGAATGTGCACCAGCAACCTTCTTAAAAACCCTCTGTTGTGCTTCTGTTCCAGACACTGTTCTCACCGGGCTGCTGTCCAAAACTTCCTTTGCTGCAGTGCACTCTTGCTAGACACTGACTGTCTGACATGAAGTCCAAGCAGAGAGAAGTCAAAGGAGGCAGTAAAGGAACTGGAAGTCTGTAATTTCTTTTTTGCTTGAATTGTGTGTACTCAAGTAAGAAAGGATTTTATTTTTTTTAGCTGGAAGAGATTATCAGAAAGCTTGAGAACAGGAAAGAGTACCTTAATCTGGAGACGGTTCAGATGAATTTTTTGCTATGGACATTCTAAATAACTTTAGTACAAAGTAAATACATAGCAGTACTACTGGACAAGCACTAATATATGATGTCTGGAATGGCTGTTGCTTTTGTTTTTATTAAGTTCCTGTTGTGAAAAAAAATACATTATTATGCCACATTTTGAACAAACATAGAGCAAAAGGCCGTTTCTTTCTGAGGAGCTTTTATCTAACCACACAGGTTGAAGAGGAATGGGAAGAGTTGTAATTAGAAAGGATATGCTCCGAGTACACATTGGCATCGATGTTTGAATAGGTGGGTAATAGAGGCATTGATGAAAAAAGAGAAATGGGCAAAAATAGAAGAGCAAAGAAGAAGGGAACAATAGTCAAAGGGAGTGGAAAAGGAAGGAGAATGTATCTGCTGTGGCTGAGGGGAAGGCACTGGGGAATGTGTGTTGAGGCATCCTAGCTGTTTCAACAGAGGAGAAAATACTCCAAGACAAAATTCATATAACCTCTTGACTCTGGAAAGAGACATATTGCAGACCTGCACAGTTCTTGCTCCTTAGACCACCATTTGCTGCCATGGACAGGGATATCTATTTACCTTCCTCTGGAGATGACAAATTACTGTTGTGATTTCTCACACTAAGTGGACAATATTATCCTTGATTTCATTACAGTTTTCATAATAACATCTCAGGGGAACACAGAACTATGTCTATGACCTTAGTTGCACTAAGACACTATTCTATTGGTGATAATAATAGATTTGTCCCTTAACTGTTCCCAGTTTGAATAATTATAGATTATTTTTTCAGTGTTTGGTGGTCATCTCAGCACAGTATTGGCACTTAAGGTTTTTTTCACTGCTGAATGAGGAAAGTTTAGCTTTGCATTTGACTATTTCAAGATTTCTACTCCAAAATGTCTTGAGTTTCTAAAAACTCCTTATCCTTGTGGAAAGTGAAGAAGAGAGAGTACTTTTAGGGGACCAGAGAAATACATAATTTACAAGCTGCATAATGACTACTTTAAAATTTAGAGAAAAATGAGTGTACACATGTTCATAGAATTTCAGCATGGACTACCTAGTAAAGTCTGTGCTTGCCCATAGGAAATGAACTCCATCAGAAAACAGTTAGGCATGGAAAACAGACCACTTACATGAGAAACACTTTTCCATTTCACAGTGGTTCCAAGAATAATTTAGACATAGCAATTTTTGGTCAGTTTTTGTGTAGCTATTTTTCTGACAATCAAAAAGATGTAAAGTTAATAAAAGCAGACAAGTCTAGAAATTGTCTCTGACCTCTGTATATCTCAGTAGCATTTCTGCAGAAATCCTCCCCAGTCAGTCAGACAGTATTCAGAAGACAACCTTGTACCAAGATCATATCCCTGAGGATCAGACTAGACAGGAATGAAGAACAAACATACATTTTACATTCATATGCATAGGAGAAACATTAAAAATTCAGCTCCTTATAGCAATATTTATAACTACAAGTAAATATTTTCTCCAAATTCATCTTCACTCTATCATATTTAGCTAAAATTCCCTTAGGTCTCTAGCTTTAGCTAAAGGCATGTGGTTAAATTATTTTTGCTTGAAAAACATTTACTGCTGCTAACAAACTCAGACTTCTCCTCTGCCTCCCTAATCCTGCCCTGACCTTTACCACTCACATACCGAGGTTACATTACTGTGGATGGAAGCTGCTGCCTCACCTCCTTCTTAAAACTTTTTTACCACTTCCCCCCCCACCTTTCATTACAGATCATTATTTTGTCTGAACTCCTTCTTTCCTTACATCCCTCTATTTCACTGCTCCTTTTTCCAAAACATAATGAAACATTTTCCCACTTTCCCTTTCAATTAATTTGCCTGATAGTCTCAGCAGTTCTGGCGCTGACTGCTGAATCTTCTTTTTTCCATCCCCTCTTCTGTTGTTTCCATCCAGATTTCTCCCATCTGTACTACTCAGCATAACTTTCTTAGTGGACCATATCACTTGCCCATTTAAATCCTTTCCAAAATCCACTCTTGCTCTAAAAATTCTGGTCTTTTTCCCTACCTCAACCTTAATCTCAGACCTGAATCTATGTCCTATATGGATGTTTCTGCCATCCACACGTTATCTTTTACACTGTCCTTGACCACAAAACTCTTCCTCAGAACTCCCTATTATATTCATGTCTATGTCCTCATTTTATTCCAAACACTTGGACATACATTTTCTTTTACATGAAGGCCACACTATTAACTTGTCCTCTCTAAGTAATGAGAAGAAAACTCAGGTTACCTGACAAGCACAGCTGAGTTGCCTTTGGAAGGAGGCAACTATGCTAAATTATACCAGCAGAGAAACTGGCTGAAATACAAGTTAACTTTGTCATTTAGAATTTCTTACTGTGCTTTGATTTATTTGTGTCTTATCTTCTGGAGTTTCAGCTGTGAAGGGCAAGAATTGTCTTTATCACTGTACTGAATACCACTGCTATAGCCTCAGCTCTTTCAAGCTGATAAATAATGAGATACTCATGAAATTCCTAGCGGGGGTTTTGTTTTAATACCTCATCTGATTTCAGTGGGAGGTTTACCTGAGTAAGATCTTCCACTAAGAAGAATAATTTCTTGTTCCCCCTACCAGGTAACAAATGCTAGCTTAATACATCAATCCATCATCATGTAGTTATGTGTTATCTGTAGTCAAAAGCCCCAATAAAAAATTCTAATCTCCTTAGAATGATAAAGGAGAAAACTAATGTGAACCTATTGCTAATAAAACTGAATTTCCTAAAAAGCAAGGCCCATTTAAACCTTAATAACAATAGACCTTTCATCTATCAGTCTGGAAAGTCAGTACCACTTGGTATCACATAATTTTTGTTCTAACAAACCTGTTAGTAAAGTGAGCCCTACAGCTGTTGGAGAGAGAACTGTGGAGCGGGAAAACATTATGTCTAGTTCTGCATGGTAAGCAATGTTAGTGCCAGGGGCAGAATTGAAGTTGGTTTTTGGAGCACTGGAGCATGCATTTTGAAGTGCAACCATTGCTTTTGCCAAGAGGTGAGAGTTTAATTCAGTTGGTTGGACAAAAATAGAGAGATTGCAGAAAGACCTGACTCTTTGTTCTCAGTTCTGCTGTAAGCATTGCCAGGTATGTAAAAGAGGATGATTTAACACATTCTCCTGGTTCTGACCAGGACTGGGTTAATTTTTGCAGCAGCCAGGAGGGGGCATGACCAGGGCCTGGAAGTTATTTTGTACCACCTCCTATCATTTCCCAGGGATGGGAAAGGGTCACTTTGGAGTCTTGTAGTGCAGCAGAGTGGGGTATTGCCAGGGGTGAGCACTCCCATGTCAAACATTTGCCTCTTGTACACTCTGTCATTGGTATTGCTGCTGTAACTTCATATTCTTACTTCATTGCTGTTTCCAGTAAATGGTTCTTATCCCAGCCTATAACATTTACCCTTTGTGCCTCCAATTCTCCTCCAGTCCACCCCAGGGGAAGAGGAGGGGCAATGTGGGAGTGAGTGAGCAGTGGTTTGGAGTGTTTTTGATGGAAACGCTCAATTGGGGAAGCCATGACTCGCATCTTGTTAGGAAAAGTGGGAATTTTTTACCTGAAGGAGAGGCATGTCCCTTCCCTTTACAATGAATGGCTGTGTGATATGCCAAAGGCTTTTTAAAATTATCTGATACAACTTCAGGGAAGCAGTGTCACTGGGTAACACCCCACAGGCCACTCTGAACTGTGACACCAGACAGGAGGTTCACAACAGGTCCCAGTTTTTCCTTGTCCTAATTATTTTTTTCATTTTCTAAGAGCACCTGGTGTGTTTTATGGTCATGACTCAGTGGTACCTTGTGACATGGACACACAGAAATCCTTACATTTTCTCTCATAACTTATCATGGTGCAGCACTATTCAAGATATGGGTTAATAGTTCAGGCTCATGCCTGGCAGAAAAGAGTTTGAAGGCTAGCTGAAACATAAATAGGGCTAGGTAAAAAAACAAAAAGAGTAGTTTGCCATATATGAATGGAATGAACTGTTTTGTGAGCCATTCTCTTGAGATCCATTCTCTTGCGATCCATGGTACCTATTTGATACTTCCCTTAGTAGGCAGGAAGAGGAATGTCTGCCAAAATACAGGGAAAACATCATCCCTTTCTTCCCCAGATTTCTTCAACTCTTGTAGTAATTAAAATTTTCTCTTTTATCCCGAATGAGTGCTGAGTTTGCTAACACCAAACTCACATTTCATTATACCTCTGATAATTTGTCTGTTGGTAATTTGAAGGTTGATTAGTTTTTTGTTACCTGTAATTATAGACAGGCACTCTAAATGTTGCTTTACTGCCAATCTGCTGGTCTAGTCAAGAGTAATTTTGACATTTCTCTTGTAAGTGAAAGAAACAACTGATGGACAAGCAATCTAGCAAATGGCTGGATTTAATACTTGTTCTCTCATTGTAGATGATACCAACAAAGAAAGGCCCATGCTCTGCTTGCAATGGCAGGGCTTGTTATGTCAGCTAATTACCATTTGTTGTTAATCAATTACATCCAGCCAGCACATATAGTCTCCATTGACCTGTAAGAGGGGTGATGGTTATTTGTCATAGCACACTGCTCCCTTTAATCCCTGGGCTCTTGGCAGAAGACACAGTCTGGTTTCTGATCCTCTCCTGATTCAATCTGAATGGTGATGGAGTGGAAGCTGTAGTGCTCAAAGAGGGCTTGGGTGACATCTCTCAAAATCTTCTGGCTGTCTGTTGAGTCTGCTACAGATAGCAAGCAGAAAGTAATCAAAACACATATACTTTGATAATACTTTAAAGTATTGTATACTTCTAATATAGACATTGATATCTAATATAGATATTGTATACTTCTAGGATAGAAACTTTTTACAAGAGGTTTGTTTGAAAAATGTTTCTTATCCTTTTTATCCTCTTTTCAGGAACCTCCATGTCAGCAAACCTTTGTTCATTCAAATGTGGTTGGAATATGCAATTTTGGCAAGAGTTAAGCTAAGTTAATCGCCACAGAAATTCAGTTTGGCAGAAGACTGGAGGAAAGCAGAAATACTTAATAAAGATTAGTTCATCCAGTCAGGGAGCAGCAGCATTGCCAAGTGATTTGGGTGTCTGATAGACCCTCTGTTTTTGGAAGGTGGGGACTCCATGGAGGATTTCACCTCTAGCCCTGTCCATGGTCAAAAACACAGCTGGCTTTTTTTTTCTTAATACATAAAAAGCTGACAAACAGATAAGAAAACTGACCTGAGTAGTGGACAGTTTGTCAACTGGGATAAGAACTACAATTTAAAATAATATTCTAAAATATGAACTGCAGCTATCTCTAAACTTCATTTATTTTTAAAGATCGTTTTACTTCTGGAGACACGTCAGGAATGCATATTGGCCCTGTAAGAATTTCTTGTAGAGATCAACAGTTTTCAAGTTTGACAAAATTGTGATAAAAATCTGGTTTGAGTCTAACTCTTTTAATTTATTTTAGATATCTTGCCATTTAATTCGTTATTCCACAGCCTCTGCAGTTTTCAAGTTTTGGGCTAAGTAGAGGTCCCTGTTGTTTAGACAAGATTTCTGGGAGGAGGATCTCAGAGCTTTATTTGTTATTATTGTTAATTTTATTTTTCCAACAAAATTATGACGACTTTTTTTAACAAGTAAGAGATATACAGTCATCTTAATCTAAATCAAAAAGACTGACCTTTACTAGACAGAGGCTGAATAGTTACTCCCTGCTTACAGAAATTTACTGACCTGTGGCAATGTGAGCAGAGAGAGCAGTTTGATTCATTGTCAGAGACCAAAGATGAAGGTCGTGAACAGACTCCACTTTTTCAACTGTTAAAATTCTTGCTTTTACAGCATCATAAGCAAATCCTTTTGATGTTCCTGAAAAGGAAAAATTGATGGAAAACAATATTTTTAAGGGATACAAATTGTGATCAATGGAAGAAAATGAATCATGAACCTTTATTCACTTAGATAATTTTTATAAAAGTATTCAATGCTTTGGAAAGCCCATCTATTTCAGAGTTCACTATGCTATATAATCTTATCCCTTGTTTTGAAGTTCTCCGTGGAAGGGTGAGACTCATGCATGTTTTAGGGGACAAAGGGTAGTGAGCTATTTAGCCAGATCTGTCGTAGTTTTGCACCATCTTTTGTGAGTGCATCTCTATGCCTACATGAACAGCATGAACTCCTCCACTTGGATCAGTAAAGTGAAACAGCAGCTCCAGCATCCAATTTATTTTCAGAAAATTCTGGGCAGAATATTCTACTTAGGAGATAGGATACTCCCCAGAGAGTTCCCCAGGAGGACAGTGGGCTTGGTGCAGAGGGGAACAGGGCATTGGTGACTTTGGCATGTCAGTACTGCTTACAGAAGCAGGGAGTCACTGCTTTATGAAGAGACTCCTGAGTGTCAGGGGTTGCACCTCCTTCCTGGTAGCTTAATTTTTTTTTCCCCAGTAACCAAGAGATCTGCTATTTTGGCAGCCAAAATACAGTCAGTTGCCATATTCTTGCCTAAGTACACCTCTATATGGAAGTATCTCTGTCTTACAATCACTGAAAGTAAACCAACACTTGAATGAAACTACTATAACAGTATTTTATAACAGATATTTAATTTTTTAACAGATATTTTATTTCTTGAAACAGCAGTAGGTGCAAGTGAAAGAGAGAAGAAATAGCCATGCAGGCAGTCACACTGAATACCCATTCAAAACTTGCACTTTTAGAGCCACTTTTGCTTTTAATCCTCATGTCTTCACAGCTGAGAAAGAGGTGATATTATTCAATGTGAGTAAGGCAAAAACATGTATCTGTGACTGCTCAAGTCACTTGGCCTTGCAAATCAAATATTCAGGCCCATAGCTGACAGGATTAAATATTGCTAAGCCTGGCTCTCCTTGCTGCTGCTGTGCTGAGAATTGTCTATTCCCATGCACTGGAATGCAACAGGAAAGCTCCAACAGCTTGCTTTTCTGGACTCATGTAACTAAAAATCTTTTAAACTTCTGTCTCTTGCACTCAGCCTATTCCACTCACACAGTTCAAAGCACAGCCAAAGCACTTTTTCTTGCAAAGACTTATATTTTACACAGGTAAAGGAAATACACAACTAACAAGGTAAGTAGGCATCTCATATGCCAAAGAGGTGATAGAAAGAAATGCTACACATATAGCAAACAAAATCAACTCAGAGATCATTAGCAAAATACCAGTACAAAGTTTTTTACAAAAACTGGCATAAGTGTAAACCTAATGTAATGGAAGATTGATTAAAATTAGAAGTAGGTTTAAAGTGTGATCAGAATCATGAGACTATCAGAAATGTGCTGTTATACTTTTTTCCAACATATATAAGCATCATGGAAAAAGGAACAGAAAAAAATCTAAATGCAAGTGTATTGATTTTAGAATCAGGTCCTACCTTCCATTAGCATAGTTAAAATATCCCTTAAAATCGTGATGGTAGTTGCCAAAACAAAGATGGAAAACACAAATGTGCAGATTGGGTCAGCTATTTTGTACTGTGGCTAGAAAAACATGAACAGACCACTTTGTTAATTTCATTATTGTCAGTTATTCTCATTTTTAATTAGTTAACATGAAAGAATAATAAATTCCATTAATCTAGTACAGAATGAGTGCTCGCCTCCTTTGCCTGTTAGGGAGCCTCAGCATAGGGAACGAAGGTGCTACAGATGAAAACAGGGAGACACCAGAGTATCCAGTTGAAACAGCAAGAAGCAAGGGTTACACCCTCAACACTTATTTCAGTTCCCAAGAATAATTCTCTTTAATACAATTACAGTGTGTATGATTAAGACAGAGGAAATATTTACATAGTACCTAATGTCACAATGCTGTGAAAATAGCACTTACCCTTGATTGCAAGGCAGGCATATGAGCTAATAAAACCAACCTTAAAGAAGATGATAAGTGCACTAATTAGCACACTAATACTCTGGAATAGATCTCCAATGGTATGCACAAAGGCTGCCTGCAGGCTGGCATTGCTCAGAGCTGGCTTTTCCAGGGGGGCTGACATGGCTTGTGCCCCATGGCTGTGCCCATGGCCAGTCTGGTGCAGAATCAGGCTTAGTCTGCAAGAGATGTAAAGCTGCAAATATCAGAGGATGTGCTGCATCTCTGAAAGCACTGAGGTCATACACACCACCACCCCTGTGACTTCTGAATGCTGAATGGTAAAATCTGACACATTAAGTAGAAATGCAGAGGTGGCTGAGCAGACAATTCCTAGGTTTTCAGTGATTTGCATAATCAAGAAAGCCTGTGAATGGGATAATTAATGAGGCCTCATTTTCTATAGAGTTCTTGAATATTCTGACATCTAATAAAAAGTGAGATGAAGAATAATCTTTTCCTGGGGTCTGTAGATTCATTTGCCTTCCCAGTGTGGCAGCTAACTGAAAGGAGGAGAGCAACTGCAACTTCCAATGAGAAGCAGGGCCTCTCTTTTTGACCCCTTTCCATATCCTCATAGAGCTCATAAATACTTAATATTTTTGATGCCATTATCTCTCTATAGATTTTTTTCTATTGAATTAATCAGCGGGTTCAAGGTTCAAATGTCATATGAGAGAACAAAATAACTTACAGGATGTTGCTGATCACAGCACAAGCAGAGGTAATGAGCATCACTGTAGCATCAATGTCGTAATCTGGGTGCAGCAGCCTCATGCAAGCCAAATATGTCAACACACCAGTCACCATCCAAACTATTATCATAGACATCAAAGCTCCCAGAATTTCTAGGAATGAAAAAAAATCTGCTTTTAACAGTCAGAATAGGATTGCAAAAAATTTTAAGAGGTTGATGATAATGGTTCCAGGTGTATGAGCTTTATAGCCAGGAGCTGCTTCTCGTATCCTAGCAGTCCTAAAGCTCAAAAAGAATGGGCCAACCTCCTTTCTGATCATAGTAAATCTAGTGGCAGCCTTGTGCATGTGGTGGCCTAACCCTGTTCTACCTGCTCCTGCTTTTGTCCCCTTTCCAGTGCTGAGCTCATGCAACATTCTAAGAAATTGGAGATATGTAAAAGATCATTTGGGGACTTCTGGGAGGAACAAAAGGAATTTGCCTGGCCCTGACTGTGGTGTGAAATCCATAAAGACCAGCCCACCTCTCTCGGAGAGAGGCACAGCCTCCCCTGTTTCTGCACGCCTCTCACCACTGCATATTTCAGAAAGACAGTTGCAGCTCCCAGCGAGGTCCTGTCAGCAAAACTTATCCTAGAACTCATTGTGCCAATGCCACAAAGTCATTTTTGTGCCACCAGCTGTGATGAGAACAAAAGAAGTTATTTTTTCCCTGAGGTAGCAAAATTTAATTTTGTCTCAATTGGCTTTGAGTTGGGCTCAAATAAATCCAGTCCCCAAGGCCAGCTTTTATTGCACTGTTATAGGAGAGGGCCAAGGAAGTGCATATGAACGTGCAGCATGTTTTTAATAGGATATGGGACTAGTAATTGCCGTGTGACTTGAATGGGTAAATGAGCACAACTGAGACAATACCAAAGAAAATGCAAGCTCACATTAAAGTGAAAGGCAGTAGACAGCCAGAAAGCATTTGCACAGACCTCCACTGACAATCCATTAAAACAGCTTATAATTTTTTATATAATTTTATGGGGATTCCCTCTTTTGCAGGCTGCAAAAGCTTATCAAATAACAGTTTTGCCTAAAACTGGAAAATAATAAATCAAAGTGCACCACCAGAGGAATCTAGTTTTGCTTAAAAGTAAATAGAAGCAAACATATATCCTACAATTTTTTTCCTCAAGTTGCAGGCTGAACCTCTGCAAACTTGGCCCAGCTGAAGGTGTTAATGGCAGTGCATGAAAGCAGCCAAGAGCTCTTGTGAGCACCTGTATCCACCTGTGTGGATTTATGCATATTTTCAATAACAGGACATGTTAGTGGTCATCTTTACATATTAATTTTTAATGGAGTATCTTGGCAAAAGTTTAGTTAAGCTGGCAGATCAGTACAGCAGCATTAATACTTCACTCAAGATGTTCTCAGTTACTTTTTTCAGAACTACTAGCACTAACAGAGCACAGCAAACAATAGTCTAGGATTGTGTGGGAATCTCTGAGTACAGCTGAGAAAATTAAGGTGCAAGAGAAGTTTGTATCTGAAAATAGTTTGGCTCACACTATCAATCTTATTCAATATTGTGTTTCTGTGTTTATGGAAGTAGCTGCACTGCTTTGGCATGGAGGGCAGGAGGCATTCAGATGGCTAAAGCTGAGCACTGCCATAAAGAGTCTTTTCATTACAGAACCTATCAGTCTGAGAGAAGCAGTGAAGAAACATCCTCCAGTATCAAGGAGGGCTGCACCTGCAAGACCTTGGTAGTCAGCGAAGAGTGACATTGCCACCTGACTGCCCTCAGCTACTCTATTAAGGTACCCACCTGCATATTAAACTGAGAATATAGCTGAGAAAATAAGCAAGAAACAGGATAACAATCATGAAATAGCTTCTAACATTTGATGCAAGGCTCTTTTTGCTACCAGGATAGAAAGGGCAATAAAGGATTGGTTTTGAAGTTCTGTCTTGCAATGACAAAATAAAAATAATTTAGTTCAGACTGAGGATGAAGTTACATTAAGTGGCTGAACCTGCCTACATCAGCAAGAGAGGTCTCTCACTTTTTCTCCCCAGGATAAGAGATAATGAACATGAAAAGTAATGGTAGATCAACTGATGTTAAGTAGTAGTTTACTAAGGCTGCAAAATTCAGCTCTGCGTTGTCTACATAATGCCAACCATGCTTGGGCCATACTGAACCTCCCACTCACCCAGCAGCCTGTTTCCAACAGAGCTGGTAGAATATACTTAGGGAGCTACAGAAAGACAGGATGAGTATATGCCTTCCCTGGTACTCGCTGCAGCTACAACCAGCCTTGGCCTACAGACGTCAGAGTCAGAAGGTGCTTCTGGACTTTACTACTGAACATCCTTGAAGCATTTATCATCTGAGTCCTTGGCTCTGGTGCACAGGTGTTCTGAGTCATCTGAGGTACACTAACACCTCTATGTGTGGCTTGACACAAGGTGTATAATTGACTTCCAGAGTGGCAACTGGATTTCAAATGGCACAAATAATTACATATAAGCAACAAAATTGAACCCTGAGACATCCAACATGAGACTTACTTTCAGACAGAGACAGCTAAATTGCCTTCCTGTAGGCATTACCTCAGTGTCTAAGCCCCCTCTGTGGACAGTGGACATCAAATTAATGATGACTGACACAGTTCCCTTCTTCACTGGCTGACTGGGATCACTTACTGGTTTCTCAGCTGTGAGTGTCTGGTCATATTTGACAGCCCTGATTTTGTGCTTGGCACCTTGTGCAGATTCCTACAGGTCTTGCACAAGAGCTGCCATTCCCATGCACAAGCCTCTGACATCCTAGGGTTGTACCACTGAACTTCCATGTTTAGGAGGCTAAATGGAGTCACGATTTCTGTTGAATATATCACAGACTTGGACCCTGTGCTTAAAGGTGCTCATGTGCATGTAGGCATTGATATTTAGGTGTCTAAATCTTGAATAGACTCATAATCCCTGAAAATTATTCTCACTGTTAGTATTTTGCTAGTGTCTTGTCTTTTGTGAAAACACTTGTGTTTGATTGTCAGGCTTTTGATATTAGGTATCATCTGTAAAATGGTTGGTTTAGGTTGAGGACAGAGTACTTTAAAAACCTGTTTGCATCTGATAAAAACCAACAGTGATAAAGAGAGATGAAAGGAGAGAAGCTAGAAAAGGGTAAATGTTAAAGGATCTCACTTTTCTACAAATGTAACACTGTGGACTTCTAAAAATGATTTAATAATTTGCTTTAGAAATGGAGCAAACCCTAATTTTTATGGTTATTGTTGCTTTTATAGAAACTTGTTTCATAACAAGTTGAGAGCACAATCCTCCACACCCTCAAGTCACTGAGAGAAGTTGCTGTTATTTCAAGCAAAGTTAGCACCAGCCCAAAACTATTGTAAATAATGAACTGAAAGACATGCTTGTAGATGAGGTGACTCTTCACTTCTTTGAAATTCACTGTTTTACTGTGTTTCATGTCCTGAGAGCTGTGGGAGCATTAGTGCACTGTCTCTAAATGCCTGCAGACCAGACCTGTGCTGGACATCAGCTTGTTCTCCAGTCCCTGCCTGTGATAACTTCCTTTTCCCATTCCACATGCTCATCATGTGACATGTTTGCTACCTGCTCGGTGCCACCCAAAAGTGAAGTGTTTGGTGGGAGGTTTGGAGGAGAGCCACAGTGAGAAGAGGCTGATCAGGAAGCTTGCCAGGTCCACCAGGATGTGTGCCGCGTCGCTGACCACCGCCAGGCTCCCGGCGATCTGCCCACCTGTGAAACACCTGCCCGGGTCACGGCTCTGCTCGAAAGGTTGAGCCAACCAGATCAAACTCAAGACCTGTTTTGCTGAGAATCATAGGGAACACTCAATTTTCAGTCATCATATACAAGACCCAAACCTCTTCAAAGGTATTTCATTTTGTACCTCATTCATGCAGCGAAAGGGATGAATTAATAAAAATACATAAACCAAATTTCTTAGTTAAAGACCTAAGAACAATAAGAGTTGTGATACATTAGTTCTGTACTTACATTACTGTTGTACCATTTGTCTATTTTAATATGAGATTTTTTTTGTGAAAAGCCATATTTTTGTGACATTCCATGTTAGGAATCAGATTTCCAGTATCCTCCCACTATCTTTTCACAGAACACGGATATTTTTATGTATGTACAACAGTTCAGAGACCTAGTTTATGGGATTAATTTCCTATTTGTTACAGGAAAATATGCATGTTCTTCCTGGTGCCTGACTGTTTATTTGTCATAGGCAACACTAAAACAGGAATACATGGAAAGATCCAAGTAGTAGAACTGTGATAAGCAATCAACCATTTTAGTGAGGGCACGGAGAAAAATATTCTGTTCTCAGGACCAATTTATCATTTTGAATCTGTAATGCATGACTTAACTTTCCTGCTAGAGCTCAAAAAATGTGGTTGAATATAATTTTACTCTGTGGGGGTTTGGATTTATGTGGATTCTGAAGGAAAAAAATCCACCAAATTAAAATTCTTTTGGGTTATTTTAATTTACATTTCTTTTACTCTGTAAGCAAAATATCATTATTTTGCCAAATTCTTCTAGCCATATCTTAGGGCTAAAGGCAAATCCAAATAAACTAAAAGTTTGCATTGAACTGTCCCAGCTCCTGGTGGCTGCAGAAGACAAGGATCCCAGGCAGGACACTGTCCTTCCAACACATTACAGCAAGTGAATCTTTTCATCAAAGCACAAATGTAGAAAAGTAGAAATATGAAATAACAGAGCCAAAACACCTAGTTTCTACATTTTACAAAGCATTTCCATTCTTTAGCCATTTAATTAATTTCAGCTCACTCATTTCTCCTGACCACAACCTGTATGAGAATTAATGAATCCTGAAAAACATCATAAAATGCCTCATTCAAATATTTGGCAGCATACCACTGCCAAAAGGACGTGTAGATATATCTCTTGTTTCCTTATAGTTGGAGCATTTTCATGCCAGCAGGATGGACTGTCTGTTTAATTTCCTTCTGTATGCATATTTTAGATTAGAATACTTATCAGCATACGTTTTCTCAATGCAGAATTTTGCTCAAAGTTACTTCCCAAAAGGGAGAAAGCATGGCTGCAGAATCTGGGGGCACCTCATTCCTTGTGGTAAAATGAAAAATTCATCAGAATAAGTATTTCCCAGCACATGCTCAAGTGTAAATGCACAGATACTTTTTGGTCATGGCACATCTCTTAGACTTTCATTGTTTTCACAGTGACTGTAATCTCAAGAGGGAGGTGGTTCTGCTTAGCAGGGGGAAGAAGGTTGGTTTGGCAGTGGCCAGATGTTAATAACCCAGGCATCAGGTACGTTTCAGCAAACAAATATGTAGGTCACAAGCTGTGGGCAAAACCATATTGCATTTTATATACTCTATTTCCATGTTCTGTGGGACAGCATCTCAAAAGCTTGCTGCTAGCATGCTGTCTTTGAAAAATGTTTGCAAATTATTATTTTATGTATTGCTGGCATAACTAATGGCTTGGGTGAGTTTCAGAGATCTCAGTCTGCTTAACTTAGCAACTTGTCTCACTGATCAAGTTTTTATGTCCCGCTCTGACGTGAGACCACATGCAGTGTTTGTCTTTCTTTCTACTGCCCAAGTGGAAGTGCTTGGAAATCCACTTGGTCCTTAACTACCAAAAATCATTGGAGATCACTTTCATATCTGGGCTCCACACTGGAGCCCAGACTGTATTGTCCTGACTGATACCTCCAGATCTATGGAGATTGTGATGGATCTGCCTTAGAAGAACAGAAGGTAATTGTCTTTCAAGGAGAGTTGATGGTGCATCAGGCTCAACCAGCAGTGCCCTGTTTGGGAAAGCAGTAATGGCCAGCACAGATGGTTCAGGAAAAAATATCATGGAGTGATCCAGGCATTCAAAGAAGCACAACTTTTCAACCTCTCTGAGAGTGATGCAGCTTTGTTTCTTCTGTTTAGCAGAATAATGCCCATGGAAGCTGTTTGTCCTCAGAGGGCAAGGAGGGGAGGGGAAGATACTCTTTGTTCATGAATAAAATAAGTGTCATAGGTTTAGGCTTTTACAGCTTTTTATCAATACTCCCAACAAGTGGCCTTTAAGACTTACCAATCCCTATAATGGATGTTTATAGATTTATAGACCACAAGCAGTAGAAATTTTCAGTCACTCAATGGTCAATCATCAGGCACAGCAGTCTCGCCTAATGATTAAAAATATTAAATGTATGGTTCATAATTACAAAAATCTCCACAGAGAGCTGTCTGTAACTGCAGTTAATAACTGGTTTGTCAAAGTTTAATGGTCTGAAGCAAAACGGTCTTCAAGCCTGTTACTTAAGCTGTCACTGCAAAAAAGCTGCATGATTCATTAAGCAAAATGAAACATTTAGTTAACATATCATCTGTCCTTCCAATTACCCTCTAGCACAGCCACATTCACCAAACTTAAGCCTACTGATTATATGGTTTTGTTAATAATGCATTACTTCTGGACTGGAAATTACTGCATGGGGATTAGCAGCATGCGCTGGTTTTCATGGGGGAAATGCACATGACCTACAAACAACAGCGCTTCATGCAGAGGGAGCGCGTGGGAGGGAAGAGTTGGAGAAGGCCCTGCTGGGTTTGGCAGCCAGAGGAGAAGGCAGAAATGCAGCAAGTCTTTCAGTGACTCCACTTCTCACTTGCAGGGAAGACAAAGCCTTTCTGTTTCATTTCCATGGGGATCCAGAGATGTCTGAGCTGGGAAAATATGGGTTTCAGAAGCCTTCCTGGCTGATTTTTGTTACATCGACTGGAACACACATGGCAAAAGTCTGCGGGATTCCCCATGCCTTCCCTTACCTCAGCTCACTGCAGAGAAGGGCAAATTAAAGAGCCAGGAACTACCAGGTGGATACAAATGTCACAGAATCCATGGAGAGAGCAGGGCAGTGAGACAAAATGAAAGCAAATATTCTATAAGCAAGCCAAATACTTCTATTGGATGCTGTAGTGTGGCTCCAGAAGTGAAAGCTAATTAGGGAGGGGAATAATCTTCCATTGATCTAGAGACACACCAGCAGGCCAATTTAAAAGATAAACATGACCTGATATAAATACATTGACTTAGCTGTAGAAAAACAGATGGTGAATCTGGCCCTGGATTTCCCTGGATTTTGAAAAGACTTGAATTTATTTTCAGATCCTACTGCTAGCAGCCTCTATCAGTGCTGAGGTCTCATTGGCCTGGATAAATACGTAAAATCTTTTAATCTTTTAAAAAGAATGCAACTCAATTTATTAGAAAACCTTTGTGATGCTAAGACATGCATCAGTCAAGCTTAAAGACCTGGAAAAACAGTTCAGACCATTTACTTATCTTTGTATTCCTACCAGATGCAATCCTTGAATGAATATATGAAAATATTTTGATCATTTCACCTAAACCCTCTCCTCCCCCCAGTTCTTTTAATGACTGGGGACAAAGTAGAGTTCTTTAATGCCGGGTGGGTTCACCCATGTCAGCATGATCCCTGCAGTCAGAGTGCACTCAAGGCAAGAATGTGGCTGTGCTGGGCACCAGACTGGGCTCTTTTTGAACAATACTTCCCTGTTATCTCAGCAATCATGAAGAAGGTGCAAATTACTGATGCTACACAGAGCTTCCTCCTGGCTTGATGCTGCTCCCTCTTTCTGTTCTCATAGGCCTGTGAGTAGCTGTGACAGTGATATGCTGGATTAGCTCCTGTAACTTCTGCTTCCTGCTGCTGCCTCTCTTCATTTGGATTCTTCTGAAGGCAGCTCATCCTTTGGGATAGAAAGAAATAAAAGGTTAAAAAAGAAAAGCCCCGGCTATTCAGGCATCTGGCCCTACAGCCACAGAAATTATGTAATTAATGCTTTCAGAGGGTAAAAGCAGCATTGGGAACAGCAGAGCAGGTCAAAGTAGAGGCTTGCTGGCACAAGCAAGGCTCTGTGGGAGGGAGCTGCACATGAAATGAGTGTTCTGGCTGTGTTTCCTAGCTCTTTGGGCTCTCCTACATCATTTAACAGTTTATGAAGCAGGGTGGCCTTCCTAGGCTGTGTATCTCATGCACACCACATGACTATAAAAAAATTGTACCTCATGCAAATAGTTACCAAGTTCAGCATAATATGGAGAAAATTCTACTAAAAAAACCCCAGGATTTTATTCTGAACAGCTTTGTCAGGAAGACTAGGCAAAAAAACACCCCAAACTTCTTTTTCTTAAATATAATCGGCTAAAGATATTTGTCTCCTGTCTTTATTTTATCTTAACAGGACTATTTCATCTTAAATTTCCACATATGTACAAAATCTACCAATATTCCAGCATAGAAATAGAGAAATTCCAGTTTAGCATAGAGCCTGAGCATAGAAAATATTAGCCAAAAAATCTCAAAGGTATTCAAAAATCAAGTAAATCAATTCTCCATGGTACATATAACTCATAGTACATGTAGAACCCTTTGTGCCACTGAGGTCATGGTAAAGGGAGAAGTCCAGCAGAAGTGTCTCTTTGCGCATTTCTCCATTACAAAGTGATTTTTCAGCCAAGTCTGCTCTGCCATAAAACCTCAGTATTGTGCCTCTCCATGTTCCTGCGCAGGAAACACAGGGTGGGGGTAGAGAGGTCTGGGGCCAAGCTCATTGCATGGCAACTCTGGGGGCTCCTGGATACCCACAATGTTTGGTGCACTCAATAGAACAACCAAGAGATTCTCCCTGGGAGGCCCCAAGGTGATTTGCTGAGCAAGGATATTCCCTTCTCATCTCTCAACAAAAAAGATCCTAAATTGCAAAAACACCCTCTAAACCCTCTCCTAGGGGTACTTAAAGCCATTCAGTCTCTCCCAATACAACATTTGTTGCCAGAGCTACTCCTAATGTGATGAGTGCACCAGAAGATGAATTCTGCCAAGATGCACACACACACTGTCCCTATAACCACGTGTTGCAGCTGTTTGAGGTCTGTGTGTGCAGGGGCTACCCAGAAACACAGCAAACTCCACTGCTTTTTTTCCAAGTCTGAAATTAGTCTGGGGGCAGGATGTGAGACTGGCTTATTTGCCCCAGTGGCTTTTCCCCATTTTGACTTCAGACTTTCCTCTGGGACTAGGAAGAATTGTTTCCTCAGCTGAAGAAAACCTGTGCTCCAGGAAGTAACATGAATCCTGGTGGCTTTCTGTAGTGTTTCTGCATTGTTTATAGAAGTGTCAAGATGCCTAAAATCTCACTGGAAAGAAATCAGCTGGTGGCTGCCAACCTCCAGTAGTCAATGTCCAGAAAAAAAACCTATACTGAAATCACAAGCTTTTTCCAGCTGCCTTTTTGGGTGGCCTGAGGGGGCTGCAGCTGCTCAGTAGGTTTGAAGTTCTGCCAGATGCCCCACACTAGTGGGCAAGAGGCAAAGGCACCTGCAGAGCTGATGTCTTGGCTTTTTATGTTCATCAACAACCCAGAGGTACTGATGGAAGAAGAGCTGACCCACCTTGGCAGTCAATCCCTGTAAGTGTAGATTATCAATGTGGATTTGGTTCTGTAAATATTGAGATGTTCCAAGGGTGTGATGTTCCCCTGAGTCAGCCTGTTTCCCAGCCAGGTTAGCATGTGGTCTCTGTTTGCTCAGCCAAGGTGACTGATTCCCCCTGTACATGAGGAGCTTGTGTGAAAGAGCAACTGGTCAGATGTCATGTCTGATGCTTGGAGACAGTGAGTTTGCTTAGTCCTTTGGTCAGCATTTTCCTTTATTTTCCTCACAACAACAAATAAATAGGAGTTGGCCTGTCTGGCAGCTGGGTCCCCACCAGCCAGTCCTTCTCCAGTCCTTTAGTTTTACATTTATCGGGTTCCTTATGTGTACTGTGTCATTTTTATACAATATTTTACTGATGAATTAGACACAGAAGGTACCACAAATTAATTCCTTCCAGATGGCTAAATAAAATGCTGTAGTTCTCTCACTCCCCTGGAGATCAGGGCAGACAAGATTTTCTTTCTCATGATCTCTCTCAGGAGTTATCTTCCAAGGCTTTTCTATCATTTGCATGTAAAATTAATCTCCCCTTACCTCAATTTTCATCAGCTGGCATTGAACATTAAAATCATCTTAATGACATGAGTCACGATCAGCTCAACAGCCTCTCAGGCAGGAATGCCAAAATTACCACTGCATATTCTGAGCCACCAAGTCCTTTCCTTGTTGTTAACAAAATAGGTTGCTCTATGATCTCACTCTCTTCTGGATTTTGTATTTCAGTCTCTCTGTCAACTAACAAGGCCTCAGGGCATCACTGAGGGGCAGGAAAGCTCTGTCCGCAGATCTTGCTGGACAGATGCAAAAGCAAACAGAGACAGGTATAAAACCACAAATGTCACATTTTTCTGTCTAAAGGGTACCTAAATAAAAGTGCCCTGGTTGCCAGAGGTGGTAAGCATTCTTAAACTGCTCCCTTTGAACTTGCAGAACAGCATCCGGCCTGATGAGTTGGGAAAACTCCTGCCAGCTCCTCTGCGTAACCATTATTTTTCTCTTTCAAAAGCTGCCTGCCACTAATTAAAAGAATCTAAGAATCTAAGAGGCAGTTTTATAAAAGTGTGAATCAAAAGCTTAAGGTGCAAAGATCAGTTCTGTTAGACCAGAAACTCCTTCATAGTATTTTAGAGCAAGATGTAGTCTTTGAGCTTCACATCTCTGTGCCAGCATATTGCAGAGTTACTGATTAAAAAATAATCTTTTCTCCATTTCAAATTCTCTTTCCTTTGTAAAAAAGATAGTCAGGGGAATGTCACTGAAAGGCTCCTACTGAGTCATGCCTGGAGGGGGAAGCAGAAAATATTAATACATATTGCAGATTTCCCACAAATCATTAGCTTTTTATTACAACTTCCTTTCTGTTTATTTTCACTTGATCTGCCGGGTGCCTTGATCTGCAGGCTTGTGGGAATAATTGCTATCCTCCTAGACCATTACGAGTTCCCCCGTCACAAGAGGAAAATGTGGAATCACTGTGCTTTCCACAGGAAATCATCTCCTTCATGAGGGAAAATAGTAATTTTCTGGTGCCTGAAAGGATAATGAAACTACCTTCAGAGAAAAATTTATCAAAGCCATTGTCACCTCCCTTGTGCTGGCACCATTCCGATTTCAATTGATGTACCAATCTTGAATATTTTCAAGGTATTTAAGACCCTGTTAATAACCTGGCTGTCCAGTTTCTCCTTTTCCTTACTGTGGGCACAAAATAAAGGCAAATATTTATATGTTTGCATACATTTAGATGTCCAGTAGATAGGAATTCATGCCTCAGTTATCCAATTTGGCCTCATTTTGAGGGCCTGGCCCTGTATGCATAAATGTATTGTCAAGAGTTTTCCTTCTACATAACACTATAACAATTGCTGCCTGGAGACAGACCAGAAGTGCATGTAGCCAAGTATCCAAATTCTGTCATGAGCATGAAGGAATACATAAGGTCAAAGTACCAAAGAGGAACACTCCCAGAGAGTCACTGCTCCTCAGTTCTGAACCAGAGCTCCTGTCCAACATCTCTTTACAGATCTCTAGTCTACAAACCCAGCTGACTTGAAAGTATCGAGTTCCACAATTTAATTACAATGTGTGTAAAAATAATGTGTCTTTTGTCACTTTGGAGCTGTCTGCCTGCTATTTTAATTAGTTCTAATACTGTTAGAAATGATTGACTATTCCCTGTTTACCTGCTTCACACCATTCATGATTTTATGTATCATTGTTATACCTCTGAACCATCAATTTTCTGGGCTAATGCCCTAGCTATTTAATTTCTGTTTCATATAACTTACTACCTTGGTTCTAATTTTCTTTCTGGGCAAAACTGAATTGGGCATAAGGGAGATGGCATATGGCCAGTACTGGGAAGACACAATCCATTCTGCAGGGTCCTAGTGTCATCTGCAGGGGGGCAACGACAATGGGTATGAGTTTGCTGAGTCTGCTAAGTTACTGTGTGCTACTGGGCCAGCTGGCAAGCCAGTGCAAAGGAGACAACCACAGGCCTCTCAGCTAAAACAGTCCAGAGATCTCAAGAAACACCCATCATCCTCATCATCCTCCTGAGCACTGATTCTGTAAAGGATAAGGAGTGGTGGAAAGACTATATTTGATGAGGACTCTTTGAGCTCTTAAGAGTTTTCATATCACCTGCAGCAAAGGAGAAAAAGAACAAAATATTACTAATGTGCTTCCTAAAAAAATCACTTGTCACCTGAAGAAATCATCTCCCAGGTTCCCTTCAAACTTTTTGCTTGCTGGTTTGAGCCTGGCAGACAGGAATCAGTTGGGAGTGTAAGGTCCATAGACAAGAATATCTACAGATAAATGTTCTATGTTAAAAACTTTTGCATGAAGACAAATCCCAACATTTCCACACAATTTTCCTGCTATCAGCATTGCCCACTGCTGGGTTTTTCCCTGCCTTGTCTCTTGTCTCAGAGACAAAATAAAAACCAAAACTTTGAGACTTAAAGCCTTGAGTTTCACTTGTGTGATGGTATTCAAAACCTCAATATAAAGAACGTAATAAGAAATCCATGCTGGATCAACCCAAAATCTAGCTTATATCATAGCTGGCACAATCAGATGCAAATCCACTGATTTATGAAGTGGGATATTGAATATTTCTGGTCAATTTACAGTGATCTGTTGCCAGAAAGAATTAAAAATACTCTTGCCTGTCTTCATTCATGGAAAGCTGAGGAATTTGGTCAAGCCATTACCTAGATTGTGATAAAGGGTTATCTAGATCACTATATAGCTGATAACAAATAGAAAAAAAAAAGAATATAAATGATTAGTCATTAGAAAAACTTATTCTCTTTTAATACCAGCATTGACTGTGAAAAGACCAAACAAAACTATCTCAGAGACCTAGTTCACACCTAATTTAAAAACAGATGATGTATGGCTTATGGGCAATGTATTTTGTATGAAATGGGAGGTTCTGAGTGCTCAGCTTCAGAGCCTGTAACCATTATGGCTCATAACCTTCCTCAGGTCTGGTGGGAAGTGGTGTCCTGTCCTGAGACCCATCCTCTGCAATGCCTCCCTCTGTTACCTGGAGGAGGAGGTGTAGGGCACCCCGATCACGTTGGCAGATGCTGCCAACCTGGAGGTACAGCTGATGGGTTGGAGGGCAAGGCTGCCTTAAGGAGTCTGGAGGAAGAGCTCTACGGGAGCCACCTAATTTCAGAAGAACAAATACGAAGTCCTGCACAGGAAACAGACAGATTTGTGAGACTGTATCTACAATATGGTGTCCAGCTTTGGTGTCCTTAGCACAGGCAGGATCAGTAAATTAGTGCAGGTTCAGCAGAGGGTGACCAGGATGATTAAAGGCTGGAGCACTTCTAGGGGGACTGGACTTTTTGTGAGCACCTAGATGCAACCTGCCAATATTCTTGAGGAGGCTATTGAGAAGATGGAGCTTTATTGCTTTACATGAGGAAGGATGAGGTCATTGGTCATAAATTGAAACAAGTTCCAATTGAATATAAGGGGGAAAAAAAGATTATGAAATTAATTCCCTATTGAAGCAGATTGCCCAGAAAGGTTGTGAAGTTTCTATCCACAGATTTTTTTCAAGACTAGACTGGAGACAGCCCTGAGCAACATTATTCAATCTCTTGGTTGGCCCAGAGACATTCTTAAGGTCCCTCCCAATGTGAATTGTACAATAAACCTACAACTGATCTGACTTTCAAAGGGCTCAGTTGAAGCCCACTCCCTTTTAAGCATTTCAAGATTGACATGGGAAGCCTTAATACATCCAAACCATCTAGTGACAACAGACAAGTCTTGCATGTGCAAAACACTCTCCTCCACCACCCTGAGTGGAGGGAAAGGGGTCAGCTTTCAGGCCTCCTACTCACATGGTCAAGATAAAACTATATTGATAAAACTATATAATGTGGCATTTATTAAAAAGAAAGAGGCTGGGGGATGGCAAGGAAATAGGCAATCTGTGTGCAAAATAAATTCTGTTGAAATCATTAGAGCTGCTCATTAAGGCTACGCATGGGGGGACAGAAAAGTGTGGTAATTTATACCAAAGGCTAAGATAAGCCTATTGCTACTGTTGGCTTAAGGCAGCTGCTCTGTGAGCCCAGGGGGCTGCATCCCCTCATGGGCTGGCTGTGGCTCATGGGCTGGTATCCTGGGCCACTGGGCTGGCACCCCAAGCTGCTGGGTGCAATGGGAAGCAGGGCAAGGGCTTCCCCTGTGTTACCAGTTCTTTCCAACAGGAGGAAGACTCTGGCTCTCAGGCCCCATTTCTGGTTATTTCTGGAACAGAGTAATTAAATTGTGCAGCTAATCAAATTTCATCTGGCAGAAAAAGCAAAATGGAGAAGCAGCACAAAAGCCACATGTCTGGGTGACAAGTCCTCTTCATTTTGGAGAGCTGTGCTACCACCTCCGTCATTCGGCCACCTCAGGACCACCACTGTGGAGCCCTCTGGGACCAGCCCTCCAGCACAGGGGCTATTGCATATAGCTGCAGCATCAGTCCAACAATTGCAATTGCTGCAGCAATTCACCCCAACTAATTTCAATCTTAAATTAAGAAATAATTATCAGAAAAAAATTGACTCCAGAAGGTGTGTCAGGTCTCAGATGGGAGGATCAGCTGCCAGGGATTCTTGCCCCTAGTGTGTATTCTACCCTTCTTCTTATCAGGGATATTCCCCATTACCAGTGATCCAGGGGAAAAAATGCTTCCTCACAAAAAATGCTTCCTCACAAGGCAGCCCAACAACTGTCCCCATCTCAGGGGACCATATAATGGGTTTGCCCAGTGCTGTCCTTTGTGTCCAGAGGTTGCAAGGGGACAAAGGACCTCAAGCACTGAAGCTGTGTGCACAAAATTGCAAACTTTTAAAAAAACACTGAGTGTCTTCAATAACTAAAGTGAACTGCAGAATCATATGGGATCTTTTTGAAATATAAATATTACCACAGAAGTCATATAGTGCCATCTATATTTATGGAGCCATGTAACAATATTTGAATAATAACCCAGACTTTAAAATGACTAAAATATGATGGCACTGACCCCAGTATAAGAACATGAAGAGACAGATTTCCATTTGAACTGACAGTGTTTACGCCAAGTTTCTGTCCCATGTTTTAAGAGAGCCAAGCAATAAATAACCTGAAAATCAATGAGATAATGGAAATGTCAAGAGGTGCTAAGCTGCAACTGAACAGCTATTTTCTTTTAAAAATACTTGCTAGTCTGAGTCAAGAGGAAGAATGAAAAAAGGTTAAACTGCAAAACTATTTCGTGATAGACATTTATACTCATCTTTTTAACCCCATCTACAGTATCTCATGTTTTCAGAGGATCTTTCCTCACTCAAGCAAATGTTTACTCACTGGACCTCTGGTATAAAAGAGGTACATTAACTCTAAGCCAAACAGACTATCCACAAGAATAAAGCATTGCCTTTTTTTCAAACCAAACAGATAATTTACACATTCAAGCATGAAGGAGCCTTGAGCCAGACATGGAGTCAATAGCACAATTATAATTCAGTCTAAAATTGCAGCATAATTCATGAGGTTTTGCATCCTACAATAAATCTACTAAGCTTATAAAATACATAGCAAGAGACACTTGCTTCAATAGTTGATTGGTTCAATCCATCACAGACACAGACACATCAGACTGCTGTCTAGTAAACGCTTCAAATATCTAATAAGAAAGTTTGGAAAGGAAAAAATTGAACAAAACATTTTGAAAGTAGTAGAATGTATGCACAGTGAAACTCTCCAGACTTTGACTCCTGCAGCAGGTTGGCAGATTGGTGATCTCGCATTGCTCTGACACAGAAATGTTAGTGAAGGAAACAAAGAGTTGTGTTACCTGTCTAGGGCCAATGAGTACTTCTTGATGTCCCTCTCGCTCACAAGACAAGTTCTTTCAAGACCCTTTTCAGTAGCCATGAAGAAAGTCAATGGGATTTTGCTTGGTTTTTCCCTTTAAACTCTCTTTTCACTATCTGAAGCAATATGGGCAGAAATGTCCTCTTGACTTATGCAGAAGTCTCTTCCAAATATTTTAAAATGCAAATTTTTTTATAATCTTCCCAATAAACCTGAGAGAAACTGTGAGGGAAAGCTTCTTTCCTAGTGCTGGTGGCGTCACTACCATGCCAACCAGTAACTTGCTGAGCATGTCAGATTGGAGACTTCGGGCCTCCCTCCCTGTTTTTGTTTTTTTCCTTCCATGTTTGATGCTGGATCTGCTCTTTGGTCATGCGGAGGGTGCGTGTTCTCCCAGGGTCCAGCCCAGCGGAGCACACACGGATGTGCACAAAGGAGCTCGCGTGGATGCACTGACAGAGAGAGCCGAGGTCATTAAAACAGCCTGCTCTGCCTGGAAACAGCCAGACCCTGTTTGCCTTTCTGCATGCTTTGCTTGGGAGGAAAGTCAATCTCCCTCACCCCAGCTTTGCACAAGCCTTTTAATCTGAGCAATCATTTTAAGGATGGGTTTCTTCCCCTGGCATCTTCTCTACTAAAGGTTTGAAACAGAGGAGGATGCTTATTATTGCCTTTTGCAGCACAGGTTATTGAAATCTTCGTTTCAGCAGGAAGGACTGCAGGTTGTTATTTCTGCTTTATTCAGTTTGTTAGTTCTATCAACAGCTGCAGTCCCTGGAGGGGAGGAGAAGCCCTCCAGCTTCACCTCTCTCACAGCCTGACCTCAGACATTTGCTTCAGCACTAATGGGAAATCTTCCACTGGTGCTGGTTGTGTTTTACCATATTATTGGCAGAAGCAGACAGTGAGTGAGAACCCTACCTGTGCACTGCTTTCGAGGGAGAGTTAGAATAAGGCAGTGGGAGGCTGCACTTAAATACTGCAGTCTTTTTTTACCACAGGTTTTTTTTTTACCACAGGTACTCTAATATGAAAATGAGGAACTGGGATTGCCTCTCCTTTCCATCAGCTCTCAGAGCACATTTTCTGTCTGAAATTCATGGGGACAGGTGGCACATTTGTACATATAAATGCAAACAATTGGGCTTATGCCATCAGAGATCCACATGTTGCCTCCCATATGTGGCTCTGCAAACATTTCCCTGGAACCTGTGAACCAAGGAGCTGGCTGTATCTCAGGCATCTTTCTGAACAGCCACAGCAGAAATGCATTTTTCTTCCACAATGTGCTGTCATCTTTGCTGCTCTAATTCCCTTTTCTTGAGAGCCTTTCCCCAGGTTCTTATACCCACTTATGCACCCTTATTAGGTGGAAGAGATTGATTTTATGACTAATTCCTGGAACTTCCCATCTTCTTTGGAACTATAAAATGTTGCTCTTTAATGTTTTTTATAGTTGATGCCACTTACTGGATCTGAAAATGTGGTTGTCCAGCAAGGCTGGTTTGAGAAGAGACTCAGAATGTGTAGTATGGACCCAGGGCATTTGCAAAAATCTTACAAAACAGAAGTACCACATTTCTTGTCATCCCAGTAACACCACTAAGGAGCAACTTTATTCTGCTGCCAAGAGGGAGTAAGGGAGGAAAATGAAGGTGACCTTTCCAACTGTGCACCCTAGAACCTGACACAAGCTCATAATTCATGCCCAGTGAGAGATTCTCCTGGCTCCCCATCCCATAAATGTCACCATTATTGCAGTGTCTCTGTAAGCATCTCAACTAATCTTTCCTTCAGAATTACCAAATAGCAACATCGTGTTGCAGACTCAGGATATCAAAAAAAACAAACCTGACCTAAAACCTGATTTACAGTGGATCTCAGTTTTTCTAGGGTGCTAAGCCAAAGTACCAGGTCTAAGCACCGCCCATTAAGGAAAATTTAAAATCCACCTCAGAAGATTACAGGTAAAGCCAGTTTCTGTTTCGAATCACTGTAGGCATGTAACTTTTGTTAGTGAGATAGATGAGTTTCCATCATTTTGCAAGAGGATCTTGAGCCTCAGGTGCATACCAGCAAAATGAAGCCATAGATCATTCACAGCATTTAATCTAGACTTCTGTTTTGTGTTTATTACTGTCAGTGCTGATGGCTGTGCTTCTCAGGAGACAGGCTGTGTGGCAGGATAGAAAGAAATCTCTTCTGAGCTACCCACAAAGACTTGGGTTTCCTCTTTATCAGACTCTGAAACTCATTAAGAGAAAGACAGCATCTGTCTGCGGAATTTCTGTTTCAGAAAAATTATTCAGACCATCTCAATAAATTCAACTCAGGCTTTCAATAATAATGCAGTTTGTTTCTGAGTCTACATTAAAAATGCCACAAATCCAATCATACCAGTTTTAACGACCCTAGTCAAGGACATTTCTCAAGATTTGCATCCAATACAGACACGTGAGGCATCACACTGCAATTGAAAGTTCCTTGTCATTATTATTAAAAATCTCCATTAGTAAAAAAGCATATTCTTGATCCCATTTCAACTTTAATCAGCTACACTTTAAATATGAAAAAAATCCAATCCCTCTCATTCTGTCACTACGGGAGCAGATCCTGACAGCTTAAATGTACACAGGAAAAATCAGTGCATCTATTAATTGAAAATGCCACTGAAGTAGATCATTTTTATGAGTCATGAGACATCTTGAAGATCATCTGCAAAGTGTTTCTCAACCTTTATCTGGCATCAGCTTCTGTAGCTCTGTACTGCATCACCGGCAACTTAGGGATCCAGGCATTTGTGATTTCTGGGGCTTGGTCATTACAGTTTTCACATTTGTAGTGAGAATATGCTTTTTTCACCCAGTGAAGCCCCAGTGCCTCCCAGCCATCTGTCAATTTGGGATCCAAGGCTAGAAGAAAGACAGAATTAAAGAAAATCCACTTTCCTCTTCTTGTGAACCCATCCATGCAATAACCCATTATAAGTGAGTGTAAAAAGGAAAATATCTACCCCAATTTAGATCCAATTTAAAAATCATTAAAAGGATGTTAATGTTCAATATTTTAAAATACTAAATTTTTAAACATCAATATTTTTATCTTGGGTTTGCTGCCAATTTTTCAAAAGAATGGAGACTTTTGATAGTAACTGACTGAGGGGTAAAAGTAATCTGCAATGTTTTAGATGGATATTTTAGATTGCACAAAGTCATTGAGGAGAAAAAGGCTTCTAAGGCCCTTGCCAAAGAAATTCAAACTTGCATTGGGAATGGGGATCTAGAAGGAACATGGTACTACTCTGGGGTGTACACCTATACTTCCAGCAATAAAAGTATATGCTGCTACAAATCAAATAGAAATCCTTCTGCAGAGCCTGGAGCTTCAGTCAGGACATCTGCTCCTCACATGAGCAGAGTTTCCAGTGGCCTGAGTTTCTCCTGGTGAAGCCAGTGGTATGAGACAGCCCCTCCCAAGACAGGGGTCTCTGGAGGAGCTCAAGGCCTTGCTATGGATGGGGAGAGAGCCCAGGGTGCCCAGGCTGGCCAGGAAGCTCTGGGAAACAGATGAGGAGACAGGGATGAATCTAGACCCCAGCATGGGAATCCTGAAGGACACCACAAACATGACCCTTGCACAGCTACAAACTTCCTCTGATCCATGCAAGGTCTCTTGAAGGTTTTTTCCCATCCAAGCTGTGATATGAATATGGGTCTAATCTGTGTGGTGGGATGGTGGAAGGAGAGGAAGCAACCTTTAGCATTTTTTGTCCTTTTTATCCTACTTATTCAAACTTTTATCTTGATCTCACTTTCTTAGGGCCAGCATTTCAGAAGTGCTCTGAATTTGCTTCCCAGTGTTTCAGGTCTCACAGTTGAACTTCCATTGTACTAAAAACCCAGCTGTCATTAAGTTCCTTGGAGAGACCAGGCCTTCAGAAGTAAGTAGTGCCAAGAAATATTATTTCAATACAAGCTACTTTGCTTTTCTGAGAGTATGGCAAGGTACTTTGGTGTCTGATTGTCCCAAAAGTGCTGTCCAGGAGTAGCACAGCCTAACTTTAGATGAAGTTTTTCATTCTAGACTGTAGCTGAAAAGAAAAAAAGACAGTGTAGTTGAAAAACTAATGCTAATGTCATCTCAAATGTTACTGTCAAAGACTGTGTCAGCTTTTGTTATAAAAATATATTATCTTTATCTGAACACTTAGTGGTTTTCTGTCTCTTTTCCATTGCAATTGCAAAGGGCTTCTGCTTGGTTTTGTTTTTATGATGTCTGAAGCTGGCTGGGGAATTAGGCCTGTAATTGCATTGCTAACAAGTATTTCTTAGATACATTTATTTTTCCTTGGGGAAAGAGACTGTTAAGAAGAGAGTACACATATTTCGGCAGCCAAAGAGACAGCTATGACATTTGGCTCCTAAGTTACTACCTGAATATCATTTTAATTGTTTTCTTCAACTAATAAAATATAGTAACTTTACTGCATTAGTTCCTTTATTACACTTCCAACATACATTTCATTGTCATGCTCTTTCTAAGTACATTTGGGTCATGAAGATACATTACAATATATATTGAGAGCCAGTTTGTTAAAAACACAAGGAGTTCTGCATTATTTCTCACCGGTGCAAAACTAATTGGTTTTTCTCAGATACTGCATATATATTTATTTTCCATTTTATCATCTCTATAATTGCAGTTTGAATTAGGAAAAGGACAGAGCAACCTGGTAAAAGCAGTTGCAGGGACAATTTGTGTTTTGCTTCCCAGCAATCAGGATTTCTCAAGCCTGTCGAATTGCAGTGGGTGTTGAAACAGTGATCACATCCTTCTTGCCTGGGCCATATTGGCCATTGCTCAAGCACTTTTTCTTTCTTCCACAACTTCCAAAATTTTCTTTGCAATAATGTGTATTACTGGGAGGAAGGAAACCAGGGCTCACAATTCAAATGTTCAAGAACATAGAAACTTTGAAGAAATGAGATATTTTTTGCCTACCTCCTTTCTAGTTTCTGAGTATGTACGATGCACTCAGGGCCAGGGCAGCTGAGCTGCAGTGTCAGGGCTCCCCAGCCACACCTGAGCCATGCACAGGGATGGCACACCTGAATTCCTGGGGGGACGTAGCCCTCTTTGCTCTGTCTCCTGGAAATTGCTACCAGGTAAGATTTTCTTTGCAGCCACATATTTTCTCTCTCTCTTCTGCTAAAGAAAAACTGAAAAGTCCAGTATAAATTCTGGGCTGGGACTTCAAAGACTGCCACTCTTGCATTATGGCATGCAGCAATGTTTGCATGAGGTCAGGGATCCACATGGGACACACTGGCTGTCTTTCAAGGCAGAAAACACATGGGGATTCTGCATCTGGCATCTCAGAGGGGCAGCACATATGTGATCCCCAGGTAGTGCCCACCTGGGCTCCCAGACAACTTGAAGGGACATCAACCTTGCAGCATGAAGCTAAACCTGTGGAAATAGTTGAAACACTTCTAGTTTAGGGAAGCAAAGCACACTAGGTAAGCTATAATTTTAATGGCATTTTCCACACATGCATACCTTTGAGCTGCCTACCATAAGTCTGTTTCCTGCCTAGATTCTCTGGATACCTTTTATGTGGTGCATATGAAGCATCTGGAAATTAAATGAAGAGTTAAATAATGGCTCTCTTGTGTATGGAGCACAGTAAAAATTACGCAGAGAGTTTTTATAACTTTTTTTATATAATAAATTTAAAGAGACTGAATGCTGGTTTTATGATATGAGATTTCCAGATTGCTCCCAAGTCAGCAACAAGCTATTCATAATCTTTTATTATAGCATTGTCATGATGACTGTAATCAAGTCCCTGAGCTACCTGATGATACCAAGGGTAACATCAAGCTGGTGAATATGGATAAGTTTGCATTTAATATGATGTTTAAAGACTCTGTCTCCTGCTTTTTTCTAATATGAAAACTGTGTTGATAAATTTGGATCTAATTTTCTTTTTAAAAGTATTTGGGTTTTGTAGATATCTGCGGGATACCAATGTATGAGCTGATTTGGTAAAATACAAATTTGTGTTCCTACTAGAACAAACTTCTTCACCAGCCTCCCTCTACTGTCCCCCACTGTCTGGGGTTTTCAAACACCAATAAAAATTTGATCTAAACAAAATCTGTTACGAAGGCATCTAAGTAAGAGCATTACATGATTATTACAAAGGTTGGTAGCACTCACCTGCTAGGCTTTTTGACTTTTTCTGGCATATCAATACTAGAACATTGCAACATCAGCTGGACTCCAATTCCTGCAGAGCATCTGGGCTAACCTCATACCATGGGCTGAATCAGAGGATTTGCTTTCATGCCCTGTTTGTACATGTTAAACATTTTGAGGTGCCATCTGTAAAAACAAGCCTTCTTGTTAGAGTTTTCACACATCAATAAATTAAGTAATTGCTCCAGGTCATCTTGTGCTAGTGCTATACAGACAGCAGTGTGTTACAGCCATGAGATTTGCATTTGGAAAATGGAAATCTCCTCCTGCTAGCGCCCAAATCAGAGCAACACTTCCCCCTTTTCAGCCCCATGGCTGGGCTGCCCATTCCTGTAGAGCTTACACAGCCCTCTTTCTCTTTAAGCCTCCAATGATGGATATTCCTCATGCAGTCTATTTCTGTGTTTAATTATTTTTGCTATTAGAAACCTTTTTCAAATGCCTAACTTCAACCTCACTGTAATTTAAGCCATTATTTCATAATGGAGAATTATTCCTTCCCTCTCTTCAACTACCTTTTATATGTTAGAAGCTGCAGTCCTGCCTCCTCTTTTTCTTTTAGCAAGCTGCTCCAGCTCCTTCAGGCTGTTGTTTTGGACCATTCTCCCCCAGACACCCACCAGAGGTGGATCACTTCTGAGCATCAACAGCTGGGCACGAGTTCCAGCTGGGGCCATGCCAGTGCTGAAAGAAGAAAGATTTCCACCACATGTCACATAGACAAAATCCTGCTTACAAAACTCATGACAATGGACACTTCTCTGGAAACAGTGTAATGCTACTTATCTTGTTACATCTTGTGATTTACTAAGTGTCCTTTCCACCCAGACAGATCTTCTCCTGTTACACTGGTGCTTACGCTATTGCATATTTGAGGAGACAATTGCCACTACCTGTGTATAGATACTTTTCATTCAATCTATGTGCATCTTCTATTTTTTTGGTTTAATTGTTTATTCAATTTGTCAAAGGTATTCTGAATTCCAATCCTATTTTTTTCAGTCCTTCAGGTAACACTTTTCAGAGTGGGGTCATCTGAAAAATTAATAAACACATCCTCTATGCCTCTGTTCATAGCAATAATGAAAACACTGAATAAGGGTGGTGAAGGACAGACCACAATGAAACCCTGGCTTAATGAATTAAGGTGCATGTGTGCACAATCTGCAATTGATTTAGCACAAAACTCACAGATATGGATGCCTACCTGTGGTCGCTATGGTGATGCTGTAATACAGAGCTGCAAGTCCAACAGAAGTAATGGCAGCACATTGCTACAAGGAAGTTATTCTTATTTTCTAACAGGAGTCTAAATGCTTTCCTGGAACCATGTTTTGACCAGGGTAATAGATGGTGTCCTGGAAAAAGGCCTCAGGACTTAATTTTTAACACCTGTGCCCAAGAACATTGGGGAATATTGGTCTGCATCTGTTATTTTTCTGAGACTTTGCCCTTCACATTTGCCACATGGAAAGACTCAGGTCAAGGCCTTGAGAGTGGATTAATTGTGGAGATTTGGTGGCTGCAGTTCCACACCTGCAGTTCAGTAACCTGCTGAGTACATGTTCCTGCTCGTGTGACTCTGCAGGATCCCTCTTTATATTAAGCTTTCTTATTCCTGAAATTCACAGGGCTCCTCACCTTATCTACAGGGTCTGCAAAGAAGTTGATTTGTTTAAAAAGAAATATACTGTAAACTGAGATTAATAATTCTTTATTTTTATATATCATGAATTAGGCAAAATAAAGGAAAAAAATTCACCTATGCACTCAAGAAGTTTTTCTGTTGAAAGTAGAAGAAAACAAATGAAAAATTACTATGAAAAGGGTTGTTTCGCTTTAGAAAAAAAATAAAAGTGTTTCAGAAAGAAGTTCGAGTGTTTCTATGCAATGTCATGTCATCTGCCTCTGAAATCCCTGTAATGACTTTTGCTGTTCTTGATCAGCAGACAACATATAATGGCTTAATGCATGAAGGGCAGTAGTGTCAAAATAAAAGCGCAATCACCTTTGGAAGGCATCCAAAGGAAGGCATCAGTGAACAGGAGGGAGTTCAGCTGAGGGCCACCAAGATGCTCAGGGAGAGAGCACACGGCCTGTGAGGATGTGAGGAGAGGCTGAGGGAAGAGACAACTTGGAACGTACCTAAAAGTAGCTCCCGATGCCCACAAGTTCATCAAAGAGATGAAGCCAGGCTTTTCACAGCTGAGTGCCTGGTGGGAAGATGAGAGATAATAAGAATAAAATAAAATAAAATAAAATAAAATAAAATAAAATAAAATAAAATAAAATAAAATAAAATAAAATAAAATAAAATAAAATAAAATAAAATAAAATAAAATAAAATAAAATAAATTCTGTCTGGATATGAACAGGAGGACTGGATAGAGAGCTCCTGAGGTCCCTTCCAGCATGAACACTCCATGATCCTGTGATCTGTACACTGCCCAAGACATGGCTGTGATTTTAACTTCCACTTTGAATTTCCTCATTCCTTTTGAGGAATTTTGGTTGGGATCGCATGGAGTCAAATATGTTACTTAGTGTTTCTCATGGTGTAAATAATCTGAGTAACACTGAGTGAGGAAACACTGGTTGTAAAAGTAAACAGCCTGCTTTGAGAGAGAGAAATACATCATGCAGTTTGGGAAACATCTGCAATTAAAATAATCACTGTGCTGGAACATGGCACTCAGAAGTGCCATAGGTAGGGAGAAACAATTGTAATGCATAATTTTCCAAGCACCCAATCTACAGCAGTTCTACACCACAGATCTGCAGTTTATAACTTTCAAGTGCAGTGAAAGATGATTTATCTGATCTATATGGTACAGTTCAAATGTCTTGTGATAAAAATGAGCTATTGATCTGAGGAGATTCTAATTTAGATCTGCTCACTTAAAAAGAGTAATAAACTGAAACAGTCTGGAAAGCTTATGTTTCAAATGACTTATCAAGGAGTCAAAAAATTTAGTAGCCTGAGCCAGCAATAACTTTAACAGTGGCCAGGGTCCTAGATCTTACTGAGCTGTTTTCCTGAATTATTCACAGAAGTATGTGGATAACAGTTCTTTCTGTTACACTGATGTCGAGAGAGATGCTCAGTTGTAGTAGATCTTATGAAAATACATTAAAAGTAAAATACATTCTGGAGAGTTCAAAATCTAACTGTAGCAGATAGCAAGTAATAGCTTTTCAGGCATAAAGTGTTGTTAGTAAATTATGGAGAGATGAGCACCATTTTCCAATAGATTTTGCACTGATGAAACTGATCGGGTTTTGCCAAGGATTTGGTGAGATTTCTATAAAAAGCTTGATTAATGTTTTATTGCTGAAAATCTGACCAAATAGGTACTTTGGCCATCCAGTTCTCACAATCACACTTTGTTTTTAACTGCCTAGTCTGTATAGCTCTGTTTTTTCAATGAAGTTTATGAAATTAGTATGGATTTACTGTAATCAAGCACTATAAAGGTGAATGTAGTAATTGCTGTAAGATTGCACTCAATTTTCAATAACTCACACAGGCTGTATCCTACACAGTCGGGTGTACTGTGCAATATCCCCATTAGCAACCTGAATAACAAAAAAGCACAGACGTCCTCAAATGTGAAAATAATGAACAAACGGGAACTGAAAGAACTTGAGAGGGTTTGAATTCAAAACAATACATTGCAGAAGTGATCTGAAGTTGGGAAGATGGAGCGTGGCATAGACAAGAGCAAAAGTGCTACACTTGGAAAGAAAAAAAAATGAAAAAGGAAAAATAACTGGGCAGCAACACAGCAGAAAAGATGGCTACAGGGAGTTGTAATGTGAACAGCTGTAAGTTGTAATGTAAAATAAGTGATGTCATGCCGTTGCCAGAAAGGCACCTTCCAGTCTGGGAAATGGACAGTAGCTTTTAGCTCTTCTCTCATCAGCACTTCTGAACCTTGACAAGGAGTGCCTTGCCCTAGTTTAGATGTCACACATCCAGAGATAAAGACCCTCGACTTGATGTCAAGAAAAGCAGCACTTTGAAAATATTTTCTGTAGAGCATGACTGAAATAGAATAAGTTTGACTTAGATCAGCAGACTGGTAGAAAGGCAGAAGAAAGGTGATACTGCAGAGGGTGTGCAGAGAACAAGGACAAGCAACAGATTAGGACAATTTGCAGCAAAAGAGAAAGAGCAAGAAACTGTCTAGTTAGAGAAATAGTTATTCAATGGAACAAGTAACCAAGGGCACAAACATTCCATCACCAACAGTTTTGCGAAGTGTTTAAAACAGGTATTTATTTCTCCTTCAAAATGCACCCTACAAGGGGGGCCATGACCTCCTAGCTCTTAAGTAGACTCTCATCAGTAAGAGGAGTCCCAAGCAAGACGGCAGAGAAGATTGCAAGAGATCTTACCCAAAGTTATAAAGATGGACTCCTGAGATACGAAGGATACATGTTTAATTATCCATGATAAGATTGGATTCTCTTCTCCCTGTTGGGAGACTGTTTAATCACCACATGATACCTATAAGCTGGCAGAAAATATTTCTTACAGATCTCACTTCCAGGAAAGTAATTAAATATGCACTAGCACAAGAGCTGAAGTCCAAAACAGGAGTATCAGGAGTAAGATGGAGGTTATCTTGCTTTCTATGAACAGGACAGCTGCTCAAACAGAGGTGAAATCATGTTTCTATTTCTTTGTGTTGCGTGTGTTGGGTGTTGCTCTATGCAAGTTCTGCCAGCGCCTCAGGAGCAGTGCGCCACTGTTCCATGGACACTCACAGAGCACTTGTTGAAAACCAAATAGATTTGAGGGGTTGTTTCCATGGGGTAATACTCCAATCCCTCAAACAGCATGGTTGGTTACTGTCCATGGTGATGGGAGTCTCTGTTGTGAAGCATCTTCAGCTGGACCTGGTGAGGCTCCTCAAACGTCTTCTCAAGTTTTATGATCCATCTGGGCATTGGTCCTGCATGACCACTCCAGCACATGTATGGTCTGTTTCTGCTGATAATATTAAATTATGCACAAAATATGTATCTCAACTTTGTACCAAATGCTGAGCTATATGCCCATTTCTGTATCTGCACAGCTTCCACTATTTGCAAGTATCTTACCTGTGCACAGTCTGTCAGTTCTGTATCAGAAACTGCTTGGGTGAGTCGTTTGGATGGCTGGGTTCCTGGCTGGGTTAATCAACACATCTAACACATAAATATTGCCTGTCAGTCCATCCAGGCACAGCAGAAGCTGCCCAGGGAATTTCCAGGCCAGTCTGTCACTTCTGGATGGCTCCTGCAGCAGTTGCCCACAACTCTGCTATGCAGGGGGTGGAGTTCAGGCAATGCCTTCCTCAGAAGGCCGTGTCTTGTCTTGAAACAAACCCTTGTTTCATGCATGCAGCACTGGCTGAGAGCTCTGGGACCAGGAATTAAGGGTGAAGTGTTGCACACTCAGGCCAATCCCCAATCCCCAGCTACACCACACTCACAGCTGTAGGAAAATTTCAATTTCAAACTTAGGTGTTGTGTTTAATTGAAGTTCCATGGCTTAAACCCCACATACACTCACAGGACAAAGGGTACAGCTAAACTTGGGTGGAGCCTTGGGTAAGCTCAGCATCTTCTGCACTAATTATCACCTCATTAGTTCCCAGGCAGTGTTTTACTCTTTCCCGAAAGAACATATTCCCTATGCTTTCATTACTTGTCATGGTAAAACTGAAGCTCTTCGTTAAAATCTTCACTTGATGGACAAATGTGGAAGCACATAAACCTGATAAAATAGTGAATTAATAATGGTGTGATTGCATCAAGAAGTAATAGAAACATTTAATTTAAATTACTGTTTCAGGGTTGGTAGATGAGACCTTTCGTCTTCATCAAACCAAACTTCCTGACCCAACAATGATGTCTGTCAGCAACAAGCACAAAGCCCTACTTGTAGTTAATCCTTGTACACATTTCTCAGAATGTAAACTTTAATATAACATCCTTGAAGGTTCTTTCCCCGTGACTTTTCCTACGTATGTGGTGTAGGTAGGACAATGATGGCACAAAATTCAGTTCAAAACATTGCAACTCCTACTCTGCAACTCCACCAGCCGTGTGAGAGCTTTGATACTTTTCTTAGCATTATCTGTGCAATTAAGTTAAATGAATTTAATTACCTGCAGATGAAATGGTTTCACATCATCACTGGTAGTTTCAAAATAAATGGCCACACTGTAGTTTGGAGACATGGATGGGGAAAAGATAAGAGAAAAGCTTTTCCAAGGTGGGGGAGAGAAGAAATTTGCCATTATGTAAGAGAATAAAGAAATGTCTACTATGAGAAGGCAATTATAGGTTTTTGGGTCTGAAATGTATTCTCCAGCTCTTGGCTAGACACAGAGTGGAAGCTTTGAAACAAGGGAGGAGATCCACACTGAGAAAAACTCAGAGAATCAAAGGTCAAGTGCTTGGCTTTGTACATAAAATAAGATAATTAATTTCTTCATTCTTTTTTTCCTAGTTAGACAGCAAGCTAAATAGTGGAATAACTATCCTGGAATTAATTTTACATTTACAAACCAGAATACAATCCCCTCAACTACAGTGTGAATGTATTAATAGTTTGAGGCCAGATATCATATAATCATGGAATCATTGGAGTTGGAAGAAACCTTGACTATCATTTAATTCCAGCCCCCTTGCCATGGGCACTGCCATTGGCATCTCCCACTAGACCAGGTTACTCAGAGCCACATCCAACCTTGAACACTGCCAGGGATGGAGCACAACATCTCTGGACAACCTGTGTCATTGTCTCACAACCTCACAGTATAGAATTTCTTCCCGATGCCTAATCTAAGCCTGCTTCTTTCTGTTTGAAGCTGTTTCCCGTGTCCTGTCACTGTGTGTCTCCTGTTGGTACTGGGAGGTGCTATAAGGTCTTCCTGGAGCATTCTCTTCTTCAGGCTGAGCAATCCCACTCTCACAGCCTGTCTCCACAGAAGAGGTGCTCCATCCCTCTGATCATCTTCATGGTCCTCATCTGTACTCACTCCAACAAGTCCATGTCCTCCTTCTTCAGGGCCCCAGAGCTGGATGCAGCACTGCAGGTGGGGTCTCATGAGAGCAGAGAGGAGAGGAGAATCCCGTCCCTCACCCTGCTGGTCACTCTGTACCTTCAGAAACATCAGTGACAGCTCTTCAGAAGAGCTAATTCCTAAAGGAGTTCATTTCATAGTCATCCACTGGGAAGTCCAGTGAACACAAGGGTGCATGGCTAAGAATTTTTGAACTGGGATAACTCATGGGGATGAAATTCTGAGGATTTGAGTTTCTGTAGCTGCAAAAGCCAAAAAATGTTGCTGGTCTTCTCAAGAAAACAGTTTGAGATAAAAGCAACCTGGTAGCATTGTAGGAGAAAAACCAATTTGGAATCAGGAAATTGCCACACTTCAGTGGATACTCCAGTCATATAAATATCCACTGGCTGCTGGAAAGCTGCTTTTAAATAAATGGAAATAACACATTTTTCCAGTATTTTAAGGGAAAAAGAATCTCCTTTTTATCAAACAGACTTTTTATATAAGCCTAAGGGATTTCTACTGCTTTCAGCATCACACCATCTGAATGAAGGATTATATTTATAATCATAAACACAAAAAACCCCACAAATGCCACTCTGCTTAATACTCAGGACTTCACAGATACAACCAGAAGAGAGCTCCAAAGCCTACTAGAAATGACTATACTCATTCCAGCTATTTCAGTGGCCTTTAAATCAGACTACAGGGGCACAGGCTGCTTGAGCCAATCATTCCTCTTTTGTTACACCACTGTTTGATCCTCACATTGAACTGACAGTGCTTTATGCCTCACATGATGCTATAAATAAAAAACTCTCTGTGTGTAGTGCTATTGTTGCAATATGTGACAGATAGGTGCTGGTAGTTCCAATAAGGGTGGGCAGAAAAAGGGTTAATGGCCTGCAGGAAAGTCCCTGAAGGTGCCTCCAGCCACACAGACATCTGCCTTTCAACCATCAGGGGTAATCACAGCAGCAAGACTGGGTACTATAGGGACAGAGACTGAAATATTAAACCTCTTAAAACTATATTCATTAGCAGTCACTTCCATGGATTTTCAGAGTATTTGGGATGCCAGCTAGAAAAATACAGCTAATTTTCTGCACATGAAAAGTCACTATATTTTTTTAAGCATAAAAATACTAGTGTTGTTACTTACATAGCAGGAAAATGTCATGTTGTTTTTTAGAGCTAGTAAAGGGGTAACAAATACCCCACTAATACCAACCAAATTTCCAGATTTAAGGAGGATTTGGCCACTTCGTGCATGAAGGATACATGCACGTGATCCACACACTCATGGTTGGGTGTCTATATCAGCCTGAATTATTGCAAATGATTCCTAGCAGGAAAGTACCCAAATGCAGTGCATTGAACTGCATTATTTATTTGAACTGAAGTATGCTGGGTACCTGTCCCATCTCCTGAAGCTTCCACCTGCTTGCACTTGTGAGCTGTATCAATACCACTCTGTCACTTGATTAGTTGCATTTAGTCAAGGGGTGTTTTCATTTGTGCCTTATTTTCTCATTGTAGACCAAATTTTACTCTTTTTACCGGAATGCTACTCTCTCTTGACATCAGTGCAGTAACTCCAGTGCAAGAGGAAACAGGCTGTATTTACACTCACTTTGCTGCTGATTTTTTAGGCCTCATAAGGGAACTTGGGAAAAGACCAGGCAGTCTATCAGCTATTGACTTACAGACTATTTCACACTTCATATGCCTTTTCTCTGCTGTCAGAACTGTGTTGCTCAAAAAGGCTTGTCAAATTCCAGTGACTTTTGCAGCTTGTGCTCAAGCTGCCTGTGTTAGTTCACTAAGTATGGATTTCCAATACCTCTTTTACATTTTCATGCTTTTTTACAGTTACACATCTCTTCTATCATTATCTGGAATAGCCAGATGCCAATTTTGTTCTGTCCTAATTGCTGCTAATGACTTATTGATGTAAGCAGTAGCTTTCTATCTCTTACTGCCTTAGAGGTATTTATATATAGCTCTTTAATGCAGTATCAGGAGAAATACTTCTTGGTGAGAACTAAGGTCTGGCATAGCCTTCTTGATTCTACTGCAATACAGATTTACTGAGTACCTATCAAGATGGTGGAGGACAAAATACTTAGAATTACAAGTCCATTCCCTAAGTGTGTTTTTGTTCATAATGGGTAAGCATATCACTACTGAACGTGCTACGAAAATGTTACACAAATAATATACCTTACTCTGTGCCTATCATGTTCAGAGCTGGGAGTCAGTGTTAGTGGCAGCATTATTAATGGGGCAACCACTTTCATGGCCCCATGTTGCTCCTGTTGCACTGCAAAACTCCACCAACACCACAGAATTTTCCATCAGATCAGATAAGGCAATAAGTGGGCCTGTGATATCTAAAGCCATTCCTATTCAGGTCCCTGATTTGGGATTTCTAGAAGGCTGTTATCTTTTACAGAAGCAAGTTCCTCAGTGGCACCTACAGAAATCTCCAGAGCTTCTCACTACTTGCCCACAGGTCTTGCTGTTGGTGCAACCATCTCTGAGAGAGGTCCTGACTGCAGGGTGATGCCTCAGAGAGCTAAAATTGGCCTTGTGGAGGATCCAGCACATCATCACAGAAAATCTCACTTAGGCATTCACAGGAAAAGTGAATACAGAAAGTAAAGCAAGAATCAGAGGGACTCAAACTAATTAAAGCTTGGTTGGATAGATGAACCAGGGAACTTTTGAATTTTTATTCCAAACCACAGAATAACTTCTGATAATTATCTCAATAAATGCAGAGGTGACAGATCAAATAGAACACAATTTTATGCTCTTAAAAAGAAGAATATATTTTTAAAATGTTTTCAGCATTTTATTACTTAGGAAGTAGCTCTTAAGTTATCTTTCATATTGTTGGCATGGCACTGTCATGTAAAACTGTTTCTAAATAGCTGTCTCTACTACTAAAGAACAGTGCTAAAAGTAGGTATCAAAAAATTAAACTCACTGAGTGGTTAAGAGAGAAAATGAGGTTTTGGCATGTAAAATTCAAACTTTTTGTCAATTTTGCAAGCTATTCCATTTTACATATATTTGTATTAATTTCTGCAATTAAGCACACCACACAACATATATTTAATGCAGAAGTTTTATTTTAGCACATTTGACTTTCATTTTTAATTTCTGGGTAATTTTTTTCTTTTACTCTTGTATTTCATTAAATGCAAACTTTTACAACTTTAAGCTCTTAAAACTCTTAAGTTTTTTTCTTCAAGTTATATTTAATGATTTAATGCTGGTTTAAACAAGGACAGTAGTGGCATCTGTCAGAGAGATGCTGCCAATAAAATTCAGTGCATTTTTTCATCAGAGACTATAAAGAACATCTCTGACTATAATGTCATTCAGAAACATGGTTGTAAAAGAGGCTCATATCTTCCTGTTTACTCTCACCTTGAGATTTATCATGATGGAAGTTAGTGTCATAAGAAAATTCAAGGTTGTTTTCTTCCAAGCACCTCCTGTAAATTGCATTGAGTACCAGGAGAGAATTGTTTTTAATAGTGTAAGAAACAGGAAGGCTAATTTTGGAAGCATTTAAAATATGCTGCCATTGATTATTGTCTCTTTCTGTCAAGTATGTGGTAGATGCTCCTGACTGGAACAGAAGGGCACAATCAAGTTCAGATTATTTTCAATACAGTGGTTGGTGCTTAAACCAATTGTGTTAATAAAAGAACAGGACAATTATGAAAACAAATGTCCTTGTATTTGGCCTACAGCTGGTCACTGATGTAAGTCTTCCATGGAAGAGGCACTATTTAACCTCAAGCAGTGGAAGGTAGAAAGGGAAAGTTGTCCTTTTGTCGTCACCTTTGTCCTAGACACGGCATCCACTGAAACATTTGGAGGGGGACTGGTGTCAGCTGGTATTTGTATTGCTTGTTGAGCCCTTGCAAAGGCATACACACAGCAGTTTCCTCCTTTCAGCATGTTCTGCCTTCCATTTCTGAAGTCATCCTTTCTTGCAACAGACATGTCATGGGTTGGTCTTAGTTTGGGATGGAGAGACCCATAATTAGGTTTTTGCAAGTAAATATCTGCATGTGAACTTGGTGCCCAAATCACTGCTATAGTCAATACCCTTCAGGAAGCTTAGACAGATCCAGCTGCTGAGAGCTGAATCTCTCTAGTGACTCTCTCTATGTTCCTCAATCTAAGAGTAGTTAGGGCTCTATTCAGTTAGTAAACATGTGCCATTTCAGATGACCGAGGACACCCACACAGCTGGTAGATACAGCCAGGACCTGCAGGAGACCCATCTGCTTCTAGGATTGCATCTGAAGGCCAAATGAGCATCTCAACAAATTCACAAGGGCAGCTTGAAAAGCACTAGGCACCTATGTTTAGGCATCTGAACAAGATCTTACATTTAGCCATCTTAATTTAGATGTCTTGGTCTTGAGCTAAATGCCTGTACTGCAAAGGATTTTTGAATCTGAGTTACCTTCAATCACTAAAGAAGTCTGTAAGAATCACAGCCTCCTCAGAGGGAAGTAGGGACTCCTCCTGTAGCACCACATTATGGGGAAGACCTTTATGGATATTAAATCCTTCCAAGTGGAAAGCACTGTTGTTAAGCTTAAGATGCTAAATAAATCCAATCACAGACTGCAGAATTAGAGTGGCTATATACAGTTTCATCTGCTCATTCAAAGAGAGGATACTGACTGCTTCTGTTAAACTGAGGATTAGATAAAGTATCAATGTCACAGTTATTTTAAACAGTCTTAATACATTTTTTTCAAATTAGATGAATCAGTAAGTGGGGAAACAAGTTTTCAGACCACCTTTAGCAAAATACTGTTAGCATAATAATTAACAGCTAGCAACCCACACATTCTTAGTGAATAAAGGTTTACTGAAGCAAAATGAATAAAAATAGAAAATGTCTATTCAAATTCCAAACAAAAAAAAAGGTATTTTTTTTTTCTCACAAGAACTGAGAGATAACTAGCATCTCTGAAAATTAGTTCATTGATTTTGATGACTACACATGATTCAGGTACTTAAGCCTAAATTATTCTATCCTTACTGGTCTCCAAAAAATACTACCATGTAAATAGAAAAAAGACATGTCTTGGATTCCTAGAAGTGGCAAGATGTACAATTACTTTGATTAATAAATATTTTGGTGGTACAGTTCTGTACTGAACCTCTACTAGGTCATGGCTCAGATGGACAAGGAAATGTACTGGATCTGTTGAATTGTCAAACCATCCTTACTGCTTTAAGTATCTTTACCCTGATTTCTTCTCCTGAGCTCTGTTTTAATTCTTGGTAAGTCCCCAAAGACAGCAGAACCCAAGTTTCATCCTGGCTGTGGATACAGACTTCACTCAGGATCTTTTCTCTACCTGAGAGCTGAGAAGTTGCAGTCAACCAGCTCTCCACTGTCATGGCTTGTTGAGGTTGTCTTGCCTCTAGTAAGAAATCATAATTGTGTCTTCAGCTTTCTTCACCAGAAAAAGAATTAAGAAAACAGCAACAACTTCCTTTACTTAACCCACTGCTTCATTTGTTTCTCAAGAGTAACCATGGCCCAAACAAGGAGGTCAAGGTGGTTCTCCCCCACCAAGAGCATGAAGAACAGCTGAAGGAAAGGTACCTTTTCTTCCCAGAAGGTTTTGTGGTAGGAGCATTGAAAACACTATCTGAGCAGTCATCTCTCTCTGTGTATGACGGAAACACAAGCATGTTTCTCCTTAACGTATGGTGAGCCATATGTGCACTTGTGCCTGGCTCTCAGCAGCCACAGGACGGAGGCTCCCGGCGCTGTCCCGCGGTGGCCGCAGGGCAGACACCGAGCGGCTGCCCCGAGTCTGTGCCCAGACTGCCGCGGGTGGCGGTGATTGCAGAGACAGAGCACGGGGAAACTGAGGCACAGGAATAAGGCAAGGACACTTGCTTCGAGGAAGGGATGAAATACAGGGAACACTGCAGAACCAAAGGCGTGTGCTGTCATTGACAGACAGGGGTAAGACGATACAGCAAGGCAGGTATACAGGTGGATTGACATATAGATTGACATACATTTTGGCAGGGAAAACTGTAGTAAACAACTCAGGACTGAGCCATTAGGGAAGCCAAATGGGGTACATAGAATGAACCATTACAATCTTATAACAAGAAATATTAAAACCTACTACAGAAGAACAAACTGAAAAATAACAGACTGCCACATGTACTCATGCAATGCATGCTGAAAGTATTCTGGGTTTGGTGAGTAGAAAATCTCCAGTAGGAGTCATGGTTGCTCCATGAAACAGGAAAAGCAAGGTCACACAAAGCTCACTGCCTTCTCTCACATCTCAAGAAGATGGAAAGTAGCCAAACAGATGAGAAACATGTTGTGTGGGAGTGTGCAGCACATTTTCAGATGATGTTCACAGGTCTCTCGGCCATGGCATGGCTGACGTGAGCTTCACGCACCCACACCGTGGAGCTCTTTTGTTGTCTGAGGAGCACTGTCCACATTCCACCGTACCTATTGATGGGGACCTGGTGAACCTGCTTCATGGTCCTGCTTAGATCTGATCCTTTCAATAACAAGGATTTGAAACATCAGATATTTTCAGAGGCCCAAGGAACAGACGGGCTTGGTGCGGTTTTGATATCAGACCTTAGGAGGAGAGTTACTTCTGGTACATGAGGGGGTGGTGAGACATTTTAAGTAAGTAGTCAGATGTATTCCTGTCTTCTTGAACCTGCACAATGACATTAGAAGAAAGAGTGTTAGGAGTGTGCTTGAAAAGGAAAGACAAGTTTTTTAAAACTTTCATAGAAAACAGTCCATCAGGAATTCTGAAAGTTAAAAAGAATTGAGGGAAACTGTAGGGAAGATTTGTGACCTAAAGAGAGAAAACGAAAGGAAGTGAACTTTGCTTTTGAAAGCCAAAGAATATTGCAGAGTGGTTAAAAGTATCTACAAGAGAAGGATATCAGATAACAGCATGATTTTAAAAGAAATAGCAGGTCATTCCTTAACAACAATATCAAATGGCTGGAGGCTGAAGTTTGAAAATAAATTGAAGAATTAATTAAACTGCCAGCTAGAATAATTGAAAATAAAGCAATTCTATTTGTTTTCCAGATAAATGACTTTGCAACCAAAAGTTTTCTCTGTGTAAATATGGATGTTTTCTATTTATTTTCAGTACAAATTTGCTGTTCCATGCCTTTGTGGTTCAGCTTTTACTAGCATGTTGCCCTACTGACATGAAGATTACATTTCTCATTATGGCCTGTTACAAAAATGTCTCATGATGTATATGGCTCCTCAAAAAGAAAGGGAGACACAAGTATAACCAAGTAGGGAAATTAATCAGATTTGATTATGGCGAGTTTGAGAAAATCACACCTCCTGTGTTTGGAGTTGTTTTCAGAAGCATTCTGAGAATCAATTACACTGATTTCAGGATTCAAAATAATTAAAAGGGAGGGAAACATTTTTTAAACAGTTCTAGTTAGTACATGCTAGCTGAATAAGCACATGATTAAGTATTTGTTGCTCAGACCCCTCTTAATCAAGACTTGTTATCTCTTTAAAATATATATTCACTTAGTTTCTTTCATATACATGAAATTCTGGTTGAATATAAATCCATACTCTTGAAAACTAGGCAAGTAGTCTATATGATTTTCCTTGAATTAAACTGTAAATAATGGAAAACTGCAGAATCTAATTTTTTTTTTTTACATCTACTTATCGATGCCAACTTTTCTGTCAAATACAATTCAGTAAATATAATAAAAGAAGTCTGTATGTCTGATGATATTTCAAAACTTCACACAAAAAGAGCATGAGGACACGTCAGATGAACTTTATGGAGCATAGGTCAATTTGCTAACTTAAAAAGAAAAATAAGAAAGAAAGACAATAAAGAAAAGAAAAAGCAAAGTTCCATAGAGAGAAGGGACCAGCAACATGGAACCCTGGTTAGATCTGTCTTTGCTGAAGTTCCTTCCTTTGCACTATTTAGGTGCCTTCTTCAACTTGGTTCCTAATAATGCTCTAGGTAAAAGTCACAGAGATGGCAGAAATTTGCTAAAAGAAGAATTTACTGTCATTCCTCCCATTAATAGATGGGAATGTAAAATTCATTAAAAAGATTCCAGACTTCAGTCATCCCCTAATGACCATGCAAATTCTCTCATCAATGCATAATAGAACAAAAGAGTCTGTGCATTAGGAATTACTTCGACCACTTTCCATGGCATTCATTAAAATGTCATATTTCAAACAACATTTTGCAGAAGTTACTTATCAGATTTGCTTATGGGACACATCAGAAAGAGGAGGAAATGGCAGATGTTTCCCTGCAGTTCTGCTTTCTTTTTCTTGGCTTGGCTGGACTTCCATGTCCCACAGGTGAAATCCAGCATAAAGTATTTATGCTTGTTGTTGAACTTTATTTCTGCAATATAACCAAAACATCAGGATTTCCTTTAGGATGTGGGAAGATTTCATGAAAATCCTTGCAGACCCAAGAGGTAGAAACCAGCAAAAAGAAAACCTGTGCTACTTGTGCCCACAATCTCTTGAGCAATAACAGGAAGGTGTCTTTAGCTGAGGTGCTGGTTTGTAGTGATTTTTATGTCTTAGGTTGCATTCCATAATGTTTTTACTCACAGTAGTACAGATCACTCTCCAAAAAAAAATTTATTTACATCTTACACCCTGTCATCTGCCCATACTTACGGATAGTGGTGAGAAAAATCTGCAGTAAGTTATTTTAGAGGTAAATATTGACAGAAAGAATCTCAAGTCAAAGTTAGTCTGGGAAACTGGGCTGCCAGTCGGAGGGAAGAATAAGAAGGATGGACATCCAAAATTTAGTCCAATTTAGGCTCCTGCTCTGAATTGCTCCCAGTATTCACTTTCCCTTGATTACCTGGGGAGCACACAGACGAAACCTGTAACATAGGTAAGGTGTATTAAAACTCCTTACATTGACCACGACTTCTTCTTTCAAGTGCATTTCAGCTATTACATGCCTGGGATAGCTGTGAGGAAATCATATATGATTGCTGCTTTCCTTCCGCTGGAAAAAGCTAAAATTTAATTCAGCATGAAATAAGACCATGAGCTTAAATGATAGCTAAAATGTCTGTGAAGCTGTTCAAGCTTTGTGAGAAGTGAAAAATCCATGAAATGCCTGAAGGAGGATAGTAAAACAGTAGTCCTCAGATGGTGTGTCCTTCTGGTCAGTGTACCATGCTCAGGGGTTAGGAAAGCATCACTCAGGTCACTTCACACCAGGAAGAACCACCCACTTAGGGCTGACCTGATTGCTGTAAGAAGATGTCTAGAGCAGTTCAGTGAACAGCAATAATATTTTTAGGTGAAAAATGCAATGTAAACCCCTTGACCTTGCTGTGCTTATCCACCTCTGAGGATAGGAATTTCATTTTCTCTTTGTTTGTAACAGCATGAAGGAAAATAACAAGGCAATCCTCACCTGGATTCGTCTCAGGTGAGGTTCATTTATCAGGTACCAAGTTGCTCTAAAAACAATTCAACTTCTACATAACAGAGAGTCAGTTAGCATTAGATTTTTTGCTAACTTTCTGTCAATGTATGTGAGCAAAAGAACATTTCAATATCAGGGTTTTTCTTTATCTGATGATGACACTGTTTAAAAGGGAGCAGGGTTGAGGCAAGGAATACAAAGTCATGCTTGAGTAACTTTAATCATTAAGAACTTGCTCATTCATAATTGGCTAGAAATCCTCCCATGTTTCAGTTGTTAGTTCAATGGATTAACAGCACAAGGACACTGACCTGCCGTGTCTTTTCAGGAGGAACTTGCTGAGTGGAGATCCAGGAGCATTGAGCTCATTATGCATCCTAGGCAGGGGAGGATCAATCCTACTTCAGAGAGGGAAGATGGAGAGCAAAAAATGTCAGAGAATTAATGGAAAGGCACCTTTTTTTCTTCTTTTTTCTTTTTTTTCCCCCCAACTTTCTCTGAAGTAAAAAAAAAAAAAAAAGGAATCTGTGTTAGGTCTGAAAGTATGACTAGGGGTAAAACCACCTTGTGACATTTTTAAGGGAAAAACATCACTGTAAGAATTACTTTGGCTTGTCAAAAATTTTGGGGAGAAAAGAGGATATAACCAAGCAAGAAATGGATTTAAACCATATCGGATTTGGGAAGAAATGACCACTGCAAGAGTTCTTCAAGAAAGGAAATGCTTTGCTGAGTAAATTATTTACATCCACTCCTGGTTTCCACAAATAATGAAAGAAATCTGATTTTTACCATCTTCTTGCTGCAGTTTAGAAAAGTGAAAAATTATGACAAGGTTTTTGCTGTGAGACAACAGGGCTCTTGTGGGTCAGCACGCTCCTGTTCTCTGAACCAAGAGCTAAAGCTGAGGAAATGGGTGGCTCTAATCTGGCATTACCATTATAGGGCTCAAAGAAGTCAGTCTGGTTACTGGCTTCCATCAGCCAGGACCCTGTACCAGAGATTAATGACCCTACAAGAATTAAACTCAGAAAAAGAGTTTGACCAAAGCTCTACAACTCTAACCCAGTTAGATTGCTGTCAGTTTTTAGTACACCAATTTGCAGGATCAGAATCTTTAAGCTAGAGACAGCTGATGAAACAGTTCTTAAATTGGTAAATGCATTTGTATTAATTTTTTTAGAGGAAAATTTGACTGCATTTTTCAGAAGGAAAAGGTCCAGCTGCCTTGTTCCAACAGTGTTAAAATGCTTTTTGTATTTATGTTTAAAATTTATTCAATAAATTATTGTGCATCGTAGGAAACTTTTTTCCGAATACATGGCATTATCACAATGAAAAGCTTTTGCTGTTTTTAACTTAAACTATCTGCAATTTTACTGAATGGGAAGTTTCATCATGCTGTCTCTAAGTTTTCATTTAGAATAGAGAATAATGACAGGGAAGTCACTATTTCCTAGAGAACAGCAATAAACCCATGGATTTTCCAGGCCTACCACTAACAAAAACTGGAGAGAAACTGGGGAGAAATTTGAAAGGGTTTTGAAAAAGTAAGCAACACTCTCAAAGCAATAATATCTTTTCCATATTTTTATTAGTATGATAGGTCATTCTGCTCTGTCAGATGCTATGTTGATAATCTAGTGGAAAGCTGCTGCCTACTAAAGGATAAATTTTCTTATCTAGTATATCCAGATATTTTCATCCCTATTGCCTATTTTAGGGTTTATAGCTTGTCCTCAAATATGAGTAATGCCAACATATACCAAGCCTCAAACTGAATTCCTACTGGAATTCAATTTTAGTACTTTACCCATCAGTGCTCCTGGTGTAGAGTGTGGTGGTGCTCTGCTCTCATGTTGGCATCCAAAAGTTACATGGACATGTGTAACTCAGACAAAGTGTCATTGTCACAGGAGATAAATAGGCACAAAGAATCCACCAAAGGTGGACATTTACCACTGACTTCCATTTAATCAAGAAGATTAAGGTAAGTAAATACAAATCTGTGATAAAAACAACTTCTGAAATTTATTGTGTTTTTGAGGAAAGTACAAACATCTTTCAAGCAAATCCAGAATTGTTTTCAGGGCAAGGAAAACAATGTCACTGGGTGTCACACTGAAGGTTCATTTTACCTGGGTACACAGCAAAGTTCCTGATCTAAGGAAGGAAACTATGTAGATTTACAAAAGACTGGTATTTTGTACAACAGAACCATGCCGTCACTTACAGACTGTTATCATAAAGAACTGTAGATTTATTATTTGAGACACAAAAATGCTGTCTACTAGACTTGGTTTCCTCTAGCCTATAGACTAGATTCACAGACTTCAAAGCTCTTTGAAGTCAGGTTCAGCACTTTTGCCTTTTTTACTAGATAAAGCATGATGACAGAGCTCTGGCCTTCTACTGAGTCAGAGAATTTCCTGAGAAAGATTTACATGAGGACAGACTGCTTGCACATGTCTGCCACAGATGGATTTCTTCTGTTTTCTATATTGCTGTTACTCATAGCTACTTTACACATCGCTGGTTTTAGTTTTGATGCAAAGACAGTTTTGGATTTGTCCATGTACAACCTACAGTTTAATCAAAACTCACAGTTTTCAATACTCAAAGGAGGTTTATAAGAAAGATGAGTATAAACTTTTTAGCAGAGCCTGTTATGTTAGGACACGAGATAATAGTTTCAACCTAAAAGAGGGACAGTTCAGACTAGATAAAAGGAAGATAATTTTTACAATGAGGATGATAAAACACTGGCACAGGTTGCCCAGAGAGGCTGTAGAAGCTCCATCCCTGAAAACATTCTGGGTCAGGCTGGACTGGGCTCTGAGTAACTTAATCTAGTTGAAGATGTTCCTGCTCATTGCATGGAGCTAGATAACATCTGAAAGTCCCTTCTATTTCAAACCATTCCATGATTCTGTGAATTTATCTGAATATTGCTTTTTACCCATTTACATCATTGCACCTCAAAACACTTAGCTAAGAATGTAATAGCTTTTGAGGCAACAGAAACATATAAAACCCACATATGTTTATATGTTTATATGACATGGTCACCATCACCCAGCAGGAAGTGGCAGAGCCTGGCTGCAGGCAGGTCTGTATGCAGTTATCCAAGCAATGCTGCATCCAGTATTTATCAGACTGCTATTTGGGGCTTTCAAAAAAAAATCATGAAAATAAGAACAAATACCAGAGGGTGGAGCATGATGTGAAGGCTGTGAGGCTGCCAGAGGTGCTCAGAATTGACCTGAATTGTTCCTGTGGGACAGCAGCTAAAAGGGGCTGAGTGTCGGGTGATGAACTTTCTCTCAAACATACATTCCATGTGAGCATATAACATGGCCTTGCCCTCAGTGCCTATCTTGCAGCTCTATTTCTAGCTATGATTTGCAGCCAGTCCGTTTTTCACTCAGGTAGGAACTGCTGAATGATTAATATTTCCAAGTGTTTGTCACATCAAGAAGAAGCAAATGTGTATTTATATTTGTCTTGTATTTATGGATAAAATTGCTAGGGACTGTAGTCTCTGACATACAGCTGCAGATATACACAGGAACCTGGCACAAAAAAGATTTCCTAATTAAGGTGTGCTGAAGCATGCTGGGGCAATGAGTGTCCCAACAATATTCAGTGTCAGAGATGCTTGGAAAATGAGGGACAGCAACCAAAGAGCATTTAAGGATTTTGAGAAATGTTTGCACTGAGAAGATGCTGTTAATCAGGAGATATTCCCCAGGAATACAGGGGTCTATAGACAACAGTTTGCATTTCACATAAGAAATTATTTTCAGCCTTTCTCCAGCCTTGTTAAAGTAATAAAGAAATAGAGAGGATGGAATTATATGTGACCCCAATAATGTTGATCTTGCCTGGGAGAACCACGGTGAGCAGTAATCAGGGCTGATGTCAGAACGCCCCCTGTGAGCTGAAAATGCCCTGATGGGATTTTCAGGGGGCAGAGCTGCAGCTCACTGCATTGCAGAGGCTCCAGGCAGCTCCCACCAGCCTGTCCTGCTCCAAGTGCTCTCCAGCTCTGCTCGGATGATTTCCTTGTGCTGTTTAGTTGCAAGATCTTTCTAGCTCCTTACACACTCCCACACTGTGGGTTCATTATCTAAGCCCTCTCTTTACCCAAACCCTCTGCTCTGAGTGGTCCCATGCAAAGCACACAGTAAACATTCACAATTGCACCACAGCTCTTTTTATACTCAAGCCAACAAGCACCCTGTAAAAAAAGCCACACAAAATCTAGTTGTAAGTGGGAAGTTGTGAAATAGGTGTAGCATGAAAAGAAAGGAAAGGAACTGGTTTTATAAGTATATTAGCAAGGAGAAACACCTAACAAGGAACGCTCTACAGCAGTGAAATTCGGAGCCTAAATCAAGATATCCACAAAGAGGCAACACAGATCTTGCTGTTCCTGTGATTGCTGAGGCTGCTATTAGGCCTCCTGCCATTCAGCAAAGCAACTGCTATTGTCTTTGGGAGCACCAGCTCAGAATCTGCTTCAGTGGCTGTAATTTAATAGTAAAGGCATCAGAGGCTGAAAATGGGGACTTGGCAGGAATGCCTGGGAGAAGGGTTTTTGTGTGCAAATCACTGAACCTCCAAATGCCTTCTGCAAGTCTGCTTCCCTCAGTCTTTTGTTTTCAGGAAATGTACAGCCTCAGCATGTCAAAAATGAGAAGCATGGAAAACCAGCCACTGTTAAAATCACAGAGGTTTATACTGAGGTGCAAAGTCAATTTGAGAAAAATTAGGGAGTGGCAGGAAGCAGAGCCCTTCTTTCTGCCCTCTTCATAGCTGCTCCTCTTGAAGCGGGCTCTGGGCTGCAGGCTGTGCAGCTTCATTGCAGATGCAGGCAGCAAACTCCAGGCTCCAGGGCAGTTTGGTGGAACCCATGGCTGTGTATCCAGGGCTCACAGAGATGCTGTGGCTCAGGTGAGTCAGCTTGTTTGCACTCCCTGAGCCCTTGGTGAGCATGAGCCAGCACAGCTCAGCTCCAACAGCAAAGTGTTGGGCTGTGCAGAGCTGGAGCAAAGGCTGGAGCACCTGTGAGTGATCTAACCAGACTGGGCACTGTCCATGCCAACAACAGCCAAGAGAGTCACACGGGCTCCAAAGGAGCTAGCACTGCTCTGGATGCTTTATAAGTCACTACTAAACATCACATGGACAGCAGCATCAATCTCTTCTTCACCATCTCCTAATTCACATATGAAATTGGCATAATTTTATTGGGCATTTTTCCTTGGTGACCCAGCTTGGGGCATAATTTTCATTTGTCTGTGGACTCTTTGCATCATCCACAGACATTGGCAGCTTGGCTGGTGTCTAATCCCACAGCAAAGGCCAGTGCAGTGAACTTTTCCTGGTCCCACAGAATGTCACCCTCTCTTATGCTTTTTCAGTTCTCATTTAAATAAAAGCTCTGGCAAGTCAAGAAAGCACTAGTGCTGCTGAGCCTTCCCAGGCCTCTTCTGTCAGGCTGACAGTCATGATGCAATTGATAAATTTTCAAAAAGACAGTGTATCCTGTTGGTGCTATCTGTGTTTAACATATTAGGATGATGTGTTTTGCTAGGTTAAGAACTAAGATGAAGCCTCAGCACTTAAGCCTGATGCCATGGCACTGAGCTGAATGCAGGATGTGGCTGTAACTGAGACAGGTTATGATGATGGGTTTCCCCAGGAAAATGGAACACAAAATTCTCCACTCCTGTGGACAACCACATGGATACATAGAGTGGCTGCTGCTGAATTTTGCTGTGACAGAGTGAAATCCTTACAATAAAGATGGAGAAAGTGAGAGGCTTCAGTGCCCATGTGCATGTAAGCCTCAAGTCCACCCCAGAGGACCTGCTGGTGGGGCCGGGCTAGTCTGTAGCTGCTGGCCAGGGCCTTGAGCAGAGACTAGCTAAAGGACAGGAATGAGATCTCCAGCCAAAACTTTTTTATTTCCCATAAACAACCTGCATAAAAAAATATTTTTTAATGAACTCACATTTTCCAAAGAACCTAGTTTTCACTGAAAAAAAAATCCAAAATTGGGTCTGTGACTGATGCTACTATATGTACAAAAATATATAAATACATTCTCCCTTTCCCCATGTTCTCTTCCTCTGTGACCCATGGAAACAAGGCAGGGCTCTGCAGATGGAACCTGCTGTTAAGTTTATAGAACCTCTAAAATAAAAAGAAAGTACATTCTGGAAGGGCTCTTTAACACAAGGGTGCCTATAGCTGATGCTGAATCATACTCTGAGGAGCTTTAAAAAGAAAAGAAAAGAAAACACAAGTGACTTTAAACACCACTGCAACTGTAACTGAGATTCTATTTGAATTAAACATTTCATTTACTCTGCCACAGTTACTGTGACCTTTTCAACTGCAGTTTGGCTCTAAATGACTGATGTTCTTCACGTCACACATGAAGCTTAACACACTTGTTCTGTCAAAGAATGAAAATAGCTCTGTGGGTATTTTGTCTCCCTGTTTCACAGAGAGATAACAGTGAATGCAATAAAAAGTAATGGTGTGGAAGAGATCATGCTGCTGCTTTCCAAGGGTCATGTATATATGGCTGATGAGGAACCTTGGCACTTCAACTGCCTACTGAATTAAAAAAACAGTGACGGCAGCAGCCACTGTGCAGCCTGAAAACGTGCTGCAAGCTCCCGTGTCTTCAGAGTCAATGTGACCTCGGCAGAAAATTCAGGTTATACTTCTAGGGATGAACTTTCAGAATAAATGTTCTCTGAGTTGGGTGAACTCCTGAAACTCTTAATTTTCTTCATTGCCTAGGGTCTACAGGTGGATTGAAAGGATTTTATGGGGAGAATGGCCCACCTGTCCCCCTACTCTCAGCAGCATGCAGCCCCTTATCAGAAGGGTGCAGTGCCAGAGCTTGAAGGGAGTTGCAAGTAGTTTGCCCACACTGTGTAGCTGGTGATTTTATTTGTCTCCTTCAGAAAACTGAGGTATCTTCCTCCAGAAAAGAGAAATAACAAAATATTTTAAAATATCTCTGCATTAGTGAGCCTCATGGATTATTTGGTTGGAACAGCATCAAAACCCATTTTCACATTTTACTTTTCTTATTTTTCAGTTTAAGTCTCTTTCAAAGCACCTTAAAGAGAGAAGTAAGGTCCCTCTCTGGATGTCAAAAGTCCCCATGGCACAGGGAGGTGACATCAGGCACCTCTGCACCTGAAAAACAGACTTGGAAGCTGGAAGAAAGGGCATAAAAGCTGTAACTGGCTGGTTTATTTGGGATGCCACAGAGTCACCTGTGGTTCCCTGTGTCACTCTCTTCATCACAGACAGCAAAAGGCACAGCTGAATGCAGGTAGATGGCTTGGGGCTGGAATTGAACACAGGGAAGGAGATAATCACAGAATCACAGATTTAACTAGGTTGGAAAAGACCTTTGAGATCACCAAGCCCAGCTTCACCACCTTGTCAACTAGACCATGGCACTAAGTGCCACAGCCAGTCTTTCCTTAAACACCTCCAGAGACAGTGACTGTACCAGCTTCTAGGCAACCCATTCTGATGCCAAATCACCCTGTCTATGAAGAAATTCCTTCTAATGATCAATCTAAACCTTTCCTGGCGCAGCTTTAGACTGTGTCCTCTTGTTCCTATTGCTGATTGCCTGGGAGAAGAGACTGACCCTCAGCTGGCTACACCCCCCTTTCAGGGAGTTGTAGAGAACAGTAAGGTCTCCCCTGAGCCTTCTCCAGGTAAACAAATCCCTCAGCCAGTCCTCATAGGCTCACCAGCCTTGTTGCCCTTCTCTGGATACTCTCCAGCACCTCAACATCCCTCCTAAATTAAGGGGCCCAGAAATGAATGCAGTCCTCAAGGTGTAGCCACACCAGTGCTAAGGGGAAGAATCATTTCCCTAGTCCTGCTGCCCAAACTATTCCTGATACAGACCAGGAAAATGAGGAGGCAGAAATGGCTGAATAGGGATGAGAAGGGACAATACAATCTCTTTTAGCAGCTCTGCTGGCTTTCGGTGCTTGTTGAACTATAGCCTGATTTTAACACACAGAGATCAGCTGCTGTTCAAGAATGAATGGCCCAAGAGTGTGCACAGGCCAGTGTCAGGTGTACATGGAGTCATACAAACAGCAACAGAAAAGCACTGTCAGGTCCTGTGCAACAGTGTGAAATCCCAGCTCAACACAGGAGAAAATATCACTTCTGGCAAGGGTCTAGTCACTTTTCCAGTCAAGGGCTGCTGCAATGTTTGCAAAATGATGCAATTGGAGAATATTACAGGATAAAAAGAAGAGTAAGTGTGGGAATCCAGGGCTTCCCTCTGTCTGCCCTGGATTGCCTGGGACCCTGGCAGGGGGTCAGGAACCCCCCTGTACAGAGCCCCGAGGGATACTGTCTCTGATCTCTGTCCATGGAGAGGAGTTTTCAATCTTACAGAATGAATTACAAGCTCTGAGTGTTTGATATGAGTAATAATTAAGTGTGGCACGGGTGCAAAAGTAAAATTTCAGGTTTCTAGATTAGGGGTTCAGAGGGGACAAGATGGAGGAAATTGGGTGTGTCTTGTCCTTTCCCTCCTTCTTCATGCCCTCCATGTTTCACTGTAGTGTTGGCATTTTTCTATTGGTTTAGGCTGGGGACACACTGTTCAACGTAGATGATAGATATTGGCACGTTATTGTAAATATAGTACACGTAGTTTCTGTTATATAATGTTTGTAACATCCCACTGAGGGGCAGAGCCCCGCACACTGCCCTGCAGGACAGGGCAGCAGAACATGTTAGAGATAAGCAAGAATAAACAACCTTGAAAACAGCACAGACGAATTATGGCTTCTTCTTTGGCAACGGGGCAGAAAGACAGAGACTTTATAGAATCTCGGAATCATCAATACCTGCACATTCCGACAAGTAAGGAAAAATAAATTATTGGATCTGATATACACTATATATGCACGGAGACTGATGTCTTTGAAGATGCAGATGCATGATCCCATGGATGTTCACTGAGAATCAAAAGGCTTGGTTATAATCATCATAACACTGTGTGCTGGTGTGGAAGCTGGAAAGATGAGCAGCTGCTGGGAATAGTGCACTGAGACCCCTCAGAGGAACACAAGTAGGACTCCAAAGCAGCCAAGAGGCTGGAAAGGTGGGAAGCAGCCTTTTCCATGACACTTCCATTCACTGACAGGGAGAGCCAGAGGTCTCTGGACAGAGGTCAAAGTCCAGCCCATTAGAGACCCACCACAGAGACCAGAGGAACCACCAGAGGAAGCAGAGTAAGCTGCATTATAACTTAGGCCATGGTATTAACTTCATACTCTAAAAATAAGGGGAAAGGAAACTGCAGAAACTTAGGTCTGGAGAACTCACTGTCAGATTGCAGATTGACATTAATGAGTACACAGTAACCAATCAATCTTAATGTGCCCCAGCCAGTACTTTGACAGATTAGTCTTTTTTAGTGGATTTCATGGACTAATCCTTTGAAGCAAGCACACAAATTCCCCATCACACATGAGGGGAAGGAGTTTCACAGGTTTCCAAAGGGAGATCCAATCTGCCTAATATATATATACCTAAAATCATAACCCATTTGGCTAATTGCTCATAAGTGACACAAAAACTCAGGTACCATGGCTGTTGGCTCCAGAACTGAGACTTGTACCAAGTCTGACAGTCATCTGGGGATGGAAACCAGCAACATGTAATACCACAGAGGTGATGTCTGATGGCCAAGAGAAGCCCCATCAGTGGTCAACTCTACTTTTGCACATTTTCTTGTATTAGCAGAGTGCAGGGAGGATGCCCACATACAATTAATTCACCTCTATACTTCAACTACAAAAACTATCTGTGCTGCAGGTGAATAATTTTTATTCTCTGTGCTTTATATTACAGCACAGAGTGTGAGTTGAGAGCTAGGCTTACCTCCCACACACATACCTTGTAATATCAATATGTGTGACTCACCCTTCAGCTGCTCCTATAAGAAACCAAGAAATATTTCATTAAAATCTATCCAGAGATTTATTAGTCTTCAGAAGAAAAATTGTAAGCCATGTGTTCTTCCTTTTTATTTTTTTAATTCAAACTTTATCTCAGAGTAATGCGTTCTGCCCAAAGCTTTCTGCACACTCCTAAATACCATAGCTATGGGAATTCATTGAACAATTATTCTTTGTGCTGCCCTATCCAATTCCTTTTTTTTTTATTTGCAGAAGCAGTTTTCTTTTAGGAAATATACATATAGTTAACCATATCCATAACCCTTCTCTGCTTTCCAAGACTTTCCATCCTTATTCTTGTCTCCTTACAACTTATTTCTCTGCACCAAGAAGCAAAGAACATTCTGTACCGTTTGTAGCTCTTACTGATCTCCTGCTGTTTTCCAATATTGTGGGTATTGTTTTCTTTCCCAAGGGAAAAAAAAAAAAAACAAAACACCAAAGTTGTATTTTTTTTTAACCTTATTGCCATTATTGTAAAAACTGACAGGAACTCCTTTGCAGTCTGTAAAATCAACATGCTTGTAGAAATGCAGTCAGGACTTGCAGTAGTTAGTTATAAGGTGATTATCCATAGCAACTGTCAGCTTGTTTCAGAGCCCAGTTATTAGGCAAGCAGAGTTTATTTTGTGCATATTTGCAGCATTCTGTTAGGTTTTGCCAGTAGATAATTGCTGCTTCTTATCTTCTCTAAGGAAAGATCATGTATGGGCCACTTGCCACAGATACATTGATTGCCATAAAAAATCTCAGCATGGGTTTCAGTTACTTAGCACTGTTTTCCCACATTTAGAGGACAGGATATAGCTTTATACAAATGAGGGCTCTCTTATAGCTAAAAAATAATTCAGTATTTCTCCAGTTCTATTTCAATTATTTAGTCCTATTACATATGTCAATAATTCTCTCAAAATTTAGACTGTCATCACAATTAGCACTTTGCAGAACCACAGAGGAACAAGGTTCCTGCTCTAAAGAAGCTTACAGACCAAGGGCTACAATGGGAGCAACCAAATGGTGTGACACTGGTAAGCAGAGCAGAGATGCATATGAAAGGCTGTGTGACGCTCTGAATGCAGAGAGAGCAGGGTGAGTGTTTCCAATGCCAGCACCAGTTTGCCGGTCTGGCTGAACTGTCCACCTGTACTGGTGCTGTTGGCCTGAGGGGGAGATGTCCTGCCTGCAGAGTGAGTGCACTGGGTGAGGTGACACCTGCACACGTGTCATGGAAACATGAGCCAGCTGGGTGCTTGGTGGCTGTGGGAAATGCACAGCCTCCCTCCTTCAACCAAAAGAAGCTTAATGGCATAAACCACTGGTGAAGGGTTTCAAGTCAATCCCAAGCACAAATACAGGCTGGGCGGAGACCAGATTGAGAGCAGCCCTGAGGAGAAAGGCTTGGGGTGTTGGTTGATGAGAGGCTTGACATGACCCAGCAATGTGTGCTTGCAGTGCAGAAAGTCAAACGTGTCCTGGGCTGCATCAGGAGCAGCATGGTCAGAAGGTTGATGGCGGGGATTCTCTCCTCTGCTCTGCTCTCCTGAGACCCCACCTGGAGTGCTGCATCCAGTTCTGGGGTCCTAAGAGGATATGAACTGTTGGAGTGGGTACAGATGAGGGCCATGAGGATGATCAGAGGGGTGAAGCACCTCTCTTGTGAAGGCAGCTTGAGAGAATTGGGGTTGTTCAGCCTGGAGAAGGGAAGGTTCCAGGCTGAGCTTATAGAAGCCTTCTAGGGCCTAAAGTGGCCTACAAAAAAAGCCAGAAAGGAACTTTTGACAAGTTTCTGTGTGCTGTGAAAGGACAAGGACAAGGAGTGACAGCTTCAAACTGATAGAGAGTAGGTTTAGATTAGATATAAGGAAGAAATTCTTTTCTACATGAATGGTAAGGCAGTTGAACAGGTTTTCCAGAGATGTTGATGCTACATCCCTGGAAGTGTTCAAGGCCAGCTGGGATGGGGCTTTGAGCAACTTGGCGTGGTGTAAGGCATTCTTGCCCATGGCAGGGGGCTGGAACAAGGTGATCCTTAAGGTCCCTTCCCACCAAATCGTTCTGTGACTCTATGATGTCAGGGAGTTTTGGCATCTGGGGCATTGCTCGGGTTACTGAAAATGCTCAGAGAAGCAAAGCACCCCTCACAAGATTCCAGTGCCCTCCCTGCACGGCTCAGGTTTGCCTGAAGAAAACCCTTTTCCCTTCCATCACCTTTTGCTCCGCTCCACCGTGTCCTCGCTCTCTGAGCAGCTGCCCCGTGAGCAGGAGCAGGAGCAGGAGCAGGAGCAGGAGCAGGAGCAGGAGCAGGAGCAGGAGCAGGAGCAGGAGCTGGAGCCCGTCCGTGCAGAGCCAGGCCCGGAGCGGGAGGCGAGCAGAGCAGGGGTGAGTGCGGGCCGGCCCGCCGCTCCCCGCCGGCTGTGCCGTTCTGTGCCGGGCTGGGCCGTGCCGGGCTGTGCCGGGCCGTGCCGGGCCCGCCGCTCTCCGCCGGTTGTGCCGGGCCGTGCCGGGCTGGGCCGTGCCGGGCCCGCCGCTCTCCGCCGGCTGTGCCGTTCTGTGCCGGGCTGTGCCGGGCCGGGCTGTGCCGGGCCGGGCCCGCCGCTCTCCGCCGGCTGTGCCGTGCCGTGCTGGGCCGTGCCGGCTCCGCCCGGCTCCGGCAGGGGGCAGCCGCCGCCCGCGTTCGGCAGCGCCGCTGTCCCTGCCGCAGCCGCCGCTGTCCCTCGTTCTGTAAAGGTGCTCTGCACCTCATTTTCCGGCCATTTTGTGCAAATCGGCGTTCCGATAAAGAGGGGAGAGGCAGGCCTGTTTCACTCGGCCCGCGCTTAACTCGTCTGTGCGCTGGGAGCAGAACCGGGTCACACTCCGCACTCGCTTGGAGCTCTGCTCAAGCCAGACGTGTCATTTCAATGGGACGTAGAGAGAGAGAAAATCAAATCCCACTCGGGAAAGCTGTTCGGCTTCAAACCGCAGCTCTCGGGAGCTGGCTGCTCGGCATTGCCACGAGCAGGATAAACGCGAGTGGAAGCGGGGATGCTGTGAGCGCACATCGGCGCTCCCCGGGACGGCACAAGGAAGATGCGCTGCCCATCTTACCCCCGTGTCACCTTGCCTGTGCCTGTGCCTGTGCCTGCTGGGGGTACGGCTGGTTAATCTTAGGATTAAAATTCTACTTCTCATTTAATTGCTGTGTCAGAGAAGACCCACATCCATTGACTGCAGTGGAATTCAGCCCGTGATTTTATACCACTGTTCAATTGCAATATTGCATTTCACTGAGGAACTCTTCCGCAATTGGAAGGGCATGTAAAAATATCTTGTATTATACAGATACTTCCAGCACAAACCACTCAACTTGTAGAGCTTGAATAAATCTTTAGATCAAGTTCACCTCCTGAATGACCCATAGATCAGTGCTGAGCTCTGCTGTGGTATTCAATTATTTATTCATTATGTTTTCCTCATTCTCATGACAAAAAGAAAGATTTAAAGAGTCATTATGGTGTTTATGGAAGTGTTAACCAATTAAAAGCTCCAGGTTGCATGCTATTTCTTCTGAACAACGAAGTAAAAAAAAAAAAAACAGGAGAATGATTGATATAGTTAATATATTTATTGGCATTAGTACATTCTCTTTTATTGCTGGGATCAGAGTGACATCATTCATCATAAAGACAGCATAATTGTCTCTGAATGTTATAAAAGGTGAAATTCATTCTCCTGGAAATTAAAGAGAACATTGCAAAGCTTCAGTTCAAAAAAAGAAAAAAGGACTGAATGATACAGATGATAAAATGTACTGTCTTTAAATTTCTGTCCATAAACCTGGAATAAAACTACTGAGAATTAGTCCAAAATGAAAATTGTAATGCAATAACCTGAAATTAGTTTAGGCATTCCTCTAATCTCATTTTTCATAGGGTAGGACTATTCATCATAAAATCTGTTTTCCTTCATTGGCAGTATTTCAGGTGTCTACTCACTGAATGAAAACAGTAAAAAAGTGAAGACACTAAATGAAATATATGTTATTTGTTCTGGCAGAATTGTCTCATTCTCAGCAAAGCAAAGTAGACACAGCAGCATCTTCTACCTGGTCTTTGCTCCCCACACTCAGAACTACTCTGATCCCTTACTCCCCTTTTTCATATGCAGGTTTGGCTTTAGGAGCAGGCCTTGACGTGATTAAGTGCCTCTCTCATAGGATTTTAACTTTGCTTAGATTCTGCTTTTATCTCCCTGTGTAATTTCTTATCTACAAAGAGACTCTGAAGACCTCTGTGCTACTCCTTTGAAGATCAACTCTGCCACTCTTGCCTGTATCATATAATTCTTATCCTGTAAGTCTGTATTTGGGTCTCTTCCAGTTTGATGCTACCTAAGAAATTAGATGCAAAAAGAGAAAGGACAGGGGAAAAAAGGCTGAAGGTTCTTACTCAGGACTCTGCAGGCTCCTCTGAAGCTACATGCTCCTCCTCACCTGAGCCAACCTTTCCAGACCTGCCTCATGCTGCCACCATGCTTGCTGTGGGACTGTCGTCCACACAAGTTACCTGTGGGAAGGGAAGCTCCCATTGCAAGATGGCCAGCATACTTTTTCATGCTGTGAATCAAGGTGGATGTCCCTAGTGACTTAGAACTAGCCTTCTGAATTATGCAATAGCTGTACATGCCTGGTTCAATCCAAATATGTTAAAAATTAGCCTTTAATCTTTTGCAAGCCCTGATGTTCCGAAAAATGAAATTGTCAGTGCAGACCAGACCAACTAAGCAGTATTAATTAACACCAGGAGAAAATCACAAAGGATTCTCTTTGATCGTTACATGAACACATTTAGTACTTACCTTTCATTTCCTCTCCTGATTTGAAATAGCAAGTTCAGGTTATAGCTCTTTGTTAGAATAATAATTAAAACAATCTAGTCATTGTTTAGCTAAAGGACACTAATTATATGCATAGGTTAAGAGACTAATTGAGGTTAAACCTGCAAGGGAGCAGCCCTTAGATTCTTCAGGATGCAAAAATTTCTATTAAACATGGCAGTGGCAACCCAGATCTGGACTCTTAATTGTTTTACTCTGTCTTCTACAGAATTCTCAAGTCTGTTTCTGAGTTCTCCTCCCAAAAGGTACAGCTTTTTAAACACTTCTGGAAGGGTTTGTCTGCCTTGTCAGACTTCCTGTTCAGGAAGTCGCAAAAAGAGTTCAGACTAAAGGGGCTTTCAGTTGATGCTCACTGCAAGGTGCCCTGATGGAACCAGCCAGGCAGAGGAGACAGGGACATGGCCCCATGATGTGTCCAGCCCCTGAACTAGAAGTGGCAATCAGGAATGGGATGCCACTGGCATTCCCCTCTGGAAATTCCCTTCACTGAGAGTTGTACCTCCACTCTTGGGAATGAAACGGGGCCACACAGGCCAGCTGGATTGTACAGTCCCACCACACTGAGCAGATAGGGTGTCTCGGCTGACCTCCAAGCCTGCTCCTGGGTTTATCTTTACATGAAAGTGAGAGGTGTAAGAGGAGTGTCACCATGGATGCATGAGAAGGCCACAACATTCTACCCTTTTATATCAAAGGTAAACAAAAGAGACAGCCTGCCAAGAAAGCCAGAGGCAACTAATCTGGAGTAAGCAAAAGGGAATTCTCACTGTGTCTACCCTATACTATGGCCAAAATTGTGAGATAAGGAGAAAAAGCACAGTGCAGTCTCAAAAAAATTAGCTAATCTGAGGTTAAGACTTTCCGCTTCTGAGAAATCTGGAGTAATTCCATTACCCAGTGCAGATATTCCAGGTTTTAGCACATAGAGTCCCTGACTAAACATGGACTCTGCAGCTGTCCTTGGCAGGATAATGATTACAAGATAATCTTCATGTTTCAAGAAGCATTGCTGACAGAACTCAGGAAGAAATGCCTTCTCTCTCTCACGGTAGCAAGAGTATTTCATAGCTATCCAGATGCATTATGAGAACTTTATGTCTTTCTCTAAAACAAATGGTGGAAAGCATTGTCAGAGAAAGCACAGATGGATTGCGTTTTTCCCTGCCATGCATCACTATGGTTAGACGAAGATTAAATTTCTCTTTTGTATTTAGGCAATCTTGCCTTTATTTTCTTACTAATAACAGCTGGAGGAAAAACGCTGTAAATCTGTTTATTATGCATTTACCACATGACTGCTCAGTACTTCTTATGTGCAGCTCTTGTTCTGCTGTTGTTTAAATGAAAAATTGAACTCGGTGTTAGTTAACAATGTCGGGATCTGTTTGATGGTCCTTCCCCTGCTCCATTGGTGATCACATCACAGGAGCACAGGGCACGAGGAGACAAGGTTACAAATACTGGCACTGTTTCATATTGACTATTTTACTGCCTCTGTGTCTGTGCTCAGATCTTTGCTAACTCCTAAAGATTTACATCCCAATCCATTCAAATCACTGTACAGGTCTAGGTTAACCTTGACATAGCTGTATCCTTCAGTGCTGAATTTAAAGCTAGAAAAATTGAGTTTCATCTTAGAGAGCTTCGTGATTTCTTTTCCAAATCTGCCACATTCAAGAGCAACATGCAGGAAAGTTTCTTCCTCTAGACATTACCAAGAGGAATATGGACAAATAAAGTGAAATCAGCCATTCAAAGTGCCGTGGCTTGTTTCAGAGAAGAAGGATGTTTAAGTCATACAGAACAGAGGAACTCAGTACAGGTGCACTGCATCTGACACCAAAATGATCATGCTGTTTCTGTTGAAAGTCAAAAACAAGGTAGCTGGTAAGCTCTCTGTGTTTGCTCCTAGGCAGAAAATATATACCCTTCGTTGTTTTCATTATAAATAATTCATTATCCACCACTTCCAGCCACATACCAGCTGCTGTTTATTCAAGTTCTGTAATTGTTTCAGTTCCTTGATACAAAGGAATCAGCCACTAATATCAAATAACGATAAGCACTTAATAACCATTTATTACCAAAGAGATAGATTAATGACAATTTTAGGAAACCTTCTCTTCAGGGAAGTCCTAAGAAGTCCTACACCATTGGATGCAAGTGTTTAAAAATATAGGTGCTTGTGACAATGGCTATTAAGTTCTATTTGTGTGTCTGCGGTGCTCAGCAGTGAAATGAGGTGACATTTCTGTCAAGAGCCTCTAGGTGCTGCCACAGTACCAAAAAAAGAACAGAATGCTGCATTTGTTTCATTGTTGGAAAGAGCCGGTAATCAAGTAAATTGCTATTCTAGCTGGCTTTTAAATAAATACTGAGAAGTAGTATTTTTCCTTTGCAGATCTTTGGTCAATAGTTTAATTGCAATAATTTCTCAAAAAAAAAAAAAAAATCCATGCATCAACAACCCTTGTTAAAGGAGAAACCTGTTAAATACATGGTATGTAAAAATGTCAGTGTATTTTTTAAAAATACGAAAATATTAAAAAATAAGGTTAACATTCAACTTTGATTTGAAGCTATTCTGCTTTATTTCCTCACCTACCAAATCTCACTGGCACACATGGTCTTCTTTAATGCCTGCAGAGAAGTCTCCCTCTCTCCCCCACATTTTCAAACAATGATCAGCTACAAGGACTGAAAGGTAATGGAAATCATTTCAGTCCAGAAATGTAGGCAAGTTTAATGCAGCTGTTTTATACAAACATTTTCCAGTGTTGTTTTTTATTTGCAGACCAAAGACTTTAAAAAAATCTTGCCCACCAGCAGCTCCCAAGGATTTTACTTCAGTGCCCCATCTCTCAAATGGGATAAAGCAGCACAGCTTCCAAGGAATCCGATTTACACTGAGAACTGGGTCTGAAAGCATTGCTCAGGGGACATGGTGCCGCTCAGCATTTGGATGCAGCTGTCCCCCAGACCCAGGGGCTTCATACCCATCTCTGCGATTTATGGTAAGACTTTTGTCCCAATTATCTCAGAGATTAGCACACAGAAAATCTGTGGAAATTGGTTTTGTGTTAAAAAACCCAACCTCATTTACATACACATCAGTCACAACTATAACTGCAGCAACAAATCTTCAGAGATGCCAAGTCTGGGTGACTTACATCATGCCAGCATCAGTTTCCAGCCTGAGCACAGTGTACCTCACCTGTGCTCTGAGCCAGCACTATCACTTGCAGAGAGATGGCCCAGAAGGAGCCACAAGTTTCATGTGGGAAAGGGCAGTTGCCACAACAGCTCCTAACCAGCACTGTTATTATTTATGGTTCAGCAAGGGGTAGAGGGGAGCCTTGTTTTTAATTCAAACTAGTTTATTTCCTGGTAAAGCCTCTCTCTGTGAGATTTAAGAGTGTTTTGGAGCCTGCTGAGAGGATGGGTGTAAATTTGGCCTTAAACAGGAATAAACTTCAGTAGATACTGGTGTGCCTGCCTGGATAGCAACTTAAAATCTTCCTCTCTGCACCAGAGTGCCTGTGTCTGAAGAGATGAGGGGTTTAGTCAGCAGCTAAGGCCAGGATTCATCAGGGGAAAGCTTGGATGGACAGAAAACTTATTTCATAATATTTACTTATGAGAAAGATACTAGGATCTTTTATGTCTACTAATACAAGGAATATCATTGTAAATTTAAATTATATTTATTCTCCTACCTTTCACTTTCGGACTTAAAAAAACTTGTTGTAACTCCTCACCTATTTTAATCACAATGTGTCCATGCAGAAGATAAATGCTGTTATTATTTAAAACTCCTAGCACCAGCTCCAAAAATGCTGACAAGTCACTAATCCCAAGAAAATGCATGGTAGTTAATTAAAAGTAAAATGCAGGAGTTATCCAGTAGATTGCAATCAACAAGATTCATTGAATGAACATTTTGTTCCTTACCGCCGAGACAGGTTGTTTCCAACTCTTCTTCCTCCTCCCAGAGGGACATCGGGATAACGACGAACACAAAATGAAACAAATGAACAAATGTGGCCTCAGCCCCAGAAGCAAACAAATCATCTTTCAGAGCCAAGCACTTGGAGATACATATTTCCACCTTTTTCAGAGCTGTCCTGCTGGCCAGGGAGGGGGTTTGCTCATTTTACTTAACCTTGAGTTGAAAACCTGACAAACTGAAAAGACTCCCGGTAAGCAAAGGGAGGTGCTGATGCACCCTGGGCAGGATGGGGTGCCCCACACTGTGTAGTACGGAACTGGGAACACCCCACTCGGCAGCTGCCTGCCAGAGACCCTCTGTGAGCCATGGAGAAAGAGAGGCCTGTCAAAGGGATCTGTTTTCCCAGCAGCAGGCAGGAATGCCTGAGGGTAGTAAGACATCTCTGTAGATCACAGATGGTGTTGAAATGGTCTCTGTATTGTTGCTGAGGTGATGCCAGTGCAGCTCAGCTGCTGGTGCAAGTGGTAAGCAGCTCTTGCAGACACAGGGAAATGTTCCTTCCAACTTATCAGCATTCCAGGTGGGGCCTCATGAGAGCAAAGTAGCAGAGAATCACCTTCTTTGGCCTGCTGGTCATGTTCCTTTTGATGCAGCCCAGGGCACATTTGGTTTTCTGGGCCACAAGCACACATTATCAGCTCATGTTGAGCTTCTTTTCAGCCAACAACTTTCCCAAGTCTCTCCCCCCAGGGTTGCTTTCAATCCATTCTCTGCCCAGCCTGTATTTGTGCTTGGGATTGCTCTGACCCAGGTGCAGGACCTTGCATTTGGCCTCACTGAATATCAATGAGGATTGCATGGCCCCACCTTCCCACCCTGACCAGGTCTCTCTAGATGGCATCCCCTCCCTTCAGGGTGTCAACAGCACCACACAGCTTGGTGTCAATGGCAAACTTGCTGAGGGTGCACTGGATCCCACTGTCAGTGCCACTGACAAAGGTGTCAAACAGGTCCCAGTACCAGCCCCTCAGGAGTGAAACTTTTCTCTGGTCTCCCATCAGGACACATTCTAGATGCAGCAGAGAAAAAAAATGAGCACTGGACATGCAGTGTACCCATAACATCTTCAATTTTGAATTTCCCTTACAGGAGTCCTATCTCCTCTGACAGCTTTAGCTAGACATGTTTGATCTGGGGTTTTGAAATGCAGGGAGGTTTTAAGACCCATTAACCAAGACCATAAGGGTGTGTCTCATCAAAGTTACACGTAGTCAAGGTTTTATGTCAGTTCCAACCAATGGAGGCAAGAGCGTTACTGAATTGTGCAGACTAGCCCTGCACCTTGCCTGCCTCCTTTAGCACTGAGATCTTTTTCATGCAACAACAGGCCTAGCATGGAAAATGTAAGTTTTCTGAGACCCATTTTATTCCTTTAAACAAGGTCATTAGAAACAGCTAATGCTGTTCATCACACCTGATGTGCTTTGGGCAAGTAAATTTCAATGCACTGTTTGAAAAAAGAGAGGGTAGCATTTATTAACTCAGCTGAATCTCTTCACCCAGCGCAAGCTGAATTACCCAAGATGCCATAAATTTCAGGGAATGGGGAGGTAAAGCACTGAAGTTATTGTGTTCCCATTGGATACTGCAATTGAAACTGTGCTTCATTATCCTCTCAGCCATACTCAAACTTCTTCCCCAGCGAACAGAATCACAGAATATGCTGAGTTGGAAGGGACCCACAAGGACCCCCACCAGGAGTCCAACTCCTGGCTCTGCACAGGACCATCCCCAAGAGTCACACCAGGTGGCTGAGAGCACTGACCAAACGCTTTTTGAGCTCTGTCAGCCTTGGTGTGTGACCACTGCCCTGGGAAGCTGTTCCAGTGCCCAGCCACGTCTGGGTAAATAGCCTTTCTCTAATGTCTAACTTAAACTGCCCCTCACACAAGTTCAGGCCATGTCCTCAGGTCCTGTCACTGCTGACCACAGAGATCAGGGCCTGCCCCTCCTCTTCCCCCTCATAAGGAAATTGTAACTGCAATGAGGTCTCTCAGTCTCCTGTTTTCCAGACTGAACAGACCAAGTAACCTTAACCTCCTCATATGTCTTCCTCTCAAAGCCCTTCACCATTCTTGTTGTTCTCCACTGGATGCTCTCTAATAGCTTAATATCTTAAATTGTGTCACCCAGAACTGCACACAATGTTTAGTAAGGCTGCCCCAGTGCAGAGCAGAGCAGGACAATCCCCTCCCTTGCCCAGAGGAGGACTATCCCTCTCTTGCCCAGTGATGCTGTTCCTGATGCCCCAGGACAGGGTTGGCCCTCCTGGCTGCCAGGGCACTGCTGGCTCATGTCCAACTTGCCACTGACCAGGACCCCCAGGTCCCTTTCCACAGTGCAACTTTCCAGCAACTCACTTCCCAGTCCATGCACACAGCTGGGGCTGCCCCATCCCAGGTGCAGAATCTGGCACTTGCCCTCGTTAAACTTCACACTGCTGGAGATTGCCAAGCCCTCTAATATGTCAAGGTCTCTCTGCAGGACCTCCCTGTCTCTGAGGGAATCAACAGCTCCTCCCAGTTTTGTACCATCTGTGAACTTGCTCAGTGTCCCTTGCAGTCCCATGTCCAAGTCATTTATCAAGATGTTGAACAGCACAGAGCCCAAGAAGAAGCCCTGCAGAACCCCAGGAGTGACAGGTCACCAGTCCATTCACTATAACCCTTTGTGCCTGACCCAGCAGCCAGTTGCTCACCCATCCCATGATGTGTTTATCCAGCTGTGGGCTGGACATTTGGCCCAGAAGGATCCTGTGAGAGACAGGAATGCAGAAGTTTTACTGGAATCCAAAAAGATTCCATCAACTGGCGTCTCTTAATCAACTAGGTGAGTTACCTGACATGAAAGGAAATCAAGTTTGATACCAGGACTTTCCTCCCATGAAGCCATGCTGGATGTGACCTACGACTGCGTTGTCTTTCTGGTGTTTTTTGTATTTCTCAGAATATTTTCCTAAACTTAATCAGGCACTGAAGTAAGACTGAGAGGCCTGTAGTTTCTGGGCTCCTCCTTCTTGCCCTTCTTGAAAATTGGATAATGTTCGCCAGCTTCCAGTTAGCTCGTACCTCTCTGGATTCCAAAAATCATCAAGAGAGATTCATCAAGAGTGATGTCTTGTATTTCTAATCATAAGGGGAAGAAGGAAGAGTTTCCATCATATTTATGCTTAGCACCTTTTCTTGTAGAAAAAAAAATTATTTCCAGGTATATTCACAATTTAGATTTAAACAATTTTCATTAGAAAATTTAAAGTAAATTGCTACAGAATTATATAATTGTAAAATTATACATTCCAAATTAGTTTATGGGTACTCTGTAAGGAAAAATATTCTACCTTCACTATTTAACTTCAAATCCATTTTTCTGGTTTTATCTGAAAGAAATAACTAGTATGTATTGAAGGAAAAGCATTAATTGGTTGGGAAAAAGGCTTTTTCAGGTACCACAATTTCATATCCCCATTTTTCTATTATTAATTTATTATTTAGGATTTATCTTCCATTAGTAACACTAATGTAACACTATATTAGTAACACTATAGCACTTTCTTCCCTAAGTGGCTTATGTCCAAATGAAGATCAAATGCACTTGTTTTGGGGAAGAAAAATTTGTTCTATTTAGATACAGACATAAATCTGAGCATAGACATAAAAACATCTCCTCTGATGTTTAAAATGGGTTTTTCTTTGTTGTTATGGAAGACTAACTGAGGCACTATCAACTTTGCGACCTGGAGTTCTAAGGTATTTCTCCATCAAAATGGACAAAAAGAAGTTATGGCAGCTAGGGAACAGAAGAGCAAAACCAGCTATAAAGAATATCTGTAGAATAGAAGGCATCCACAGGGAAGAACTGTGCTGCACTACTGAAAGAGAAAAAAACAAAGTTGAATATAACAGAGTGTTGAGAGGAAACTAATATTCATGGAGATGAGTTTAAACTGACAGCTGAGAAAGACAGTTTTGGCAGACACATATTAGGTAAATTAGAGTAGGATGACACAAGTGTATATCAGATTTTTTTAACTTTCACTCTTCACTTCCACTATTTTTCAGTTAAGCATAATTTTCCCTTACACAATATTTACAATCTCCAACTGAACAAGAATTCCACCAGGTTTACACAAATAGTTTTTGGAAGGCTGAAGAATGTAACCTCATATATGGAAATGTCAGAAATCCTGTCCTTCCTACTAGGCTGATTGCTGGACTTTCATCTAACACAGCTAATACTTAATTATCATGGCAAAATGACAGAATTTGCCTGGTCTCAGTGAGGAGGCAAGATCTTGCTCTTACCCTGTGGTCAAATCTAAAATAAACTCCTAAAAATTTCTTCATTTCTGAGCAGGAGTTCTGAAATACAGGAAGGAGAAATGTGTTCACCATGACAGGTGTTCGCTGCACTTGTCACCTTCCTCACGTTCCCAAACCTCCACAGGTCTTTTACTCAAGCATTGCTGCTCAGTTCCTGCATGTACTTCTTCTTAAACCTGATGGCACAAAAAACCTTCCTGTACAGCTCATGAGAAAGACAAGGCTACAATCGCTGGAAATCCTTACAATTCTGGTTTCTGGAGGTAAAAATCAAAACCTTCCCTGAAATGTAATAACATGTTTTACTTGGACTGAGAATAGAAACAGAAATAGAGCCATATGCCAATTTGTTTATCATTAGATCCGTTTAATTGGGTTAATTTAGAGATAGATATATGACAGGATGCTGCACATCCAGCTATTGAGGATAGAGCTACTGGGAGCCGAGCTGCAGCAGCACAGCTCTCCTCCTGCCCGCCTGACACTGCCCAGCTCTGCTGGCAGCTCCACACTTGCTGTTCTCACCATCCTTGTTCTTTGCCTGGGCTGAAACTGTCTCCCACTGAATTTACAGATGTGTCCTGCTGTCCACACTGACATCACCCACATTTCAGCCTGCAGCTATCCTGTGCTGCCTTCTGCATCTCTGGTGGGCTCTTGCCACTCTTCCTGAGCCCCATTCCCAGTGCTTACTTTTGAGATGTCTGAAATGAAGGTTCTGACTTTGTGTTTTCCTGAAGTCATTCATCTAAATTGCTGCATGTTGTTACAGCCCAGCAAGGTTGGGAAGGTGGCTGTATTCTTTGTGAGACCACTCGCTGTTCAGCCCTGGGAGGGACACACCAGGGCCTGTCCAGCTCCTTCCCAGGTACAGGCTATTCCAGCCTCCCCTGCTGAGCTCTTCCAACTCCTCTCACAATTCCTTTCACGTCCCTGGGCACAGCCAGCTCACAAATATGCAGTGCTATGAAAATTAAATCAAATTTAATAGCTAACTAAATATCACCATGGGCATTTTCTGATTGTATTGCACTGGGAGGGGGACAGCTGCTGCCATGTGTCATGTAATCTCCTGTGCTGGAATGCAGCAACGACTCTGAACAGACATCAATGACAAATCTAAAACTTGTCTTTACACAGCCTAGATATCATAGACTTCTTTCTATTTAGATTAATATAAGAGTGGATAAAGTCCTCTGTCTTCATTTTGCTGATCCTCTCTTAGGATGTGGCAAAGGAGTGGGTAGATATTTTTTAAAAGTACTACAAGCTTTTAGAAGTATTGACTGCCTAGGTGATTTCTGCTTTTAGATGTCTGCAATATCTTCAAAAATTTTTCCTCCTGCTATGCAGAATTTTGGGACTTTTTTTTTACATATGACTTGTCCCTTTTGCTGATACAATGTCCATCCAGTCTCTTGGTTTTCACTGTCTCTAATAAGCATAGATACAGCCTGCAAATAAATAAATATCTTCATGAGCTCTATACATTAGGCCCTAGGAGGAAACAAAGAAAGCACTTTAAATAATGAGCAAATTGTAAAAATTAATGATTTTCATTTGATCATTTGAGCAGATTATCTGGAAAATTCCATTCTGCATCAGTAATAGGATGAGATGTGAAGAGCTGTCTTTTGTTAAAAAATGGACTTGATGATCTGAAAGGTTTTTTTCTGACCTAAATTATTCTTTGACTCATGTAAACTCTCACACCTAATAGAAGATCATAAAACTAAAGAGCAACTGACCTGTTACAGATTGGTTGCACAGGATGATAAAGTTTTGAATGTTCAAAGACAAAGATCCCAGTCCAATGCCTTTCCTATAATGTTGCACAGCAGAAATAAAAAAATGAAGATGACAAAGAGCCTCGGACATTATATATTACATCACTGGCTGATCTCTTGTTTGTGAAGACACAGCACACTGGGATTTCAATGCCTCCTAAGATTAAAACACAGCTGCAAATGTGGACCCTTCCCATGGAGAGCCTGACTGTTGCCTTATGCAGGAGGTGGGAGAGTTTGGGCATCTGTCGCTTGGTCTCATCACTGCTGAGTCTCAAAATAATCCATTGCTTCAACTCAATTACTCAAAGCTGTCCTTCCTGCACTTCATGTTTAATCTCAGTCTTCAGCAAAAGGCATTAAGTGAAGAATGTAAGTCACAAAGATCGGACTTTATCTGAACCTCTGCAAAACTAAAAACTTATGAGATCAGAAGAAGAATCATAGAATTATTAAGGCTGGAAAAGACCTTCAGGATCATTGAGTCCAACCTTTGATGAAACAGCATGATGTCAATTACAGCATAGCACTAAATCTCACATCCAGTTGTTTCTTGAACACTTCCAGTGATGCTGATTCCACCACCTCCTGGGTAGCTCATTCCAATGCTTGACAGCTTTTTCAGTGAAGAAATTCTTCCTGATATAGAGGAAAAGAGCGAAAAGGATGACACTGGGTTATGTGAGAAACTACCATGATGATCTTTGACTAGAAAATCTAAACAATTCCAAACTGGTTTTGCCAGTAAATAAGATGTAAGATCAGCCTAAAAAATCCACATGTACATCCTTAGCAGTGCATCCTCACCTATCCTGAACATGCCTGAGAATTTTCCCCTGGAAGTCCCCTTTCATGGTATCTCTAGTTCATGTTTCTCATGCATGTCAGCTCTTCTCAGACCCTGTCCAGCTTCCCTTTACTTTCCTTAGATTAAACTGCATATGTTCTGTCATTTTTCCAGATTCTTGGCCTTTAAGATAAAGGTTTTGTACATTGCTTCTTTTCTTTCTTTTTTTTTTTTTCTTTTTTTTTTTTTCCACATTCCTTCTTTTCTGCTAGGATTTTTCCATGGCCTTAATGTTATCTCACACAAGCAATCTTAGAAGCCCTGCTGTTTTCCTGTATTCCATCTTGCCCACTGTTCTATAGTGCCTGCCCTTGAAATATAGATTATCCAAGTTAACACTCTCCATTTTTTGTGTCAATCTTTCCAACCCAAATCTGGAAAGAGTGACCTGTTAGGAAACTGATTCCATGCTCTTGAGCCTGAACGTTTTAGCTCCCTGGATTTTTTCAGCCAAGGGCACTGAGAGGTTCCCAGCCAATGCTGGCGCACAAAAAGAAAATCTGCCTGTAGACTCATAGAAAAACTCTACTCATGTTTTTTATTCCAGTTTTGGGGTCAACTCTACTAGTGGTCACACCATGAATGCTTTGTTATTATATTAATAGTGTAATACAGATAATGTACTCCTGAGTATAAATCAGGCTTACAGTATTTATAGATACAAAACCTTCATAAACTCACCAGAACTCAATTTTAACAGACACAGATTTTCCGAAGTGTCACACTGGACATTCAGGGCCTGTGTATGGTCTTGTGATGTCTTTTTGCAGAACTAGATCAAATATTCTGTTTGCCAAATAGTACCCTAATGTGCAAAGAGTAGTTTAATGGCTACACTGTAGTGGAACAGCACAAGTTCATGCATTTTAACTGCCTTTTATTTAGGAAATGGCACAACATAATGAAGTGTTTGGATTCTGGCCATGACTCCAGTCTCCTGTGTGGTTCTGTCCGCAAAACTCGGATCAGACCTCAGAAACCCATTTTCATTTTCTACCTTTTACAAAGACTGTTTTAGGACAACAGGGCTTTCAGGAGCAAATTTCCTGATGTTTGTGGGTGCACAGGACACAGAGAATTGCAGAAGCACCACCAACATATTTCATAAAATTGCTGATAATTTACACATAATTGAAAAGATAGACTTTACCTTTCTCCTTTCTCTTTCATACTTCTCACTCTATGATACATTTTGCATACGTATGTCCTTTCAGTGTGGATATTTTGCATTATGCCTTGCTGCAGTTTCACAAAATGAAAAGGCTTTGTCCCCACATGGCAGACAGGTTCCTGCTCTTACAGGGTGCTCAGCTACAGCGACAAGTGTCAGGCAGTGCTCATCACTTTTCTGGCTTTCTGTATAGGAGACCTCTTGTCTGAAAGTCAGATTCTTCTCTTGCCCTCTCCAAGTCTGAAGGGAGCAGAGAGGTTTTTTTCTGATGCTGAAACCTCCCTTCCCAGACATTGTATGATGAAAGTTGTGCACTTGAGTCTACAGCACAAAAAAAAAAAAAAAAACCAAAAAAAAACCATGCAGACCTGAGGTAAATCGAAGTTATTAACTGAAGCTCATGGCAGCCATGGGAAACAAGAGGTTATTAGCTTAACTGAGGGACGGGGAAATTGAGGCAGCCTCCCAAGGTCACACTGTGAAAGAGATTGATTAATAGCCTCGTAGCCCAGACCTGAGCTCTCATTTCCAGAGCATTTCTGCCTGTTAAGATATGTAATACAGGAGCATTGGAATTTTGGTGTAGAACTCTATTAATAATCAGTAGTCAAAAATATGGCACATCTAGCAATAACAGCTGGAGGAAAATTAAAAATTTCATTTTTAATGTATTTCCTTCTGTTCCACAGTGTTTGATATTAATTAAAAGAGAGCCCTGAGCAGTACAGAACAGCAAAAACCTAATTCAGTCACAGCTGAAAATATGCTAAAACTTTAAGGCATGGCTTCTGGTTTAGGTTTGAGAGTGTATTCTGCTTTTTTGTTGGCCTGGTTTTAAAATTCATACTTTCTGGCAAATCAACTGAATCATCTGAGGGCTCTCAAATCCAGTCAAAGAGTGAGTGATTTCTTCCAGATTTGCTGTCGTTATATTTTAACTCTGTATCAAATAATTTATATGGAGTTTTACCTATGTTATAGTTCACTGATGCAATTAATTTCAAAAGTTTTTGGCAAAATAAACCTCCGGTGAAAAATATTCTTATTTAATAGCTAAAATAAGAATGATAATAATATTGTTATGAATTGTGAGCTAATTTTAGAGGTCTACTGAAGTGAAAATAATGTTATTTCAGGTTGTGGGCCCATGGGACAGATTGTCTGCTGTGGGACTATACAAAGACTATATAAAGACAATTGGTCAAGAAAATGCAGCATCTCCTTTATCATGGTCAGCTTTAGACTTGAAAATGCTTCAGAGCTATATCCTACCCTGAGAACCTCTAAAGGAGCAAACTTTCAGGTGGATCATCAGCTTGTAGGCAGGCTGACCTTCCTCTTGTAATTTGTGATCCAAGCTGAACAAGCTCCTGTAAACCAAACTCACCCTCCCATCCCACCCCCCTCACTGCTCAGCCATCAGGGCCATCCCTGTTTCACACATTGATCCCTGTTTCACACATTGATCCCTGTTTCACACATTGATCCCTGTTTCACATATTCAGTGTGTCCAGGAAAGTCTGCAGGTGCGTGGTGCTTGGAGTGGATTTACTTTGGGAGATCTGTGACCAGACCTGGCCTGTGCTTCAGAAGGCAGCACCACTGCAGCCTCTCATGGAGCTCTTGGAGATGGACACATGTGCCCTCTCTTCCTCCCTGGCTCCTGATAACCTTTAGCCTCCAGGCAATGTTCCCACAGTTGTGGTGCTGGGTTCACAGAGCTGTTGACTAAGGGACTTCTGCATTAGAAGGCTGCACATGCAGATCACACCAGCAGCTCATATCTGCTCCTCCATGCTGATCCTTCACAATTAGGGAGGATATGGCAGCTTTCTTGGAGTGGTAATTTTCAGACAGGAATGTAGGAGGTGAGTTTGAAACCTGTATCGCTATGCCAAACATACGGAGATGCAGAGAAAATAGCTGAAGTGATGACTGGATTCCAAATGCCTCCTGATTTCAAGTGAGATCCAGGCATACCTTCCCACAAATGTGGATCTGTGACAGAATGAAGCAGCACTTCCAAAACTAAGGAGGTTTATCTGTTCTGAGTGCTAAGACTACACAAAGTAATTCTTTGAACTCATTAATTCATCCGTGCTCATTACTCTCAGAGACTTTAAGGAAGTATATGAGGCTGAGCCAACAAATAAATGACTGCTGAAATTATACCTCTACAGGTGAAAATGCCTTATTTGGACAAGTGTTGGTGAGACAGCTAAAGGAGCTTTCTTCCAGCGTCCAAGAGCCAAAAGAGGAGCACAGTGACAGGATGGCAGCAAGCTCACAGGGTACCACGGTCAGTACCCCTTCCAGCCCCGTGTGTACCTCCCCTAATCACATCTTATCAGGAACAATCTTTCACAAATTGCCCCTTTGGAAGTCTGCCTACAGAAGCAGTTCAGTGCTATGAGACATATATTTATCCTTTCTACATACACCTACATACATAACCAATTGCACATCAGTTACAGTTTTGTACATCTCAGATCAGTAATCTCACTCCATTGCATTATGTTCTCACTCCAAGCCATAATGCTGCCAAAAGTCTAAAAATCACAGGTTTTAGTTTTCTCATATTTTTAGACATATAATGCCAGACAGATAATTCACACAGGCACACCTAAAAGAAGAAAAACTCTAAAAGAAGAAATACAAGACCACAAACATTTTAAATAGGCAATTAACAGAGCAGAGCATTTACTCTGGAGATCAATATAGATTTCAATAGGAAAATGATGTCCACCCCCAAAGAGACATGAAAGAAGCTGAAAATCTGAAGTACCTCAACAAACATGAGAAGTAAGTATTCAGAATTAATGGTATTTGTATTTTTTTCTGGGTGATACTTGGTGTTCCTGGGAAAAGGCACTTCACTGTGGATTGAACTAAATTTACAATTTCAGAATGCTTTCCTTATGTTAAAAATTCTAGGTTAATTGAAGAAGATAAGGATGACATATCATTCTATAATTAAGTAGGCATTACACTCACATCAGCAGAAGTGAGCAACTCTGCATTCCACAGATCAAAGAGGAAGATGGTGACCTACATTTTCTCCTTCCTGGCAGCAGGAACTGGTGGATAAATTTTTGGTAACAGACCCCAGCAGGGTGGAATGGTGCTGAGCTGCATTTGGGGGAGACTCTAGGCCAGCAAAAACAAGCTCTGCTGGTCTCCAGCACAGCGTGGGGCAAGGCTATCCTCTGACAGAGACATATGCTGTGGTTCTTGAGATGCAGAAATTACATTTTTAATAACTTAATCTCAACACAGTAAGATCCCGATCCAAATTCAGATGAAATTACACATTGCCACTGATTTCTGAAAATTCTGAAGTTTTAAAAATCTTGCCATATTCTCCAAAATTAATTTTTTAAAATGGACTTTATTTAATAACGGTATCTCCAGCCTGTCAGAGTATTCAAAAATGTCTGTCCAAAGTTTTGGTGAGAGTTTACTCCTAAATTATAAGGCAAAAATCACTTCTCTGTGGCTAAGATGTTCTCCTAGCAATCAGTCTGAGTAGCCCTTCTCAGCTGTCAGGCTCCCAGTAGTCCCATTGACACTGTAGTGAGGATTTGACCTCTGGAGGACCAGAGGAAGAGCCCTCATTATAAGCTATGAGTCACTCAATTACTGAAATTGAACTGTTTCCCATTTATGCATAATTCTCTGGGCATAATTTAAATTTGATAGAAAAGGAGAAGATGTCCCATTTCTCTCTCAGTTCCTTTAGTTATACAGTTTCCCAAACATATTAGGCCTCTTAGAAAGAGATTAGTTTAAAACAGAGATTAATAGTTTCTGGAGAAAGCAAGCCTCTTTCCTCCAGATGATATCATCAGTAACTCTTTCCTTCTTTCCCCATCAGACCAGCTGCACCAATCCATTTCCAAGATCAGCCTGACCCACAAACATGACAGATGAACTAAAAGAAAGGAAGTGTTTTTTCTAGCCATTTAAATTTTGCACACACTATTGTTCATGAAAGTTCAAGTGAGCTCAAGTGATCACTTAAATCCCAAAGCACAGAAGGTGCAGACATAACTAATAATGAGAACTAACTGCATTGCAAACCAAACTGATTTATAGATCCAAAATAGTCTGCACTGTAACAGAGCACTATTTCTTGAATGCAGCTTTATTTTAATTTACATAAATTTCTGAGATGATAAGCAAGGCCAGAAGAGAAGACAGGGGTCCCATGGGAGTTGTGTTTCACCCTGGAGTGGCAGCTGAAAACTGGGTGAGACACCTGAGTAAGTGAAGATGTCTGTGTTTGGCCAACACATTGACATCCTTCTTGTTTCACTGAATGATCAGGAGTTATTTTTCTGCACTCCTTCACAATTCATGTCCCATTGCTGAAGACAAAATCCCATTTCTTATTCTCTACATAACTTTTCACCATCTTCCATTAAAATAATTGAGAAAAGAAATCATAAGGGCGCTAAGATGCATAGCCAAAATTACTCATCTTAGAAGTGTGCTATGAATTATTTTTTCTTATAGCTCATTTGAGCCCTATGACTCTTTCAGCCGCCAAATGTGCCCAGCAGTTAAAAAAATCAATAGACTCCTATTGAGGAGTGTGTGTCTTCCCATCTCCTGTGCTGATTTGTTCTGTGACCTCTGACAGGACCAAGGTTCCTCTTTGGCTCCCGCTTTGATTGTGAAACTAAATGTAATAACAGCCCAAAGAGTGCAGTGGCAATTCTTGGTGCTGGGGAACAGAGTCTCCTCTCCCCTGAGCAACAGCAGCAGCAGGTTAGAGACATTTGCCTCCTTTGGCCATCCTGCCCTTGGCCACCTTAGCCAATGCTTTTTCTGGAGAGCCTGTGAGACCCTCAGGTCAGCATCATGCAGGCAGGGGAGAGAGCTCTGGAGATGTCTTGCAGTGACATGCCTGTCTCCTGCTAAGCCCTGGTGAACCTGTGAGCTGAGCAGGCATTTCCCAGCACAAAACCTGATACAGAGCTAACCAGGACCTATGCTTATATTATCACTGTAAGTTAGAGCCAAATCTCTAAGTACACGGGTAACTGCAAGCCCTGCTGGCTTTATCATCACAGTATTTCTGAGAACTGTGACAGCTGTGTTAAAAAACAGGATCATTTACATGGATCCCTATGCACAATCATAAACCAGATTTCTTCCAGACTTAATACTGCTTCATAATCTCTAGCACCCTACTCATACACCCATACACCCATACTGTTTGGGTTGCAAGCGAGCTAATTTGTCACCTTTACAGCTTCCACCAGCATTAGGGTAAGAGTAGCAGTTTTAATTAAAAGTTTATATGCAAACATACCTCACCATTTCTGTGTCACAAATGGTTCTCCTCACCCTGTGGTTTCCCTGCTGCTGGTCAGGACAAAATTCTTGCCTTTGCAAAACTGCACATTTTTGTCAAAACAAGGGAAGACTGCAGTGATTCTCACTGGACTCGGACTTCCGTATGAGAGATAAATTTCTGTCATCCCTAATATTTTATTTGTTATGGGCTTCATTCCACAGATTATACTGTCTGGAATTAAGGCATCTGTATCTTCACATCATCAGTCTGTCATTGCTTTAAAACAAAGACTATTGTCTTCTGCATAAATAAATTACAACAGTTATCCCAAGATTAATATACTGGAAAAATAAGAATAAGTCAAATCTTTTAAGTGCTTTCTTTTTAAGTAATTTTACAGTGTTACCACATATAGGGAATAAAATGCCCAAAGCTATCTTTGTACAAGCTATGTTAATGGTAAAAATATATATATCTAATTTAAATTGTCTGGGTGTGTTGTCTGAGCGGCTTTTTTTTTTTTTTCCCTCATATTAGCTTCTATTTCTGATTCTTCCCTTTCCATGAAGCCCACTGAAATGGACTATTCTCTTTGCATACTTTGGGGCTACCTAAACCAGGCAGTTGCTATGATTGCTGATGTAAATTCTTTTAATGAACTGAAAGAAAGGTTTGGAGTGATTTTTTTCAAAATCAGCATATTGCAGTAGATCAGTCAAGTACCATCTATGTTTTGTGCCATTCTGTTCAATGTCAATTCATTAGCAAACAGTCTTGGATCAGTTCAGATCAAGTCTACTTAGTACAGTCTTCTGCATTCAGGAGCAGTGCTCCACATACATGCAGACACTAGTGTAGTTATTTCAATGCACAATTATTTAACTGCAGGCAGCTGTGACATCCAAAACCTGCATGCAAAACCCTCTGCAATGCTGCATTTGCATTGATTTAAAGATACCACATCAACATACACAAGCTAGTGTTTGCATACTGTTTGAATTTTTGATCTCTGCATCTGCACCTGTATCTTTGGGATACCAAGATATCCCAAAAATGGAGTTACAGATTTGTTGCATTTCTCACTGTAGTAATTGAAAGCTAAGCCCAAATGGGCAGTCCTTTTGTGTTCCTCATAGAAAAATAAGGAAATATCATATTTACCTTTCTTGGCACATCATATCAGCAAAAAGGAACAAGATATGTTTTCAAGAAAATGTTTACTACCTATTCTTAACTCTCAGCACACATACAAAGTTCAGAAATTCTTGTTATGGCAAATAACTCCCAATGTGAATCTCTTCTGATTGTTGTTAAGCACCCCCCCCTTCCCCTTTATTCTTCTAAACAATATAAAATTTTCTATTGTCTTATTTTCCAGTTTGCCTGTTGTTCACCTCTAACAGTCTTGTTGCATAAGTTGTTTTTGCCTGAGTAACAAAGATGAACGAGATTATAATTGTTAGGCGATGTTTCCTAAATTGTTTCTTTTATCATCTCTCCCAGTACTTTTTTCTAAGTTTTTCCATTGCCTTTGACTTAATTTGTACATGTGATCAAATGACTTCAGTATTTAGCAAGCTTTTCACCCTCTTAATTGCTGTATGCTATGTTTGAAAATACAAACATTCTGAACAACCTTCTTGTCTTCCACAAGTGTTATTCCATTTGCAGCATACAAACAAACACATGCACTGAATGAGTAGCAGTTTCATTAATCCTGGCAATGAAGCTTTTTTCCTCTGCACTCAATCCTTCTTCTCAAAAGTCCATTAAACAATTATATTGGCCCAATTGTCAGTAGTGACCTTAAAATTTGCATAGACGAAGAAAATAATTATTTTCCTGACCTGTTCATTGCTAATTTATCACCACTGTTTAAACAAAAAAAGTATTAAAAAAAAAGAAAAAAGTACATTATATTAATGGCTTAAATACGCATTTAGAATTCATGAAACACTTAGAATGCACTAATCACCTTTGGTAGCTGGACTGACCTGGATAAACAGCAATAACAGATGAACCAGTTATCAGATTAATAATATTCCTCTGTATATAAGGAATGTTGACACCATTTAACACAGAAGCAAAAATGAAAAGACAGAGAATTAGACAATGCTCCTGACAGTCAAATGTACACAGGTCATTAATCCTAAAATACTCATGTGGTATTTACAAAATATTTAGCCAAAAGTCCAGCTATTGTGTTCCCTGCCAGCTTTTATTATTCTTGGAAGGATGCACCATTATGTCAGCAATTAGGAAAAAGACACATAGTTTTGGGATTTGTCCATGGAAAGAGAGGAAAGCAAAAAGATGTTACAAAAGGGCCACCACAGGCTGCAGCTGTTTGCACTCCAGATTTAAAGACCCAGCTCCAAAAGTACCTGCCAGGAATAAAAGCCACAAACAAGTGTAGTTTTGCCAGCAAGAAAGTCAACAGTCAAAGATTCTTTCCCCTGTGGTTTGATGCAACCATGGTGCTTTATGCAATGATATAATGCAATAATGTTACAGTTGTCTCCTGTTTTAATGCAAGTGCTTAGTGTAGGAGTGGAACACGAGTGAGAATGAAGAGGCACAAATTTACTGTGTGGGGTGACAAAGGACATCAGCCAGGAAGAGAACAGAGCCCTCCAGCTCCACAGCTGGTTGAGAGCCACATGGTGCAGAGCTTAGTCCTGGCAAAGACTACTTGTGCCCTTAAATAACCTGTCTTAGAAAGCCTAGACAAACAGCTAGATCATTCCAAGACACTTGCTGAAATCTGTTCTAATAACTGAGAGCCTCAAGGTGTCATTTCCCCCCATTTCTTATTTACTCTTGTTTTAATCTCCCTTCACTTTTAATTTCAGAGCAATTTTTTTGTTAAAATGTATGGATGGGCAGAATGCTGCAAAACAGATAAATGTGAGATGAGAAGTAGCAAACACCACCTGCTGGTCTTGGTGTCATAATATAGATGGGTGCTTAACTTCAAAATTGCTGCTGAATTCTTAGTATTTCCTTTTTGCTGTGATGAATTGTCCTTTATACCAACTGGCTGATAAAGAGATGTTCTCCCCTAAACTAACACAAGACAGTAGATTAGCAGCATTTTGGAGTTGCCATATCTCAGGATGCTGTCACAACCTTCCTTCTAGCAATAGACACACTATTATACCAAAGTCAGTCAGTTTTTCCATTTTTAAAGAGGAATAGTACAAAATTGGTAGGGCTGAATGATGGCATCATGTAAATATAGGTTTGTGTCAGGAATTGCTTTTTCTCAAGTAAAAAGGACAGGGGATAAAAAGCCATTATTCATGCAGTGTATCAAATAGTAAGATGGCATCTCTATCAGACTGAGCCAGAATTCAATTCGGTGTTTGCATATATTAGTAGTTGATGAAAGAAGTGCAGAGGTCCAGTCCTGCAGGACCAAATTATGCTAATAAACCCTGCCAGAAACAGCTTTGGGGCTGGTGGGGTCTATCTTGTAGAGGCCCAGTGGAAGTGCTCCATTGTGGAGTCCTTACCCTGCAGGAGCAGTTATGCTTTGATTGCTTGTAGTTCCACCCATTCACAGATTGTCAGCCTGAAAGAGATCAGTGCTATATAAACATCAAGGACAACAGCTATCTGCTATTACAATGTATATTTAATAAATTATTTTTATATTAAAACTTGACATATGTCCACTCTAATGGGGAAATTTAGATTTGCATGTCATTTGAAACTCTGTCATAACATATTTACTTCTGGCAGATGATTAGCACATCTTGGAAGTATTTTTCTAAAGCTGCTTCTTGCACATGCCTCTAAGCCTAATAAAGTTCTGTAGTGTTGTTAAGTGTGCATTGCTGCCTGCTTAACTGTGAAAAACAGAAATGAAAAGCAGAGAAGATACTGTGTCTTTGCCAAAAGGTTTCACTCAAGTATTAAAAAATAGGCAAGCAATCAACACAGGTTTTCATGTTCCCAGTCAGAAAACAAATAGTTTTGCATATAAGTGGTTATTGAACATGGTGAATAAATCAATCTTCTCAATATATTTCATCTAATTAACAAGGTTCAATATACCTTATGTGAATACCTGTTTCCTCATACCAGGTGTTTATAGAACTGAGCAAAAATATCAGTGGGAAAAAGCCCATCTTCACTGTCTACGAACAACATCTTTTAGCATCTGTTTCTTAAATCAGAGCTGAGATAATGTGAGCCTCACTTCTGCCTTCCTTCACCCTGGGCCCAGGTTGCTGTCACAGATATCTTCCATCCATGAAAGTCAGTTTGAACTGTTTGGTGCTTATTTCATGTTAAAGTGAAGACGTGTAGTGTCAGGGGATTCCAGAAAACTGCATTGAGGCACATCATCTATAGTACGCCTTCAAAATCTGCATTCAAACAAATTTGAGAAGCTGACCATCTAGCTTCTTAGATGGCTCCAAAATCTGCACGTGCTGAAAGTGGCGGAGAATTTCTAAAGGGTGAGATTGACATCCTGATCTGTGGAAAGATGTCCTGTCCAAACAAATGAAGGACTATTAAGAGCAGTACCACTGGGAAGAAGGAGGCCCTGTGGTACTAGATGTGCTTGGGGCAAACTGTCTTCAGTAATTTCTATCTAATTTCTTTATGGAGAAGTTCTGGAGCTGTTGCTGTACATCTCCTCTCCACAGAGGGACAGGATCCCAGCTGTATCACACTAGTACTCTTCCAGAAATGCTAACAGGAAGCATGAAAATAGGCTATCAATCATAATATCCATTGTCCTTCATAACTCTTTCTGTTTTTTCTCTTCCACCAACCCAACATCCCTGCATATCTCTGCAATGTTCTGGTGATCTTTCAGCCACTCTATCTCCCTAAAAAATGTCTACAGCCACGTAGTGTTAGGAAAATGTCCTCTAGTGTATTCAAGTACTTTATCACCTTTATAAATGGACATAATTAAACGTCATCCTGGGTAAATAAACATTTTATGGTAATGTAACATCAGCTGAGGAAATGTCAGGGCAGGACTGCAGCACTGCTTCTGTGTAGAAGGCTCAGAGCTGTGGGGTGCACTGCCAGCAAGCCCAGTCCTACACACTCACAGACAGGCAAGCCCTGTGGACACAGGCAACCAAAGTCTTTAACATTCTGGGAAATCTCTGTGTACAGAATTTGATTTGACTTCTCAAAAGCAGAGGATGGATGTTGGTAGCCAGCAGCATAGATAGGATAGTGACTTGGTGCATGTAGCAGTCACATCTCTCAAAGGCAGAGCTTTCAGGACTGCAAAAAGCCCAGATGGGCTGAGGGAACCCTCTGAGAGGAGAGAGAGAGCAGGAGGTGCCTTCGCTGAGACAGGTGTTGAACGTGGTAGTGATAATGTAGGAGTATTAAATGTATTTGAACACTACAGCATTTGGCAAAAGACACACAGAAAAGTTCTAAGGACGTATGATCAAAGTAGTAGGGTTTTTTCCTATATATAAAGTGGAAAACACTTTCCAGTTTATTTTGAAGTGAAATCTTCCACAAAGAAAAAAGCTTAACATTACACTGTTAAGCATTTACAGAGATACTTCTAGGACTTTAATTGCAGCATACAGGAGATGCAATATTACTGTCACTGAGCAATACTCATCTAGTTTTCTTTTAAGCCAGTGGAACACTACTACTGCCATCAGTCAGAAACAAATTGGGCCTTGAATATGTACCCATTTAAGTAAATTGCTTGTTAGCTTCTCCCATCAAACCTGCAGCTGAGCCTTCCATTGCCAGGCAGAGATAAAATCCACATTCATTTAGACAGACAACAGTTGCAGAATATGAATTGCTTTGTCTTCTCTGCTTCCTTCAGCCACTCCATAGAGTGGAAAGGCAGGCAAGGCAAGGCAAGGCAAAGACGAGGCAAGGCAAAACCAGCCAGCACACAGCTCTGGCTCACATGAAGTTATGGTCTCTGGCAGCCCATATTGCCATTGCTGGACACGTACCAAGATTACAGTATCTCAGAACAGAGGCTTGCAAGACTTACTCCACCTAAATTTGTCTTGCCCTGCCTGGAGCTTTGTTTTTACTTGGTTTTAATGTTTTTTCACTTAGGTTTTTTTTTCTGATACACAATTCAATTAGTGGATCATAAGGTGCAGCTTATTTGGAGCACTACAAAAGTCCAGAGACCAGCCAGAGAATCTCTGAGTTGTGGGATTATGTATGAATTCCAAGCACCAGACTTCCTTGTCCTTGTTGTCCTCTCTGAGAAATAACTGGGAAGACAATAAACAGTTTCTGCTAGATATTGTTGCTATAGAATACAATATGGTCTTTCCTCAGCACTTTTACCAAAACGAAAATAAAATTTGTCCATTCCACAAACATCTTCAAAAGCCCTGCATGCAGTAAAAGGGTTAATAAGTCAGCTTCTCCTTTGCCTGTAGACATTAGTTTTTATGACTAAATGTTAAATTTTACAATTACATATATTTTATATGCGCTGATTTTTATTGCTTAGCTAGTTCTGCACATGAATCATCTTCAGATCCCTTAGCCACTTGAATCTAGGATGAAAGTTAAAATGCTGCTTGGTATTAACATTGCTGGTTTGGGGTTTTTTAATCAACTTACAAGGCACAGTTAAAATATTCATAGTCAGGAAAGACATGTATCTTGAAGAAATCAGCATAGACATTTAAAGAACTAAAAATGGTAAAAAACTAAATATATGAAGAATAACTTAAGAATGAAACAAAGGCCTTTTCCTATACATGCATACTTCTTACATACTTTTTTTTAAAAAGCAAACTCTTCTTCCCAAAAGAAAAGCAAACATGCAAACTAATATAAACATCACTCTCCCCTATACCCTCGCTGAAATAGTTCTGTAATTTCCAAACAATGCCATGTGTTCTGCTACTAAACTGGATCAAGAAGCTCGTGGAGCTTATCTGTAATATTGTTCTCAGAACCATTTATGGAACATATATATCATCTACAGGGTCTACATCTTGAAACACAGTTTGTTATTCTGGGCTCACAGCAACATTCAGCACTTTGGATTCAAAAGCTGCTGACAGTTCATTTCCATTGCTCAGACTTTGTGTTTCTGGGTTCAAATCCAGCCGAGTCCTGGCAAGCTGACGACTCAGCAAGTGCACCTTCAGCTAAAGACACAAGGAGAAGATTTTTATTAGCAGAAGATAACCATCAAACTAAATTACACCATGGCTCTTTTAGGATAGACAGATACATTTGGGTGGAAACATAAAAGTAATTGCCATAAAACTCATTAGAAAAATAGACACTTCTCATACCATTTTTCAAGTGATATAGCATTCCTGATAGCTACAGGGCAGCCAAAATAATCCCTCAATGGAGAACTAACCACTGGATGTATATTTATCAGATATCTAAATAAGAAGCAAAAATAATTAGAATCAAAAGGTTAACAATCTGAAAGCAGAAATATAGAATCCAACACAAGTCTGTGAATTAATACAGACTTAATGCTGTAAAGTGTTGGTCCCTGAACCAAGCCCAGCAAATCCCTTCAGCACATTTCCTAACTAAACACATCACAACAGACCCATTGGGGTGTGACTGGAGAGAGCCATTTTAGTGGCAATGAATAGAGACACAGTACCAGCATCTTGCAGGACTGTACCCTTTATGCCCATTTTCTATGTCCTGGAGTGTAAGGACACTTCCAAATACACAATAACTGCAGGAAGAGAGACACGAGCATGCAGATCCAGAAGTCTGCTCCTCTACTTATATAATGGCTATTGTAACTGAAATGTTTGTATAGCCCCAGCTTACAGAGTTTAAGTTTAAATTTTATGTTTTTCATTAAAAGCACCTCCAACTCCCAGATCGAGTCATAAATTGTTTGAAAATTAATTCTTCAGCTCCTTGTAAGTATTTTTGCCCTAAAGAGGTACCTTTTTTCCATAATTCTCTATTTTCTTTATTTTTTTTTCTAACACTAACTACCACATGTTGCTTATCATGCAAAGTCTCTAAAGTAAAATTAAATGTCACAGAAAATGCTGCACATTTTCTAATGCTTATTGCATGCCTTTAATTTCTTAGTAAATTTATGTTGACATAAGTGTGAGCAAGAGTTTTGTTATAAGGATGAAAGTTGCCAACTAGTATGAGTGTCTCAGAAACTTCAGGGATGAGGTACAAGATTTAGGAGACCTAAAGTAGGAATAAGTTCCAGCATTACCAGATGTTTCCTATAAATGCAAAGTGAAACCATAATGTGAGTTCTATATAGTCAACACCAATTTCCACTTTAACTCTGCTAAATCATCAGTGGATGATGATAAGTGAGCCTGATAATTCTAGCTGTCTGATGTTTTGCCATGAAGTTCTTGCTTTCAGTGGCTTATATTTTGCCAAACACAACCAATTGGAGTACATTTTCTTTCTTTACTCTAGGTGGCTATGTTTTTGTTTTGGTTCTTAGATTTTAAACAGACAGTTCAGCTGTATCTGAAAATAACTGGGGAAGAGAGTCAATAACCCTGCAAGAGCTTGAACTAACATTTTACATGTTCTTTATGTTTACACATAACAATAGGGAAATACAACTTAGCAAAATTTGTGCTGTGCCCATGAAAACCTCTGCTTTGGGCAAATGACAAGTTTCTAAAATATACATATTTTTAAATCTATATATTGTATATTTTCTATTCACATTTTCTATATATTCATTATATATAAAAATACAATTTGTATATATATATATATATATATCTCAGATTTAAAGGATGTTTGCTGAAAATATCACTGGGGATCCCATCTGCATTGAGCATGCTTCATCTCCCCTGAAAAGACTTATAAATACCAGTGATAGCATGCATACCACTGGGAAAATATTCATAACTCTGCATGAATTTTCACTTCAGAAATCATTCTTGCCCAGGAAAAACAAACAATGATCCTGGGGGAAGAAGGAAAACCTTCTTAGCTCTAAGGAATCTGCTTCCCTGAGTCTCTGCTGCTCTGGTGCACAGTGCACATCCTTGAGCATTCTCACCTGGATCCCACTCCTGTTGTCCTGACCTGCTGGATTTTGCCAGCCCACAGCACTCCTGGGAGGTCGACAGAGAGCCACTGCACATCTGCAAAAGCTGACTTCATTGTTCCTCTGTTGGAAAGAGGAGACTCAGCACCAAATGATTCCAACAGAAATCAGTCCACATTGCTAAACTGACTTAACACCCCAAGTGTACTACATGCTTCTCTGAAAAAATCAGAGTCAGATTCACCTCAAGAACCACGACCTGAACCCACAGTTGATGATATTGATGATATATATGTTGCTACTTATGACTGACACAACAATCTCAGCAATTCCCAGGGTGTCCTTCAAACCTTTGCTGGGCAGCTGCTTTGTATAAATGTTACCAGCTGCTTCTTGAATTCATCTTGTGGAAGCCTGGGCCGTCTAACTAAATGTCAATTGACTGTCTTTTGTGGATCTACTAAATGGAAATAGATGTGGTAAAATAATTACCTTTTCCTAAGAAATTTTGAAAATGTTACAAGATTGTATTGTCTGTAAGACTGACTATTCCAAGATAGGAAATACTAAAATTAAGGGGGTTCCTTATAAACTGTCACTTGAGAAAAGATGTGCTGGACTGGTGAGCTCTGTGTTATCCCTGTTATTTTGAGGAATCTCCCTGCAAATGGCTTTGATGTGGAGGACGTGGGCAATAACAATTACCCCCTGAAAGCCTGTAACTGCATGAACACAGGATAGTTGTGAACCAACCACCACTCTTATGGAGAAAAATCACTGGAGATTAGCACATGGCTGCAACGAGAACAGAAGAAACTCATTTAATTTAGGTCTTTGGGAACACAGGATGAGTGATTCAGCTCATGTCCCTTTCAAGGAGTCACAGGATGGTTGGGGCTGGAAGTGACAGGTCAGAAGGAGGTCATCTGGTCCAAGGTCTCTACCCAAGCAAGGCCATCCAGAGATAGTTGCCTGGATCTATGTAGAGATGTTTCTTTTTATGTCTCCACATTAGAGACTCTACCCTCCCTAGGTAAACTGCTTCAGTGCTTGGTTACCCTCACAGTGAAGAAATGTTTCTCTTTGTTCAGAGGGAACTTCTCACCTCTCGGTTTGTGCCCATTGCCTCCAGTCCTGTCGCTGGGCTCCACTGGAATGGACCTGGCTCTGTTTCCCATATACCCTCTGTTCAAGGACATTCACAAATTCCCCCAATCTCTTCTCCAGGTCTTCTATCCTCCAGGCTAAACAGTCCCAGCTCTCTCAAGCTTTCCCTACAGGAAAAGTGCTCCAAACCATGCACCATCTCCATGGCCATTCTTTGGGCTCCTCCAGTATGTCCGTGCTTGTACTGGGAAGTCCACCACACCCCGTGTGTGGCCTCACCAGAGTGCACCACACCCTCAGCCTTCTGGAAACACTAAGAAGATTAATTTTGAGATTGTATCATTTGTGTCATAATCAGGGTGTGCAAATTACATTTCAAACTTCCAGGGTATAGTCTGAATTTTGCTTTTTCCTATAATCCCTCTTCTTCCTTTTCTGATCAAAACTTTGAAAGTATCTTTCTGAAAGAACATTGTAGGCACAATTAATAAAATATATGTACTGGAAATACAATAGCAGTTTTGGATTTAACTCTTAAAAATTCAATAACCCAAAGTCACAAAGTACATGTAAATATTTCATTACACACATTTAATTGGACCAGGAATGTGCTTTTTTCTGATGTAGATTTATGAAATTGGCTGCAAAAAGGGATAGGGATGCTACTTGACTCTTCTTTCTGTTTTATGGTGAAGTATAAATGATTGTCAGTATTTTAATATATTGAATATTATTAATGTTTAACTAGTGTCTATAAATTTTTTATTAGAACTTTTCTTTGAATAATTGCTTCAAATTAAATTGAATTTTTTTTTTTTTAATATGACAATGCTATAGACATTTACATTTCTCAGAATGTTCTTGAAAGGGAAATTAAGAGCAGAGAGATATACTGGACATTTAGTATTCTCTGACAGTGGAAGCATTACCAAAGAAACTTGGGTTTGAAAGGGTCAGTGTTACTGCCTTTCTATATTTTATATGGAACAGATTCCTAAAAAGAAGGGGAAAAAAACCCCAAAGCAAGCAAATACAGGAAATACAGAGTAAATTACTTAAGCACACACCATATTGAGCATATTCCAGTTAAGAACATCATCAGTGTAGAGGCAACTTTCTCACACCACAAGTCTCCAAAGGCAGGCTGCCCCAGGCAGACAGAAAGGAGACAGGGCTGGAAGAGGAGCACTGACAAGTGGCTTGTTCAAAGCTGCTCACAGCTGCTCCCCATCCAGTGGGCCAGACTCTGCTGCTGCAGTGGGTGCATTTCATCTCCAGATGTCTGTGCTGGGCAGGGCTGGGATTCTCACTCCCTCTGACGGGCTGAAACCTGGGGAGCAGGGCTACCACAGGAGCTCCTTCATCAGCTGCTTCCACTTTAATCAAACCTCTCTTATGCGCCTGGACAGTAGCTTTTTACCCTAGCTGGCCTCTGGCAAGCTCACAAGTACTAAGATAAATGTGGTGGTGTGTTTTTTCTTTAATTTAGCATTTGTTAAGCATCTGTTCACCCCCCACTAATCTCCTCCTCTCCCCAGTTGTCAATCTTCCCAAGCTCTTCCCTAACCCCCTCCTCTCCAAGTTGTCAATCCTCCCTTTCCCTTGCCCGTTTCCCTAGAACATTCCCTGTCATTCCTCCAAGCCTCCTCCCCTGCTTCCAGAACACTCCCTGTCCATTTAGTGAGGCTCAACACCCTATTGGTTACTTTGTGTTATTCCACTCCCCTGTTTCCCCTGATAGGTTTGTGGTGTGTTAGTCCCTCCTTAGACTCCTCCCCAGCCCTACCCTCATTGGTTGCTGTTCCTACACTCCTCCTCTTGAGTTCCTGTATAAAACCTTTGTTCACCCGCTCCAGAGGGTCTTGGGGCTCACTGAATAAAACCATCTTGTTCACTCCCAAGTCCTGTGTTGCCTCCTTCTGTCCCCGCGCCGACAACTGGGACTGCAGAGCTCACAGGGGGAGCGACCGCCCGTTCTATTCCCTCGCCGCCCAGCACGCCACTGCTCGGGGTATCGCGGTGAGAGGAGCTGCCCGCGATACAACAGATAAACTCATCAGTTATCTTAAACGGGTGAAGTGGTAAACAGAATTATTGGATTGAGCATTAGTAATTTCTTGTAATGTCAACATTTTCTCATGCAGCTTCTGGCTAGGATTGAGCTTTTTTTTACAGCTTATCTTCCTTGGAGTCAAAACATCAGCTGATAATGATTTTTGCTATTAGGAGTTGGACAAAAATAAAGTTACAGATTAAACTAACAACACAGAAGGATGCCACAGTTCAAGTCACATTTCACCTGCTGCTGAGTCCAGCTCCTTCCCTATATTAACTGAGGCAGCTGCATGGATCTTGAGTGGTTTCACAGTACAGGTCAGCACTGCCCACTGCAGGGACACGCTGGTATCTGAACTACTTTTAAATAAACGTACAGGTTGGAGAAACCACACTGCTGCCTTCAAAGAGTGTTCCACATTAATTTTACTCAAGACTACTGATGCAAAGCACAGTGCTACTGCAACCAGTTTGCTTCCAGGACTCGGCCCTTCTCATTTACAGCTCATCGTCAATGATTTTTTTTGCCACATAAGAATATGGCCCGGGGAGCCACATTTACAGAGCACCATCCCTTGCTCTCTATCTTAGGCGTAAAGGATATATTAATGGGTTGGACCTATGGCCCTAGGGACAGAGTTGTGGACTTGCTGCTGGGTGGCTGGGGAGGGGCCCTATCCAGCCCTCCTCCCTACCCTGAAACCAGCCCCAGGGCAGCCCAGGCCATCATGGGGATGAAACTTCTGAAATGTTGTGTGCTTGTTGGGTTTTTTGATGTTTTTTTCTGTTTTAAGTCACAGAAAGCTGTTGGGGTTGCAGTGTGTCCCATCAATCAGCATACCACGCAGTGTCTATATTAAACATCCTGCCGAGTCTCACAGCAAGCGTGAAATTTCCAGTGACACAAGATAAGAAAATATTCAGCAGGCTTTCTTAAACAATTTATATGTTACAGGACTAAAAGGTCAGTGATCAAAAATTGTATTTTATCTTCCCTGCATATATATTGCTTGATGATTAGGTCAAAAATGTTACAAATACAGATGCAAGTGAAAAATATGACTATACATAGTCAGAGATGGAAAAACGAGAGGGTTATACTGCTCATTTCAGTCCCTGAACAACAGGTTCAGAGAATGATTGTGCATTGCTAGGGAGAGCAGCTTTTTGTCTCTTACAGGTGTTTTCAATCTTTTGCCTTGCCATACCTGCAAACCTTGTGTAATATTACTTGCAAAAGGCTTATTTTATCAATTCACGGCCACCTCCAGTGCAAAAATGCATGAATAGCTAGCTCATACTTCAACTAGCAATATTGGACAATTCCAAGTGAGTCACATTTCCATCCTATTGACTGCTAAGGGGTTTGATCTTCTCTTCAAATACTTGCAGGGATGGGAGGGCCTCAGTAGACCTGATAAGTCTGGTTGGGTAATTAGTGCTGAAAGATCTGAAGATCATGTTTCCTGTTTAATAGGGTAGATGTAGGTTGGACTTTCTGGAAAAAGAATTCATCAAAGGAAAGGGCAAAGACCAAATTCAGACCTTCTGTGTAGGGACTGTGTCTTGTTTCAGCTGAATGAAGGCAGTGAAGTTTCTTTTATGTTAAATTTAAGAATAGCTTTTATTTCAGTAAAAAGGAATGAAAAACAAGAACAAATTTTTAATGCACAGGACAGGCAATAGGGCACAAGGCATTTCTGGGCATTTTGCCCAGATCTGTCATTGACTTCTTGATTATATCTTGTGGGTCTGTTTTATGTTTTGAAGGTAAAAGAAAATAATTCAGTAATACAAATGATAAGAAAAAGGAGAGGTTTGATTCACTGCAGTGTGATCTGTAGGGTCATGTTGCAGGTTGGGTTAAGAGACCTTCAGTGTATTTCTGTCCTTATCTATATCTCTTTTGCATTTTTTCTTTATTATATTATGGCCTCAAATCTGCTTTCTTCAGGGCAAATGCTCTATCTGGCTGTATGGGTACAGCAGAGTAGCCATGCAGGACAGAGACTGTGCTAGCTTTAAAGTGTGTGTCTCATTACAGTGGACACTCCTACAGGCAAAGACACCATGCTTCTCTGAGAGGCATGAAGGACCAAGCTGAACTGGTGGAGACCCTTTTAATGTTTTGATTTAGCTCAGAACCATGATGCAATATGCAGCATAGATGTAGGAATTTTCTACAGGATGGTGTAAACAGAGCACTCCATTCTGCAGGGGGACACAGGAAGGGCTGCTTACACTTCATTGATCATTGTCACAACCCGCTCTTCTTGGTGAATGTGGGGAATGGACTCTGTAGATACACATGTGTGCACACAGGTGATCTTACCAGAAAACAGCTAAAGAAAGGGTATGGAGAGAGAGTGTGTGTGGAAGTCTCGAAAAGGTGGTAAAGGTCTCTTTGGAGACTTGTGTTTCTCTTGAATCTGAGGAAGCTGATGAAATCAGAACAGCAAGAGCTTTTCAGATTGTCCAAGGCCATCACCTTGGCATAGCAAGAGCATCAGCACCAGGCTTTGTAGCTCAGACCACAGTCAAAGAGATGGTGACTGCCATATGTAGACAGAGCACAGTCTACAGGGTTGATGCAGAGAAGGAAGGGACTTCTGAACACCTTCCTAAAAGCTACTGATGCATTAATATGAACCTCTGCTTCTCAGTGAATCCAGAGTTGGCCGCCCCACTGCTGCCTTAGCTGGGTAAAATGAATGACTGGGAGGGGTAACTGAGGGGACTGTACCAACAATTACCTGCTGTTAACAGTGACTGCTTTATTCTCTTATTAATAATTGTGCAACTCGTAAAATGTGTTCCAATAAATGTTGATGGTAATCTGTATTTCCCCCTGACTGGTTGCCTTGTCTGGAAAATTTACCTCTTTCTCCTCCATAGCTGGACACAAGCAGACAGTGCAAAGAAGATTCCATACTGTCCTTGTAGATAATTGGGGAGGCAGGGATGATACTCTGGAGCAGGAGGTAGGAGAGAGGAAAGCTTTTACAGGGGCAGAGAAGGAGAGGCCAGAAAGGTACCCCAGGTATGAGCCCACTGACTTGACCTAGAAGTCACTCATAACATCAAGATACTGATAGAAATACAATACAAACTTTAACAATAATAATGGCATTAAATGACCAAACTCCTTAGATAGATGGTAGTACAGTCTGTTCTGCCGCTCTGATTTGGTGCATAAAGCACACCTAAGTGGATGGTCATGTAAAGCTTGCTAAGAATTCCTGTTCACAGCTGACTTTCTGCAGAGACTGATCTTTAGATGGTGTTTAATTTTTGGAAACAGGACATTTCAGTTCACAGAATTTTTATCTCACTAATAGATCTAATAAGCTTGTGAATGGATGGTAAAATCTTTGCCTTTATATTCTCTAGTCTGTTGCTAAGAGCTATATGAGTAACAAACTGTTCATATAAAATTTCACATTTTTCTCACTTAAATCCCAACAGGAAGAAAAAAAATCTGCTGACATTGATTGAGATTTTGAAAAAGCTCCTATGGTTTTGGACACGCCAGGCTACCAGTTTATAGTCTAGAAACATCACAGTTTCATTTCCACAACAAAAAGGCTCCATTATTTTCTTCAAGGTTAGACCTTTAACCCTGTCCTTGTTGTTCGGCATCAGAAATGCACTTGTGTTGTCAGCCTCTCTATTAGCAGTCACTTATCAAGGGTGCCAAAGAAAAGTAAAATAAAAGGGCAAGTGTCTAGTAAGTTACTATAGTTTCTTTTGTGTGCTCAAAATCTGTAGGCTCCAGGCATTTAGAAATGTAATTAACATTTGTACATATGATACATTTTAAAAATGGGTGAAGTTTTCACACTTGAATGTTAAAAATTTCCATTGTCTGTTACCAGTAAATTTCAATGGCTGGTAATTTTTACTCTACAGATTTTTATCAAGCTATAATGCTGATAGGTTGTACTAAGCAGACTATGCCAAGTTGGATGGGAGCATTGATCTGCTGGAAGGTGGGAAGGCATTACAGAGGAATCCAAACAGACTGGATTCATGGACCAAGACCAGCTGCATGAGGTTCAACAAGTGCTGCACTTGGGTCACAACAACCCCATGTGTCCTACAGGCTGGGGAACAGTGGTTGGAAAGCTGCCCTTGGAAAAGGAGTTGGAGTGCTGGTCAACAGGGACTGAACATGAGCCAGTGTGCGCCCAGATGGCCAAGAAGGCCAATGGCATCCTGGCCTGGATCAGAAACAGTGTGGCCAGCAGAACCTGGGCAGGGATTGCCCCCCTGTACTCAGCACTGGTGAGGCCAGTGTCGAATGCTGTGCCCCTCACTACAAGAAGGACATTGAAGGGCTGGAGCACGTCCAGAGAAGAGCAACAGAGCTGGGGAAGGGTCTGGAGCACAAGTCTGATAAGGAGCAGCTGAGGGAGCTGGGGGTGTTCAGCCTGGAGAAAAGGAGGCTCAGGGGAGACCTTATCATTCTCTACAGGTCCCTGATAGGTAGACAGGTGGAGTTGGTCTCCCCCCAGGCAGCAAGTGACAGGACCAGATCATAGTCTCAAACTGTGCCAGGGGAGATACAGGTTGGGTATCAGGATTAATTTCTTAATGAAACAGGTTGGTTAGCATTGAAATGGGATGCCCTGGGAGGTGGCAGACTCACCATCCTTGGAGGAGCTCAAGAAATGACTGGGTAACATTTAGTGCCATGGTGTAGTTGACAAGGTGGTGATTGCTTGAAGTTTGGACTCAGTCCAAACTTTGGATTTTAGAAGTCTTTTCCAACCTAAGTGATTCTGTGATTTTGTGGACACAGAACAGGAAACAACCATTTAAATATTCAGTGTAAAATAAAAGGTATTTTCCCTTCAAAAGTGAAAGAAAATAATTTCAATTATTGCAGGCTGATAGGTGGGAGGCATCTTGCTAATATTACATATTGCTAATTCTTTTTTCTTTCACTGCCATTTTGAACAGTCATTTAGTCACAAGCTATGAAAATGTGTGAATAATCCACTTCTGCTATGCCAATTTAACACTGCTCCATAAGCAAATCAAATATGATCTTAGCAACATCTGAAAGTACAGTAAAATTAATGCAGTGGAGAATGGAGAGATCATGCAGCTAGAGATCTCACATGACAGGGTTCTTCCTCTGAAGTACCCCGGTTAAATTCCAGAACAGACTAATTGTTAATGGAAAATACAATTTTACAGTTGTCCTACAAGGAGTCAAAAGGTTTTAGCATTATGGTATCTGTAGCACGAATGGTGTATCACAGGTGACAATCTGCCTGGCAAACTCACCAGCAAATCCAACAACTATTGTATTAGCCCCTGGTGCCAGCATTTGCAGGTCAGAGTAAGGTAACACATCACCAGGAAACCTGCACCCGAGCATATTCTGTGGTAGTAACCTGAATTTCTTTCTCTGAGGCTGGCAGGGCGGTACCTATGAAAAGTGCTAGTTCACACAGTCTGTAAAAATGCAGTTGAGGCTTAGTCTCCAGGAGGACATTACACCAATTTGAGCAATGAGATTTAGAAAGACACAGAATTAAGTCAGTACTACTGAATTTTGTTGATGTGTCTATTTAAAGATTGGTGCCCAAGAGAAAGAAAAAATGCTGTAACAGAGAATTTGAAAGTAAACACCTCAGCATCTTAATAACTGCAAAAGCCATTTTTGCTGGAATGCCACAAAATTATTACTGTAAGATAGAGGGGAAGGACAGTCCTATAAACAATACATAAAAAGACAAAGACACTACTTGTAACACTGCTTATTTCAGGGCTAAAATGCTGCCTACACGTTATTATTGCCCTATTTTAATGTTCCCAGCTGGCTTCTGCAGGGAAATGCTTACTTTTTCTCATGAAGGAATGAGACTCTACCTTCATCTAATATAGTTCATATAGGGAACACAGAAAAACTATCTCCCTGTTACCTTTTTGCTCCCCATCTCCCTGGACTGGTGAGACAAAGGTATACTGATTGCAGATCAGTAGCAGTGATATGAAACTTTCTGAAAAACATGGTAATAAATCAATGTTTAATCAAAGGGACATAATAAATTCAGTTGAGAAGCCTCACTCCATTGCATCTCTCCACAATCTCTCTAGGCTATAGGATGTCTGGTATATCTGCTGGTGGGAGGTATGACCATCACAACATTAATGACTGCTCATGTCAGAGACAGGATGAAAGGACAATGAAATAAAGAGCTTGAGAGACCAAAAAAAAAAAAAAAAAAAAAAAGAAAAAAAGAAAAGGGGGGTGGGGGAAGAGAGGGATGAAGAACAGGCAGTGGCTTGTAGGTAAATTCTGAGAGGTAGATGAAGATGTGGTTAGAAGAGAAGGTGAGGATGAATTTAGCAAATTTGTTTCAGAATCAGCAGAAGGATGATTAGAAATGAGGGCAGAAAAGGAAAAGTTTTTTTTGCAACGAAGACAAATTGTCGTGAATAGGCTTGGTAATGCTACATAGATAAAATAATTATGTTTAATAAGTGAATAAATGGAGAGACAGAGAGAATGAGAAATCAAATGTAACAGTAAGGCTACAAGATAAGGAGGACAGCAAAATTCTGAACAAACAGAAAAGGGACAAAATAACATCCTGGGGACAGCTAAAAAAAGTCTCATGTGGAGTGAGTTTGAAATGGCAAGGTAACAACAAAGAAGCTATGTCAGAGACAAAAATTCACAACAGGAGGGAAAAAATAGTTGTAAGCAAGAGAAATGGTTGGGGAGGATGAGGTAGTCAAAATATAAACTATAAAGATAAAAGGAGGAGGACTGAGGGTGAAAACTTGAACAGATAGTGGATAGGGAGTGGATCTACCAGAGGAGGTGCTGAAGAGAACGCTGTTTGGTATTACAGTAGAAAGCAGAGAGCACAGGCTCACCAAAAAACAAGATGGAAAGGAAGAAGATGTGGGGAAGTGCCAGTGGTCCTGAAGACTGCATTAAGGGGCATCTGAACTGAAAGAAGCCCTCCAGCTTGGCTAGGAAAGAACATAGGTGAAGGGGGTCTCCACGGATACTGAAAGTGGATAAAACAGAAAGTCTGACAAATACAAGACAGGAATGAATATTTGGAAGTCTAATTGGGCATGAGAAAAGCTTAGTGGGGAAGTGCAACCATGGTTCCAAGCTGACTGAAAAAAGCTGGAGAAGGGAGGCAGGGCAGCAGAGAAACTGTTGAGGAATAAAAGAACAAAGGTCATTGGACTGTGTCAAACAAGAAGTAGAGAGGAAACACCAAAGAAATCTTACCTTCCAAGGCAGAAAAAGCAAGATGAGTTTGGATTAAATTGAGAGTAAACAGATGTCAACTCTATTTAATTGTGAGTAAACAGAGACAAAGAAGTTTTAATTGCCTTAAAGCAGCTTTTGCTCCATAATACTAGCAAAGGATTGCACACTTTGAAATTGTCACTTACAACTGCAAGATCCAGAACTCCTGATAGATGTAGACCTGTAGACCTATATTAAACTTATGCTATTGTTGACCTTATTTTCTGAAGGAGAGACAAGAGATTAATTTATATGGAAGCCTTCCAGACACTAAAAGCACAATTGAACTAGACAAAATATAATAAAATCTGCCTCAGTTATGGGGCAATCTAGCCATCAATGCTGGGGTGAAAACATTTTGGAGAATGATTAGGTTGAATAAATTTATAGCTCTAGGAACTGCAGAATAAAACTCTAAGGGAACCCCCATTTTCAGGCTTTCTTTTTCTGAGGAGAGTACAGAACTACCGGGACCATAGCAGCCAAGTATCAATGTAGGCTGGTTTTGCTCAGTAACTAGAATATTTACCTGGTGTGGGTTGGATGGAGAATTTGTGCCTAGATTATTAGTTTAGGAAGTTAGGAGAGATCATTCATGGTTTTTCAGTTATTAAATTATCATGACAAAGGAGCTTAACTCCCAAATTCCAAGCTACTTGTGGCTTACCAAACAGTTGATGTTGCTCAGGAGGGCTGTTGATGCGACAACCTCTACTTGTACATTGGCACCAACTATTTTATGCCCTGGTTCCATGGCGAGGTGATAAGGCTGTAATGTGCAGTGCTTGTACCTGAGTGCTATTCCTGTACTGCCATGGAGGCTACAGGCCCCTGACAGACTCAGTCAATGCTTTGAAGAGGCTGCCTAGAACAGAGGCTAGACAAAGTTAAAAGAAATAAAGTAGTTATTTATTAAAAGGCCTTCAAAAGGTGCACCTTGGGCAGTGCAAAGCCTCACAGAGGCTACACCCCAAGATGGACGATAGGCATGAGTTTCTCAGACAGATATAAGTTTGGTCTATTTGCATATCAGAAGTTAATTGTCTAACTATAGCTTCAGGTAATGAAGTCATATTTCCCTGGTTTGATTCCCTCCCCCATTTACTTTTGTTTAAACTTCTCGGGGCCTGAGGCTGATGGTATGACCTTGGTTACCAGGTCCAGAAGGATTGTTTAGTCTGACCAAAATGTGAAGAAAGCTAACTGGCATTCTATATAGAGTTCAGAGTTATACACTAATGCAGGACAGAATCTGAAAAATGTAAAAGCTAAAAACTTAAGGCATCACAGTGAGTTTGCTTCAAATATTCATCACTGCATAGTGGTGCAGCAGCTGCTGTTGGCCACACCCTCACATGGTATGCAGTGGAATATTAGCAGGGCTAACTGCATTGCTTTAGATGAGTATAGAAGTTCACCCACAGTAAGCCACTAACTAAGGCTGTTATGTCTTTATCTGAAATATAAAAGTGAATTTATGTATCCAGCATAGAAAATGTGAGAACACTCTCCCCGTAACCAACCAGAAATATATCCTTGCAAATTACACCTAACTCCTTTGTCTCAGGATGAGATAAATAAATTGTAAAATGAGCTTTCTAAATATATTGTTCTCTTTTGTTTGGGTAGAAGAGTACCAAATAATAAATCACATGAGACTAAAACATGCTTTTTAAAAAAATCCACCTGCTTAAGTATGCCATAGCATAATTAAGTTCATTTAACAGGGCAGTAACTTGCCTCTTCTGTCTAGCCTCTTGCAGGCTGATCTTGTTAAAGATGTTAAATAATACATTTTTAAGAAGCAATCAGTCTTCAAAACAAACAAAAAGATTTAATTTTATCTGCTTTGAAAATTAATATTTTCTGCAATACAAAACCAGCAACACAGTAGTCAGCTTTCTATTTTGAAACAGCATGATAGGAGGAGGCTTTCAAATTGTTGGTTTTCTGGTGTGGTTTTTTTTGGTTTTTTGTTTGTTTTACAAAAATTAAATATTCATTATGGTTTAAACAGAGAAACAGCCTAGCCCTGTTAGGAAGCTGGGTTGACAAAAACTTTAGAGAATCTATACAAATCTATACATGAATACATCCGATGATTAATAGTGTGTGCATTTCTCACAACTCAGATCAACTTATATCTATTAAGAGGCAAGAACTTTTGCAAAACTTCTAGTCAAAAGAAGACCCAGAATCTCTTTCCGGAAAAAGCGCAGTTTCTCTTAATTGCACCATTCTGTCCTGGAGGGAAATACAGAAAGATATAATTTATCTACTCTTGCCTCTCATATAGATGTTGATAGAACTTCTACTTTGCTTTCGAAATCCTCACTCTGAGAAGTGTACAGGAAGTAGAACAGGATGACAAAATCTGTCAGATGAGATTTGCTACAAAATGCTTGAAAGCCAAAAGCATTCATGATTGATGAAAAGGCATGGCATGCTGAGATCCATCAGAAACTTAGAAGATGCACTGCATACTACTCACAAGCCTGCAGGTTTTTCCATGACTCAAAAAACAGTCATCTCAGCTGAAAAATATCCTGGGCACCACAAACCTGGGACAAATCCAGGTTGGATTTCAAGAACTAAAATTCATTAATAATGGCTGGCTGGTAAAAAAAAAAACAAAAAACCAGCTGTGGTCCAATTTCTGTGAGTTCATTCCTGCATGGAAAAGCTAACACAGCATTTGACCATGTACTAAACGGTGATTGATGGTGGATCTCCAGGAGCTAAGAACCACACAGGTACAAAGCTGCAAGGTTTTCTCACACATTATGTTACTAGGGCACCTGTACTGATGGCACATGGGAACTTGCAGTTTAAAATTTTTTACTGTATTTGTTCTACAAATCATCATAGGATTTTGCTCAACTTCCTTATGATGGCACCTTTAGGTACCAGCTAAGTGACAAAACTCTGTACACGATCATGCAAATGAAGAGAATTAAACCTAGGGAGAGAAAATGGAACTCAGGATTCTGGGATTTACATTTCATTTAGTTTAAAACTGCTAAAATTCTACTTAAATCTAATTATACACCTTTGAAAATTAGGATATACCTGCTTTTAACATCATAATCTTTGTGGAACCTACAAATTTTTACTTTGTGCTTATGGTTTCTTTCCTATTACTAACCCTTTCTTCAACCTGACCTGAGCTGGCTGGGTTTAAAAGCTGTCCCAGGGAGGTTTCAGTCTGTAAGGTGGCATTGGAGGCCCCCTCCACATCCCTACCTGAGTACTGGAGATGTGTCCCCAGTGCAATCCTCCCCAGAGCCTCTCTGAGGAGAGAGGAGAAAGAGAGCATAGATTGAGAGCCACAGCCACACAGGAACTACCAACACTCCTCACATGCTTCAAGGACAGTGCAGAGATGGGCAAAGGACAGGAGTGTGGATATCACATGGGTACTGCCATCTAAGGATCCTGATGCTGTTGCTTAGTGGATAAACTCAGTATCACTTGTCCCACTGTATTTTGTTTTGCTGCCCATCACAACCAGACCAGTTGTGCCAGTTCTGTTATGCTGACAGAGTCCTTCAGCAGGAGGACAGCAAACACCAGACAAACATTTTTTGCAAACCAGTTCAAGTGGCTTTCCACAGAACTCATCCTCAGGATTGTACAGCTGACTCTGCTGACCAGTGGTGTGGGCTTTTCCCTCCATCCCTAGCTGGTCACAGGCACCACACAGAAATTCTCTGTACTTGCCAAGCCTGGGATCCAGGGGTTCAGGGGGCTGAGGTTCATTATGGAGAATGGCTGTACTGCGTTACTGGCATTGCAGAGCTGGGAGCAAGGAGATTTATTCCCAAGAAAAGATGAGGAAAAACTGGAAGAGTGTAATGGGCAAAGCATGGATGTGTACACAGAGCAGTATGACAGGAGATGGGTGAAGTTTGCCAAGCTGTCAGCAGCAGGGGGAGTTGGTATGTAAGGACACAGTGAGTTGAAGATCTGTCATGCTGTATGGCCCCTCACTGACCAAAGAAGTTTTAAAACTAACTTTGTCATACTATGCAAGGATTTAAAGCATAATCTCTGACATTAATCCCAAATATTATCCTAATCTTCAATTAAATAGCTGCAATTTTATTTCAACTCTACATGGATTCTCTGAATTTCTTTCATCAGGCATGGCTAAAACTGTTCAGATACCCCTGGCATCAGTCTGGCATATGTAATGTATACTGAGACTTCTTTACTCAGATTTATTCTGGTGTAAAACTGACATAATAGAGTACTAAGTCTACAGCCTCTGTGTTTGAGTTACCAGACTTTAGCTTGAATATAGGAAAAAAAAAAAAAATCAGTGTATCTGTTACATATTTCTTGTCTTTCTTATCTCCAGAGGCAAAATCATTTTGCATAGTTGCCCTAGAGCAGAAAGACCATGTGTTTTCAGCTTTTTTAATATTTTTTGCGTATTGGATCAGAAGATTACACAGTAATCCAAAAAAAACCCCACCCACCAAAAAAAACCACCCAATAATAATATCCAAATGTTACAGCTGTCTCAAGAAAAAACATCTTCAGTGAAGGCTTTGCAATGGATTAGTAAGTGACAGAGAGGTTAATTTGGATGTAATTTAAGGTTATTTGACTTGTGACTGGGAGCAGCACTACTGAAGAAAGCATGTTAAACCTCTCTGATAGGACTTTATGTCAATCACCAGCAAAGGTCCTGTTAAAAAAGCTATAGCAGTGGTCCACAGTTCCCAGGAGCAGGGCCAGTGAGCAGCTGATGCAGGCATTGCACACATGCAGTCCTCAGCAGCACAGCTCAGAAAGGTGCTGAGCTGCTGCTCTGCCCCCTGCTCACCCAACATCACTTCTCTTTGCCCAAAAAAAGTTCATGAAGCTGACTTCGTGCTTCCCTCCAGCCCCAAACTTCACAGTTTTTTCCTGGTTTCTAAAAGGATAAGGAAGTATAACCTTGGATAAGAATTTGTTTCCCAAACCTAAGCTCTAAGAAAAACAGTTAGATGCTTAGTGAAAACATTATTTCTCTTCATTCTTATTCATGTTGCAAAATAGCAGCACACACAATGACAAGGGGACAAGGGCCACCCTCCTTCCCTCTGAACAAACATAGCTGACACTTGAGTGGTTGTGGTTAAACTGATGAGTGAGCTGGAAGCACAAACTGCTGGCACAAAGGGGTTCGGGGCTGGGCATGTGTTTCTCACAGCTGTTACCTAGCAAACATCAAATTTACTCTTTGAAAAGACACTTCCTTCTTTGAAATTGTTGCTAGCTTTGAGAAAAATAACATTTCTTTGTACATTGTAAGGGAACACAAACAACAATGTAGACAACATTTAAGAGATTGTCTGCCAGTCACCTTTAAAAACCTGCTATTTTATGTAAAAGGATTCTGCTGCATATTTTTTACCATTAAATCCCTTCTATCTCAGGTCTTCTCAGTTTCTCTGTTTCTGCTAGGTGGGGAGAGGCATGTTAGCAATGTAATATTTCAGGGATGTGGTGTGGCATACTACTTTAGCACAGTTTTAGAAATCATCTGGGCTGAAGTAAGATATTAGTTTATATTCAATTATCATCTTAAATGACGTGTTACGCTCTTTTGGGAAAATGAGGGGGGAAAGCAAGATACAAAAAAAAAATGCCATGGGTAGTAAGTAGTAGAGATATATACTTTTTTTCATAAAGATACCCTAAAAAAAATGCTAAATGAACCAAAAATATGCAAGTTCTCTTCTGTACTCATATGTCTTTTCTGACAGATGTTCAAATAGATATTCAAATCAAGATCTTTCCTCAATACTTGAGGAAAATACAGCTGCTGGGATAACAGTCCTTTTCTACATTGAACTATCATCTTCACCTACATTTTCATTGCCTGTTATACAGATCTCTTCCTAAGATGTACATCTGCACCCAGCACTATCAGTGGTAATGTCTCTCTAAACTTTCTAAATGGATTTTTCTGTGGTCATCCATGGTGCATTTATCTTCACATTTTTTAATCTAAAAGTTGGACATCTAGTCCAAACCAGCTGTCCAGAGAATTTCTCCAGTCAGTGGAGGGAGACAAGCGCCTTCACAAGGCAAAGATACACACCTCAAGAAGTGTGTTTGGCACCAATAAGAGGACTTGCCTTCCGGATGAATCTATGTCAGCTCACCAAATGTGAAGACAGCTAGCTGAGACAAGCTCAGCCTCTACATGCCAGAACATGGGTGAGATAAAGCTCACCACAAATGTAATGTTGCACTGGGGTTGCTGTAAGGCTCAGATTCATTCCATCTTTGTTTAGGTAAACATCCAAGGTACCTATGGAGAAAGTAATTTGCCTGACGGACTTCTTATAAAGACTGGAGAACGACAGGCACATCCTGAGAGTGAGCCATACCACAGACCTGCACAAAAGAATGTGAGAAAAACACTCAAATTCTATCCAGGACACCAAACACCTGCTGGGAGACAACAGCCAAACCAAGTGTGACCCTGTTCCATTTCAGGCAACCTGGACAAAGGGTTAGCATGTGTAATGAATCCCAGCCTAAACTCCACTAAACTGGATTTTCACATCTAATGTACAGCACTGAATATACTGCCATACCTTGACATAAGATAAACAATACCTAACCAAGTATAAGGAAAGTTCATAATTGCTTGAAATGGTAGCTCTTAGAGACTTTTTTTTTATAGCAGAGGAAACCAGATGTTGATTTTATGGCAGTGATAAACTCTTTTAAAACACATAGTACAATAGGATTTCAGCCATTCACACATTTGTCTATGTCCAAGGAGAAAACCTGCCCTTAATGACCATGTTTCTGCTTATTTTTAAGTGGCAACTTAAAAACACCAGTCAGCATGAAGTATTGGATCCAAGTCAAGTTGCTACAGTTTAGCATTCTTGTCCACCCCACACACTACTGAGCTGTAACACAACTCTCAGCTAAATGCAAAAAATACCTTTTTTTCACCAGTCTTCCCAAGTCCAAGCCCTACTCTGAAGTGCAGCTTCCTGGTTATTTCTGCATTTACTGGTTTAGCAGCTGTTCCCTCAGTCCTGTTGGATCATAAAAGCAAAGTCAATGCTGCTGCTAACCTAGGCTGGACTCCAGTGTGCAAAGACTCAAGGCCAGTTTAGTCCAATCCTTCAGCTTAACTCTGCAAACCTCATTAGTTAAAACCAGATATCCACCTCCTCCTTCTCCTTATCAAACTGTCCATACAGTCATGCAGGAGATGCTTAATGACATGTACTTGTTCATTCATTTTCATTCATTACTAAGAAAACAACAGCATTCCACTGATATTTGAGGAAAACATAAACAAATAATACATAAGGATAAATTACGAATATGAAGTAGTGCAATTAATGCAATTGACAAATAGCTACTTTTCTCCCTCCCTACACATGGTGGAGATTTCTGTGCTTCTAAATAATGTTACTTATAATTGCTATTAATATTACTATAATTAGGTTTCATAGAAATTGACTTCAGCACTTTATTTGGGTCATTTTGGACATTTTCCCATCACCACTGATTTGCAAGTGCTTTCTTCCAGTCTGATTTTTTTTTTTTTGTGCAATGTAAACTTACCTTACTTAGAAAGGGCATTAAAACAAAATCTATGGCAGCATGTGGTGTTTAACTGCTGGAAGCTGAGGATATTATATACATAAAGTTTACTGGAAAGCTCAGAGCTCAGGGATTTCTACATATTAGTTATGATATCTCTAGGAATATTTGGATTTTGAATCAGAACTCAGGTGAGCTTTTGTGACATCAATTTTATCTCCAAAGGAATATTATCACTACAAAGGCAAATCATATTGGTTTGTTCCTATATAAGAAAAATTTAATTTTTATCAAAAATAATGTACTGACTTGGTGAACTTCTCTGCTGTGCCGGAAGATAGTACCAGGTTTATGCAAAACCTTATTCTGGGTATACATAGACACCTCAGAATAGGATGTGAGGGGGCGTGTAAACATATATGGCTTTGATTCTCAAAACATTACAGTGATAATGGCAAGAAAAAAAGTGGGATAGTTGTGTCCCAGTTAGCTTGTTAAATGTTCACACTAATAGATATAGTTACTAACGGGAAAAATAGTTCTTGATGTTGAGACTGTTATATATTTGTTGGAGATTAGCGGGAGTTTCTAGACTGAAACTAGAACATGCATAGGTACGTAGGCAGGTGATTTCAAGCAAAGTCAATTTATCTCTTTCTTGCAATAGAGGGAGTCACAAGATAGGAAAAATAGTGATTTATCACATGTTAAGCAATTTGGATGTGTTTAGCAGCTTTAGTTTTCCAGTGACTTGAAGCAGGAATTTGGAGTCTGGCATAATATAAGTATGATCCTATTGATCTGTGTTTGGCTTTCTCTGTGAAATGTTGCCTACAGCAGAGCAAGCTGATAGCCTGAATTGGAAAGGAAATGAGGATTATTTAATTAAGTTCTCTGTCAATCCTTCCCTAATAAGTTTTGAAGCAGATGGTCAGTTGAAAAAAAAGAGAATAATAAATGGGATTGAAGTCTCTGCAGTTGGAAGTTCCTGGAAGATTCTGGAAAAGCTATAAATGCAAAAAGAAGGAAGGATTAAATATGGCATAGCCAGTGGAGAAGACGAGTGAGCTCAAGTTACCTGTTGTGTTTGGCAACCCCTCAGCAGCAATATTTAGCTTTGAAATTACTGCATGCAGCTTTTTTTGATATAACTATTATATGGAGAGCATGAAAATTCTTCCAGCAAATGAAAACTGATTCTAAAATACCTACAGTATGATCCATGGAATAGTATCCCAGTACGTCCAAGGAATCAGCATCCTGGCAGCTCAGAATCGGTCACAGCACGTTTCCTCTTGACCTGCCCAAGGGAGAAAATTGAGGACAAAGTGGGTCAAAAAAAAAAGGCTTTTAGGAAATGGGGCAGGAACATTTTGAGAAAAGGGGAAGTGCTAGGGGCTGTGAGGGAGGCTAGTGCTCTCCCAGGTGAGGGCAGAGGGAATATGTAGTAACAGAGACACAATTGATAGGAAATGTGATTTAAGTATTTCTGCATGTGCATTTTTAATGTGGCTTCCTGCTTGTTAAATATAATCATCATAGTACCATACATAAGCATTTTCCCTCACCTAAGCTTTTGCAAATATACATATACATCTATATATAAATCATCTATACATGTACATATTTAGAGCTGATTAGCCCCACTTTATCTCAACATCAGGCACATAACATTATTTTTAGTAGTAACAGAAAGGGCACTTTAGGGAAAGGAAGAACAAGAGGTAGAAATTGAAAATTCTCCTTTTCTCACCAAACTGTAAGATGAAATTTGGGGTTGCAGTATTTGGATTTGAAACTACTGCTTGTAATTTTTTTCATATAACCATTACAGTGAGCATGAAAACTCCTCCATCAAATTACAGCTGACTCTAAAATACCTACAGGATCACCACAGTCAGGAACTCCTTTATGTTTCGCATCACCTCAAAAAGAAAGCAAGATTGAAAAATGTTTTGCAATATAACAGATGAGTTTGCAGACCTAAAAGGAAGGGAGACCAATAGAGTAGTGCCAATTTATTTTACTGCATTTTTTATCGCTGAGCATCATATTGCTTTCAAGTTGCTGCTATTTCTATTAGACAATGTATATTCTATATTAAAATTTGTTTTCTGTATTAAAATTTATTATCATAGTATCACAGAATAAAACTCTGACTGGTAATAGTTGTCAGTAATAGAAGATGTTGGAAGCCCTGAAGTAAAGAATTGTGGGGCAGACAGTTTGGAGACCAATCTGCATACAGGAGAAAATGTTCCCTTGTTTTCCTAACACAAGGGAAGTTGGTTTATATAATGATATACAGGGTTTATAATACTGCAGAAAAATCTTTCTAAATGTGTGGAACATAAATAACAAGTTTTTTACATACTTTACTCAGCCCCTGATCATCTAAGTCTGCTCATGAATGCTCTGGATCAGGCCTTGCATTAGATGCTTCACATTTTCTTTAATTAATTTTATAAATATTGCCTTCTAATTGTATGGAAGGTTTCCACTGCAAGCTTTTGCTAGTGGTTAAAGTTGGCAGCCTATTACAGACTAGAGGCAGGCTGCATTCTCATCTCCTTCTCAATCTTGTCCCTTTATTGAGCTTATTTAAGGCTAGAAGCCAAGTTTACAAACTTAGTCTAGAACAACTTGAAGTGTCTACCAGACACTTCAAATCCCAAAGATATAAATAAGACTTTTTCCATTGATCTTTTGAGATAGTAGCTGGAGACATAAAAAACCTTTCTGTTTCCTGGCACCCTGGGTCTGCACTTGGCTAATGGTGTATATTTTCCTCTTGTATCACTTGTCTTACAGTACTCCTTGCTTAACCAACACTCAAACCCAAACTCTGTCTTTTGATCACAGTTTGATTGCTTTGCTCCTTTGCTGACTAGATTCTCACAGCTTACAGGGAGCTGTGATTGAGAAAGCAGTTCAGAACTAGGCCTATCAGAGTATAGTTTAGGAACAAATATAATCATCCCCATCACAGTATGAGTATAGAAAAAGTTGCAATACAGAAAAATTACTAATGCTTTTTTCCTACTGAAATAATACCAAAACGGCTCATGCACTTTTCAGATATCTGTATTTGAAATTTGAATGCTCTTCCTGAATTTTCTGTATAAAGATCTAGGAAATAAAATCACAGGTTTTAGGATTGTCAAATAGGAAAAAATAGGAAACAATCTGCCAATCATGTTATATTACCTCCTTTACAAACTAATCAATTTTTGTATGAAAAACAGTTCCAGAGTTCTTTTGACTCTTAAATTTCCTATTCTAGAATCAGTTTTCTCACCTTTGGAAATTTTAATTTCTAGTCTCAGTTTTCTTGTGAAAAAGTTATCCACGTTTATCCTTGAGTCATTGCTGCTAGTTGGCTGAAGTGAATTTTCACCTTCACTGGCATTTACCTCTCTTGCAAAAAATAAACTGTATTGTATACCTCTCTGCTTTTGTTTCATTAACTTAAAACCAGTCCTTTTTACTCTCTTGACATGAACAGGTTCCCTGTTCTGACTTTCTCAGTACTCCCACCTCCAGGCTGAACTGCTAACCTGTTCCTGGCACAACTTCAGCCCACACCATCCAGTTTTCCTCCAGACAACGCATGGTTCAAGGGACAGACAGGTCATGGGCATTTCCAGGAGATGCTTTGGGATGGATCCTGGACCTCTCTTTTAGGTGTGGTACTTGGGAAGAGGTGATGCATTTTAACCTTATGAGACATTTATTTTCATATGAAGGCATAGCCACAACATTTCAGACATTAATGACACTGCATTTAGATGCTGGAGATACTCTGATTCAGCTGATGACTGCATTTTCTGTTTTCATGAACATACTACATGTATGATACCATATTGACTGACCTCTTGCAATTGTGGCCCTTAGAAGTTGCTTTGGTTTACACTTCAACTTAACTATAGCTGAACTAATTTCTCATCACTCATTTCAAAGTACTTTTCAATGACCCACCTTTTCAATAACATCACAACACAAAGTTAGTCATATAAAGTACCATTTCTGATGGGTTCTCTAAATGTTTGATGCATGGTCTTTATAATACCAGGCTCAGAAATATCTAGATTATAACATTTGTTTTCCAGTCTTTACCAGAATCACAGACACTATAGTGAATTGAATCTACGTCTAAATCAAAATCTGAGGGGAAATCTCTGGCAAATTTCATCTACTCCTTTCAGGAAATTTTCTTGCTCTTTTTAGGAATCAGTCATCAAAAGGGACAGCAAATTAGTGAATTAGTAAAACTAATTTTTTTTCTTTTCAAAATCCCTCTTATAGGGAACACCAACTTATGGGCTTTAGCATTTAGGTATCTGTTCCACTCCAAACTGCCTTCAACATTTCTTCTGAGAATGTGATTTCAAATTATTTATTTCTGAACATTTTATGCTATAAAAAGATGATTGCTATTCACTATGTTTCTGTTGTTCCTATAACATATTGTTTCATATTCTGCATTGGTTGTTCTTGCTTTAGTGCAAACCCCTTATAATTACTATATAGATACTTCAGTTCCTTGTCTTTTTTTAATTAATATGAATACATCCTTCTAGCTATAAATGTTTTCTTACTCTTTAACCTATTCTTTTTTTTTTTTTTTTTTTTTTTTTTGTCTGTGTGCTTTTCAATCGAATTTTGTTTTCTTTCTGGAAAAACCAGATGTCTTTCTCACTCCTTGCAATTTTTCTTGCTTCATCACTCACATAACAGACTCCCAAGAGGCCAGTATCCCTGGTGTTCAGTACTGAGCATAAATGTTTTCTAGAAGACAGATATCCCAAAGTCTTTTTTTTTTTTTTTTTTTTCCCACAAAGACAATTTCTGTGACTGTCACAAAATTACAGGAAAGGTGAGCTGCAGACGTTACTGCAGATCATCAGATCCAACCAGATCACCAAATCTAACCATGCTGTTCAGGGCAAGGACAGATCTCAAGCTGTGGAAGCAGCAGCAGGAAGTATCAGAGGCAGGAGAACAGCAATAGGAATGACCTAAGAACAGTAATGTAGCACCTGATTCTGGAGACCATCTCTATCCACATGGATGACAAGAAGGTACTCAGGTTGCTCAGACATGATTTACCTTTAATGAAACAAGTGAAATTATTTACCTTCTACAATGAAACAACTATCTAGATAGGTGAGGGGATAGCAGTGGATATTGTCTCCCCTGAGTTCAACAAGGCTTTCTACACTGTCACTCACAATGTCCTCATAGGCAAATTTAGGAAGTGTGGACTGGATGAGTGGACAGTGAGGTGGATTGAGAACTGGCTGAACAGCAGATCCCAGAGGATCATAATCAGTAGCACAGTCTGTAGCTGGAGGCCTATACTAGTGGTGCTCGCCAGAGTTCAGTACTGGGCCCAGTTTTAACTTACTGGTTACTTGGACAGAGAGTGCCTCTGTGATGGATCAAACTTTGATTCAATGGGCTGGCTGAGCCTGCAAACAATTGTTTCCCAAAGTGGTTTTGTGCCAGCTGAGGGAAAATGCTGGTAAGAAGCAGATCGTGGGAGGTGGGGTAATGCTTGTTATATTCCAATCTCCTCCCTCCCAATAAAGCATTACTGCATCTGACAGTGTAAAACTCCCCCGGGATCAAGACTGCAAGTTTCACTCTGACCACAGACACTGAAACTGTTAGCAACTGTTAAATCTTGTCACTAGATCCACAGGTGGTGATATATTCCCTCTCCACTATCTGCTCTTATTCCTTTCTTCTTTTTCTTTCTTTTCCTTATATTTTTCCTCATGGAATTTTTATATAATTACAGAAAACCAAAATGACTATGTATCTCCTTTCTCTTGCAACCAAATAGTTTTAAAATAAACCTGTCTCATATATGCACTGGTCATTCAGTGTCCTTTCACTCTAATTCACCCCAAAGAATCTATTAACAAGAACCTCAGTTACTCTGCCTCCGAGGTGGGACATAACAGCCTCCTCAGTGAGTTTGCTGAGCTGGCAGGAGTGGCCCATTCCCCAGAAGGTATGAATGCATTGATTATGCTGAATGTATTGAAGGCATCAAGAGATTAGCAGTTCATTATGATCCTAACACACAGATAGCAGCTTCTTAGGACACTCACATCAGAGACAAAAAAGAGTGAGTAAATGCTGACAGCTCATAGAGGTGAGATGTGGGATAGGATTGAAAAACTCATTGTTTAGATGCTCTAAAGGATAGAGAAAAATGCATAAAAATCAGCTTTAGCTCTCAACCTAGGAGGAGACCAGAAGAGAAGATGAGGCCTCAATAGCCAGTGTCATTATCCTTCAACAGGACACTTATATTCAAGCATCCTGATGCCTATGTGCTGGACAGACTACCTGGGTATATATGCCCTGGTGCTAGTTTGTGGAAGTCTGAGAGACAATGTGTGAAATCAGCAATGTTTTAAAGTAAATCACCTTCCAGTCCTGTTTTCCTGCAATGGCTGCTTCTTGTTCTTTTAGTATCCTGTATCTTCTAAAGCCCCTTTCAACAGTATAAGACTCTTCTTGGAGCTGACTAGAACCTGCTATTCCCTTGGCTGAAGTCCACTTTGCTCTGCCTTTCCTCATATGCCACATCCTCCAGCTCCCTCACCAAAGGGTTTAGAAGTTCTCTGCAGTCTGCTGACAATTCCCTGGTACAGGCCTGGGCCCAGCCTTTGTAAGTGCTTGGGATGTGACCTCATCAGTGTTAAGCAGAGGACAAATGAAAAGAGATTCTCCATTTCCTGAGCATCTCTGCATTGACTGCTGTTACCATTGCTGATCTGTTCCAGGTCACGTCATTTGTACGCAGAAGTGTGACAGCCAGAGGAGACTTCTCTGGTTCATCAGTCTACAAATGTACATCAAACTACATCTTGGTCACTCTTCAAGACTGCCATAACAGCCAGTATGTCTATGGCTTCCTTATGACCTTGGTATATGAAAATCTCTAGCACCTTCCACTTACATGCTTCCAAGCACCTTCAGCTTATTCTATATGTAATTCACTTATTACATTTATTGATCATCTATTAATTTTACATTAAGTATTTATTAATGCACCCTTCATGTAAAGTATGATTCATTCACCTACAAAAATTTATTGTTTGTGGGGTTATCTTATATAAAACAGATCTTTATTATTAACAGAATGAAATTACAACATATTGTAAAAATCATTCATGATTATGAAGATAGAGAAACTACACTGACATGTTTAATAGTACTAGAAATTAAGTAGTATGGCTGTTATACTGTATATATAATATATAGGGTTTTATGGCTGAACAGCTTTTGGCTTCGTCCTTTATTTAATAGCTATTTTCATCCATTACATCGCACTAACTTCCATCATGATTCTCTACAGATCACATAACCCACTTAAAAGCTGTAAGTAATTGTCCTACTTGATCAAAGAAAGAAATATAGCCATACCTATATATAACACTAAAATATCCAGGAGAAAATTTCAACAGATAGTCCCAGACAATTTGTACTGAAAAATATTTAAATTACAACTTTGAAGTGTAAAACAACTGCAAATAGGAATTGTGAAATGCAAAAACATATGAAGAAAAAGTGCATAGATAAAAAAAAAAGGATAATTTCAGTGAGGAAATGCTTTTTCACTCCTAGCAGATTTTAAGACCTGATACTCATTTGATATGAAATACTATATTTCTGCTATTTTCCAGTACTTGATTTAATGGCAGGCTGATTTATGCCACTGGACAACCTTGCTCAACATCCATTAATGTTACATAGTTTGACTCAGAATCTCTGTTCCACAATTCTTCTCAAGACTTCAGCCTTGCCTACAAGGTTACTGTGCAGTAGGAATATTCACTTTATTCATGTCACACTAATGGGGGTGTTTCATCCATGTTCAATGTGATGATTTTTTCTTCACCATGATGACCCTGCATACAGAATGGAATTTATTTTGAATTACATGATCAGCTTGGGGAAGAAGATTGTCTCTTCAGTTCCCTTTCAAACACCACTTTTTGTGGGACAGCTTCTACAAAGACTCGGAGGAAGCTTAACAAGCTAAGTTGGAAGTCACTGTAATTCTAAGTATGAAATCGGGATTTGTTTCCAGACATCACTTACAGTTGTATCAAAGTATAATCCTGATATAATTTTCCATTCTCTTTTAAGAGTCTTCTGTGCTGCAAGAACAGTGTCTGAGAGCAGGATACAACCTGTACCTTCTGTCTTTGATATGCCACCAGGGCATGACTGCACCTTTGGGGGCCAGACACAGCTGCCAATGGTGGTTTCCAAAACAGCACCTACATATTAATCCCAGCATTAACTCCGCTGCATAGAGCATGGTGCTAATAATGCCAAGATTGTGGATTTAATCCCTGTATGGGCCTGATTTATAAGTCAAACTTGATGATCCTTGTGGGTCCTTTTCCGGCTCAGAATATCCTGTAACTCCTGTATTGTCCCTGTAGTGTCAGAGATGGACCACAGCAGAAGCTGCTCTTGGAGTTTTATTCTGTGCAAAGCTGCTTCCAGACTTGTGAAGCACTGACAGGTACATTCAGTACAGGAGCTGCAATGTGACCAGAAGGGAGATCACTCCATGGTTATTGCTTGCACTGTGGTTATCACTTTGAGCAAATGCTGGAATGCAGAAAAGTATAATTTGGAAAGCTGACAAGTGTAAGTTGCCAAAGAACCAGATTTGTCTTTGACAAATTTAACTGAAAAGACAAACCTACCAGCAGAACACAAGTACTATAAGTACTACAAGTACAGTAGATTCGTAAAACAGTAATTTCGATCAAAATACAGCTTTCATGTCAACGCACAAAAGATAATTATATTAATTGACATCACAGAAGCCTGAAAAGTCAGATGAAAGGGAAGTAAAATTGAATTGCCTGGCAACAACTGGACCAACAATATGTATTTTACTCTCTTGTAAATTCTAAAATTTTCTGATCCATCTAATTGCTAGTGTGCCAAAATCTAGTTAGTTTGTGTTTTATCTTCCAGAGATGTACTAGGCTTGGAGCCACAGTTAAAGAAGCTTTCATTATTACTTAATGAATTTAATAATGTACACTTTTTTAAAAAAGTTCTCTATTTAGTACAATATATGGTGGATTACAATTGTTAAGAAATTATGAAACTCCTTGTGCAGTGTATTTTGGGAATGTTTTCAGACATTATCAATAACAGATAGTTTTCATATACATCAGCAATACATGCCTTTCTGGTTCTGTGGATCAGATAAAACTATCCTAACTGCATTTCAGTATCAAACTGCTCCCGGGCAAGTACTACATGAATACCACCGCACTGACAGAGATCTAAGGTATACTTTCATTTCTGCAAAATTTACATTGCTGTAAGACTGCTCTCAGTTAAACTCCTGTAGAGCATCAGCATTCAAAGTATTTAAAAAGTTGGAATATTTGACTAAAAAAACATTTAAAAATCAATGTGTCTTCTGTATTTCCGATGCTTGCCTTCAGTCTCTCCCTGCAGAGCTGTCCTTGTGCTCTTTTCTCTGGACCATTTACTACTTGACAGTTTCCTCATTAGTTCCACCATTTGATCAACTCTAGAAGTTAAAAATGACCACAAACTGTGGCTAGCAGGTTGGTAGGAGAAAGCTAGGAATGCATGGGAAGAGTGTAACAGAAGACAGGAGAGAGGAAAAACTGCAATTAAGCAGCAAGTAGAAACCTCTAGGCTCAAGGAAGCATTACAGGTGTTACTGGTTAAATCTGAAAGGTATTAAGCTCCAGTATGAAAGAAAAATGCCCCTGATCAACTGCAATTACTGCAATATCCAAAAAAAAAAAAAAAAAAAAAAAAAAGCACCTTTCCAGTTAATTATATTACAAATGGTTAAACACATAATTCAGTTACTCTAAACAAAATGTGCTAGAAAGAAAAAGGAAGGATGTTTTCAGTTTTCTTCTTGAATAGCCATAAATTTAAATACTTGTTAAACTATTAAGCAGAAGTGGGCTGATACATAATGGAATTAAAAAGGCCAGTACAAGAATGCCGAGCCTAGATAGTTTTAAATTCTTATACTAGTTCTCCTCAGCTGGGAAAAAATATTCTTCATTTCAAGAAACAAAAATCTCAGAAACCTTGAAAACTCCAATACAAACAAGTTTATTTGTACTGGTTATGTGATGCGTGATCCTAACAACATTCCTGCGGCACATTCCATCTATCCAGGATTAGTAAATACTGAAAGCTGAATTTCCAGGGCAATTTCAGAAATCCAAACTTTCTTTGCCTCATTTATATCTCTTTGTGTTCCTTTTTCATGGTTTAATCAGAGCTGGCAAAAAAGTACCACACAGTCATTCATTCCCCATCCCAGTGGGAAGAAAAGTAGTAAACAGTCAAACTTACAGTTTGAGGTAAGAACAGTGTAATACTGGAAATAAAAGAAAATAATACTTGTTTTAATATTAGTAATAGTAATAATAATAAATGACATAATGAAAAGGAAAGAGAGAAGAATAACACCAATGAAAAACAAGTGATGCACAGTACAGTTGCTCATCACACTGATGGTGTCCAGCCCGTCTCTGTGATCATTGGCTCCTGGGCAATTCCCCTGGCTTTTATACTGGGCATGATATTCTATGGTATGGAATATGCCAGTGAGCCATCCTGGCCATGCTCCCTCCAAGATTTTTGTGCAAGTGCTCACTGGCAGATCATGGGAAACTGTAAATCCTTGACTTAAAATAAGCACTACTTGGCAACAACCAAAACATCACTGTGTTATCAACATTATTCTCATAATAAATTCAAAAGACCGCACTGTACCAGCTACTGGGAAAAAGTGAACTCTATCCCAGTCAAAACCAGGACACCCTCAAGTTAAATACACTGGTAGGAAACATCTTTGACGTGCCATGTAAAGAATTCCCAGCAAACATATACCCTTTCTGCTTGTAGCTTTTAGTAAAAGGATGTATTGTGAACTAAAGGCCAAGTGGCAAGAAAGCAGTGTTTTCATTTATTCTCAATTTTCATGTATTTCACAAGGGATCTGTGTCAGGTGGCCCACACTGAAATCAAGAGTCTAAACTACCAGCCAGAGTGCAAATATTTGTATTCTAATGTCTATCTAATGCTCAGAACAGAGTACTATGGTGATTTTGTGGTATTTTTAAATGCCACTTTCAGAAACCATTTCACCTGTGGATGACCTAAGGGCAGTCATGGCTTGCAGCTGAAAACTTCTGTCCGTATGCACTTGCACAGCAGGTCCCTTTCAGGAACTCCAGCTCTTCTGTACAGCTGCAGCAAAGCTGACTTGCTGTAAACAGAGGTCAAAATTGATCCTCATACAAGGTCCCAACATACTGCACAAACTTTGGATTAACTGCCTTGGAATGCTGAAGTTTTTAGAATACACAGGATCTAATAAAATCACAAGTTATAGTATTTTTCCTTATACTTCACATGGTAGAAGTGTGACTTTGACTATCTTGAATTTCTTGTTTGATGGCTCAAAAAAGCTATTTATTGTTGCCAATACTTGGAAGTGATTAGGCAAAGCAGCTTAGATTGGAAAGAACTTGAGGATGGGTGTATGAGTCAAGGGTGGATTTGGATCACAAATTTCAAGGGAGAATGTTTGTCAGGGAAAAATGATTACTTCAGTTAATCCAAAGTAATGAAAATATGTTGTTCTTTCTCCTAAGAGAAAGTTATTTATATATGAACTAAGTTGTTCTACACTTGCAAATTTATGATTGCCTGACAGAAACATTTGACCAAAGCTGAAAACAAAAATAGGCTTCTTGCCTCAGTTTCTTCCTAAATGTCACTGCATAATGTGATCTGCTATATGCTAGCGAGAGTGTACATCCTAGTCACAATCTTGCTTTTTAAAGTACCATCTGGAATGCATGTGTCTGAGCAGAGCCTGAGGAGAAATTCAGCAAAGTACCGAGTGCCGCATACAATTCAGTGCTTGTGGCAGCTCTTGAGAAGAAAAAAATGGGGACAGGAAGATCAGTTATATTGTCTGTCTCAGGCCAGGGCATTCAGAGCACTTTCCAAGCTTAGTTTAAAAAAACCCCAGAACTGCAAACAAAGTCAGTAATGGAGATTTTTTCTTTTTTTAAAAATTGACCTTAATGAGAACTGAAGTGCAAAAGGTTAAAAAATACTTGACTTAATCACAAACATTTGAAAGAGCCATGCGGCAATTTAATGTATTACTAATAATGCAGAAAACTTATTTATGGTGGTTTAAAATTGATAGGTCAGTGGATGGAACTCAATGGACAGGAGTTCTAACACACACTGTATTTCGATTTTCCTTCCTTACTGTACTGCAGTTGCTTTAATTCTTAGCATAATATCTGAAAAATATTCTGAAGTTTAAATACCAATTTGTTCATGAAGTGTATTTATCTCCACGGTACAAATGAAACATTTTTATATCAGGCAATTAACATGCAAATGAATGTTAGACCATGCAAATGAATTGTCTTGATTTTTAATTTTGATGGAAGGAAGCATTCCTTTTAGATGAAACAGTAAAATATCAAACTGAATAGACATTGGAAAAAAAAAAGTAATATTAAATTAGACTGGCATAATTTTAAAATACATTCAAGAATAAATTAGAGGACAAGATTACCGGCTGATCTTCGCAGTAGTCACATACTGCCATGAGAAACAGATGTGATAACAATTCAAAACCTTTAGATTTAAACTGAGCCAAATTTAGACTATAAACTCTCTTGGATTTGCATATATTTGCTTCTTTGAAGTATGTACATTTAAAGCCCTATAATAACAACGAATGGAAAAACTGGAAATGAAACTTTGGAAAAATTGAAAACCGACTACAGAGAGTCATCTGGAAAAGATTGGACCTATATAAGCGTAATGCTTTTAACTACATGGTAGGTATTACCAAAAATTTAACTAGAACTTCCTAGTTTTGTTCTTAAAATGGATGTCCTTCATAGAAAGAATTGCTTCCTCAAACAGTAGTGAGCATGAGAAAAACAATAGATAAATTTTTATTATTTTTTTTTTTTTAATGGGCAACTATTAAGGAATTGATAGTGACAACTAAGGAAAAAAATAATAATAATTTCTTCCCGTTGTTAATGTCAATGGCAATGTGATGTAGAGCTTCTAAACGGACAATTGGCACATGTGGGCCCATAGTAACAAGAAAGGCAATTTTGACCAATCCTCAGTGTCTGCTGAACCAGAGGATAGAGGATTTCATACCAAAATGGACACAAGTGACAGAAGCACTGAGCAGGGCAAGAGCCAGAGCCCGGCGGTGCTGTGGACATTTCAGCAGCACCGTGGGCCAGGCTGTGACGCGCTGAGGTCTCAGACTCATGCCACAGTGCTGTCACCTCACTGGTGCGCACTCCACGGGGAGTGGCTGGTCTGCACTTTTGGTGGACTTTGATGCAGGTGTATCAGCACTGTTAAATTAATGCGAGTAACTCACCAGCAGCCCAGTGGTCGATGGCCTGGACACTCCCTGGGTTAATGCCCGGACCTCTAACTCCATATGGAGATACAGGAGAGTAGTGACACAGCAAACGTTTCCTTGCAGAAGAAAACCCTTGACATATTACTGCACCTGGCAGAAATCCATGTGGGACATACAGAGTAACAATGAATAAAGGTTCTAGTGAGATATTATGAACATAAATGAATGCTGAAATCTTCAAAATTTAATCTAAGGAAAGAGAACCAGGAGACTGAGCCTGCATGTTTTTACATATTATTTGCTGATGTTATCATCCCTTAAGATACATTATCTGAATGTCACAGATAGCAGTAATACTCCTTACACCCTCAGTAGGTGCATTTTCTTGGTATTCTGACATTATTTTTGTAAATTGATGATCCATTACACTACAAGTATAGTTTCAGAGGTTATTTTTAAAGTTATTTTGAGGTTTTTGGATTTTCTGTCTCTTTAAGCCAAAGGCTGTTTGGCGTTCATCCAGAATGATATGTACTCATACCATCAGATTCCTAGTGCCTGAGAGAGACCAGAGAAATCCGTTTCCCAAAGCAGTCCTTGTTTTCCCTTTCCATTGCTTTCACCTAGTGATTGACTCCTGTTTAGTGTCCTGTTGTAGCCATACATCCCCCTCCATTATACGTGGCCAACATAAATCAGTAAATTAGGACCAAGAAAACCTTTCTGTATACAGTAGAAATCAAATTGGTCCGAACAAAAAAAGTGAGCGGTGGCCGCAGTTGTTCCCCTTGACAACAAACTACCCCACAGCACAAACACCTGCAGGGCCGGGCAGCAGAGGGGAGCTGCAGGGACCAGAACGATCCGGGATCAGCCCGTGGAAGAACAGAGCGACTCCTTCACGCGATTTAAACCCGAGAGCGCAGAGCCGCTCCGGGCGGAGCGGGGGCGGGACGCCCTCACGGCCCGGCCGCTCCCCGGGGGAGCTGCGCACGCGCGGCTGCCCCGCCCCAGCCGCGGCTCCGCCCCGCCCCGGGGCCGCGCGCACGCGCAGTGGCGGGCCCGGGCCGGTCGGGGGAATTTGACCGTAAACATCCTGCGGTTTGAACGGCGCGTTCGCGCGCAGGAAGGGCCACGGCCGCCATCTTGTTCGCCTCAGCCAGCGGCTCGGCTCCACTCGGCTCCGCTCGGCCCAGCCCGGCTTCGGCTCAGCTTCGGTTCGGTTCGGCGCCGCTCGGCTGCGCTCGGGCTCGGCCCGGCCCGGCCCGGCTCGGCTCGGCTCGGCTCGGCGGGAGCAGCGAGCGGTCCCCGGGCCCGGAGCAGGGTAAGGAGTGGCCCCGGCCGCCGCGGTCGCTGCCGGCGCCTGGAGGGGCCCGGCGGGGCCCAGCCGCAGCCCCGCTCCCGCGGTGCTGCCGTCCTGCTCGGAGGCGGCTTTCGCCGAGCCCTCCCGCCCTGGAGGGCCCGCCTGGTGCGCCGCAACCCTGGGACTCCCCGGGAAGGCAGGGCCGCCCCGGGAACCCTGCGCGGGCCGGGTGTCCGGGGCCATCTGAGGCGAGGCCGGGTGCAGCGGGGCCCGGAGCGCGACCTGGCACGGGCACGAGCCGTGGGGAGCGGGCTCCGGGCCCCTGGAGCGGCCGCCCGCGGGTCCGCAGGGACCTGCTCCGGGAGCCGGGTCACGGGGCAGCCCGGGGAGCCGCGGGGAGGCCGGGGCCGCCGCCGTGTAACACATCCCTGGCTGCGCGCTCGCCAAAGGGACGGCGAGGCGGCTGCGGTCTGGGGAGAGGACGGGAGCAAAGTTCCATTTGCCAGTCTTCAGGTTTTAAGTGCAGTTTTCCTTCTGCCATGGATGGGGTAGGGTACCGAGTGTTCTCACAGCCTCTCTAGTGGCAAAGAACTGCCGTCTGGACACTGTGGCTGTTGAGCTGCAAATAAAAGGGCCCTTTAAAAATACCAGCCTTTTAAACAACCAGGATTTTGATCTTAGGGACACTGTTAAAAATCTTGGTATTGTTTTTAAGATTTTTCTGATCCTGATTAGAAACGTTTCTGTTAAATATATAACAGGGTGTTGTTTTTATCAATAACAAAGGAAACTTGGGGTCACTGTGACTTACTGGCATCTTTCATTGATAATGGCTTTTCTTTAAATTCAGACACATAAAGAAACTACTGTAAATTTGGAGAAGTTACCATTTAGGCCCACATTGTGCAAATGTGGGCGATAAGCACGCTTTCCTTAATATCTTAGTAAAACTCATTATCACAACCGGGGGACATCAAGGCATTATTAGGGTCGGGTCGGGCTTCTGCTTTATCTTATGAAGGTTCATTTGTAAATATTAGACATTTTACAAAATTTGGGAAAGCAAAGCCCACTCATCTAGAGTTTTAACAAGAGAGGAAGTAGGTGTGATAGGGGTAATAAAGGGAGGAGCAAAAAGTTAGTGAGACCTACAGTAAACTTAAATGGCCACACAAATTAATCATGTCTTGTTTGTACCGTGGGATTTCCTACAGAAATTGGAGTACTTGCTTTAGTTACCACATCAGTCTAACTTCTTAAAGGTAAAATTGTTAAAAAGGTTTTTACATTTGAGCTCTTCGGATGAACCATGCAGAGAATAACTGCAAAAGCTGGAAAAACATAAGGAATTCTGTTCAACTTACATTCCTTTAAAACTGTGTGTTAGCACATGGTTCTGCAAGTTTATTAGCTTGACTTGGATCCGGACTTGCACAAAATAGATTGGGATAATGGAGACAGGGTCTTCAATTAAAAAGATTTCTACTGGTTGAGCATTCTGAGTGTAGGGGCAGGGGCAGGATACCTGCTGAGGGTTAGGTGTGAATTTGGAATTGAGGGAGGAGGGCTCGGGTGTTCACAGGGTTCAGTAATTTCCAGCTCTGTAGGTACTTGTGAATGATCTGCCTTTTGAATTAGTAACCTTAGTGGGGTGCTGATTCCATCTGATTATGTAGGTGTGTAGTATATTGTAATTGGAGAGCAGTGAATGCAGTTCCTGTAACGGAGTAGTATGGTTTGAGTAATTAACAGACCTGGTAGTGCAACCTCAGCCACAGAATTTCTAACAAACTGTAGATGCAAGAAACAAGACCTGGAGACAAATGGAAAATGCTGTATGTATTCACCAGAGGTATGTAAAGTTAAACTAGTTCAGTTTTATCTTTTTCAATAATTAATTTTGTAGACATAAGAAATAAAGGTGACTTGACACTGAGCTTTAGTAAAGCTGCAAGTGCCACAAAGAAATATATTAAAATTCAGATAAATGTGGATTAATCAGACAATTATAAAAGTGGTTGAAGAAAGGAGATCAGATAAAGTAGTGGTGAAAAGAGGCTTGGAGCTGTAAGGTGATGTTAGTGGAGTTAGTGATGAATTTTTTTTTTCAGTGGCAGCAGGTGTTCAGTGTGGTACCAAAACCTGCCAGGGAGGCAGCATTAGTGAGTACCCACACATGGGAAGTTTAGTGAGGTAAGAAGGGATTGTAGAGTGAAGGGTTATGACTTAAAGTTTAATTCTTCAAAGAACAGTTGCAGGATCAGGGTACTTCTTCTGAAGTCTGGTAGGGCCAGTTCAGACTGTTGCAGGTGCACAGGGTGATCCCTGGGCTTAGCAAAGCAGAAACAGTTTAGGAGGAAATTATTCAGGTGGGGGGAAACCAACAGAGAAGAGAAATTGAAGGATAGCATAAGGACAAATTAATTAAAATGACTGGCTGATTTCTTAAACTGTAGTGTGGAATTTGTCTACTCATTCATGTGTGACTGTGTTTTTGGACTAGCTTTACAAGGAACAAAAGTAGGTGACAGTAAAAAAGTAGAAGACTGAACTTTAGTAGGGGACCGGTGTGTGTGTCTGTGTGTACATAACCTAATCTAGGGAGAGCAGCTGATGAGTAGGTTTAATGAGCTAGACTGAGCCACAGTCAAATAAAAATATGTTGAATGTTCTGCCTGTTGTCAGCTTGTAGTTCATTAAGCACTAACTATGCTGGTGTGCTCTTCAGAGGTTAGACAGCTGTTCTAATCAGAAGAAGGATTTTAAGATGAAATATATGTGAGTTGAGGGTTAAGATGAATTTCATAGTTATGCCATCTAACAAATTTTCTTATTTTGAAAGGAGCAATTACCAGAGTCTCAGATGAGAGGATGAAACAGGCACATTCTGGATCAGACCCTGCATATGACCAGTATTATGTCAGTTCTGCTTTGCATTTCACTTACTTTGTGTGTAGAAGTACAGCAAAGAGAAGAGTGCGGAGTGGAGAAAATTTTTTACACTTCTATAGGAAGAACAGTATTTTTTAAATTGTGCAGTTGTTGACCAAGTTAGACAGAGAAAACCTGAGGATAATTGTGGCACATTGAAGCAAATGCAAAGGTAATGGCAGTAAAGGTTCAGGTATTTTAAAAGGTTGATTTGGTCCTACCTGGCTTTGTGTGAGCACATACTCTTTTTGCCTTAGAGGAATGCAAGCAAGACAGAAAAATGCCAAAATTCTTAGAACAAGTTTTATGGTCGTGTTTCATATCCAGTTAATTTCAAAAATTGACAGTTGTGTTTTACCTTACAAGCTTTTTAAGAGCCATCAGCTACTCTTTTTCTTTTATGGATTCTGAGGAACTGCTTTTCAGCCAGTGTTAAATTCTATGTCTGTTTATATGTCTGCCTGAGCACTCTGCCACTTGTAGACACTCTTTGATTCCTTTAACTTTCATCCTAGTCTCAAATTATGCCAGAAAATCTATTTCTTTCTTTATGCCACTGCCTCAACATACTGTGCTATGAATTAAAGATCAGACAAAAAGCCTGAAATGCAGAAGAGGGAGTATCTGAAAAGAAAGAGAAAATCTGGAGAGAGCAGGAGCAGCCTTTGGGGCTTGCATTGAAGAGCTGAGGTGCTAAACAGCTGAACTGTAAAGGTGGGCTTTGTGCAGTTGCTCTGACCCAGTTGTTGCCATGCAGAGCATCTGCTGGAATTTGGAAGTGGCAGGGACTCATGTGAGAAGAAATTATTGCTTTAGGTGACAGAATCCTTGTTTGTTAATAACAGTTCAGATTGAAAAACACTTTAAAACTATCTGTAGTCTGATTGTCAGTCACTGCTTCCCTTTGTGTATTTCAGTATGGCAAGGCTTCAGTGATGGATGAAGAGAAACAGATTTAAAGTGATAAATAAATTTATTTTGTCCAAGTTGTCCAAATAGTGAGTTTCACCTTTAACAGGAAACATAAGTATGTTTTCAGTTAACTATGTTTGAAGTTTTGTGAAACCCATATTATCTGTTTTAATAATTGTGCCAAACTCCACTAATCAAAATACACTCTTTTGCAACTGTTGTTGAATGCTTTTAATGGATTAATACAAGTGGTTTTGTCTACTCTGTGTTTGTGTTTTCCCTTGTTCCTCATGGTATGGGGTAATTACAGGCTTACTGTTGCATGGTTCCGGTAAAAACTCACGATACCAAAATGCTGTACTGCAAACTTATGTCTCTGCATATACAAAAATACTGAGGCATTCAAAAATATGCAAGGATTGAATTGTCTCCTGTACTTAAGACAAAGTGATTTCTTTCAAAAAATAATGGGGGGAAAAAAGTAGAATACCTTCCTTTAGATAATGTTTATCCAAAATTTATTTCATTGTGCTTCCTGGAAAAACTTGCTTGTGCCCATCTTTGTGCAGTGCTGTTCTTAGCCCTTGCACAATCCCAACAGATAAAAATGGCATTTTAACTTTTTGGCAATTTGAAGCTTTATTATGACTAAAAGCTATTAACTTCACTCCTAAGAGTAGTTTTAATTCTGTAAACTGAGTTAATTTGAGTTTAAGCTACATGTGGCCTTTATTTCCTTAAAATCCTCTTCACTGTTTTGGTCATGAATGAAATTGGTGGCCAGTCTGTCATTAAGAGAGTAGCTTTGATAATCAGTTCTGTTATGCAGCTCTCAAAATGAAAAAAAAGAAAAGTTCTTGGACTTGACTTTGAGATATACTTTTTTTTTTCATTTATTATCCAGATGTCTAGAAGTTTGCTTTATTTCCACTGAATCAGTAATGTCAAAGCTTCTCTTGCCCCTGTGCTTAAATTCCTAGCAGGAACAATTGTGATTTGCTGTGCTTCCTCTGGCAGTTTTCTGTAGGTGTAGAGGAGGTAAAAACTAAAATGTACTAGTTGTGCTTTTCTGCTCTTCTCTTTTGATTTATTTTCCTGGGTTATAGAAACTACTGGAAAAACTCTTTGTGGAGATTCTTCTACTTTTTTAATGCAAACTTTTTTTTTCCTCTACTTGTAGTTAAGTGAATCATGTTTATGTCATGCATGGAAGTGGCATGTTTGGATCATAAGGCATCATGCTGTTCTGATTCCCCATGATTTGATGTGTTGGCATCTTATCAGTTGTAAAAAAGTAATTACTAGATAAATAGATAAGAGTGTCTTCTTTTTTCCATCGAAGGAGAAAAGATGGAAACTTAAGGAAGTTTGGAATAATGCAGTCAGTTTTCTCACCACTTTCATCAACACTCGATTAAAAAAAATATGAAATTGAAAATGTTCAGAAATGGGAGAAATGATTGTGCTTCCTGTTCAGGAAATTATAGTGAAGTGCAAAAAGATTTAGGGCTGTATATTTTGTAAATGTGAATCTTTTGCTGGAACAATGTACAATATATACTGGTAGAGTAGAGTAGTAGCTGCTGAACTGAAAGTAGAAAGAAGTGGTAGTCATAGAAAACTACTATGGAGTGAAAACTGAGATGTGCTTCTTTGCATTAGGAGAGTTTGGTATCATTACCCTAAAAGTAAAAAGAGTCAAGATTATTTTTTCTTGAGGGATGGTAAACATTTCTAAGTTGTGTATGTGGCTGTTAGTGGGTGTTTTTTTTGCTTTGTAGTTCTTTTGTAATAAATACATATATGTGCTAATACATGGATATAATTTGTAAGTGTTAGCTTCTTAAGCATATTAAACAAATAATCTGACCTCAGTGGTTAAAAGTCAAACGTGCAGTTTTTTTTAAGGATAAGGGGGGTATTTACAAGGATGTTCCTCATAAAATAAAAGATGTGGAAAGAAATACTTGCCTTTCTCTACAGGTTTGCACTTTGTTTTAGACATCTGGGACCATGTTCTATGCCCACTTTGTCCTGAGCAAACGTGGGCCGCTGGCCAAAATCTGGCTGGCGGCCCACTGGGATAAGAAGCTGACCAAAGCCCATGTTTTTGAATGTAATCTGGAGAGCAGCGTGGAGAGCATCATTTCCCCAAAGGTATCTGTTTTACACTAATCTTGTTACCTTGCAGTGAAAAGAACTTGAGTGTACAGGTGGTAATTGCTATATGGATCACTGAAGTTGAGATGTGAAATACTCTGTTGTGAAACAGGAGGAAATTTTAAGTAGCTTGATGTTTTTACATGGCTGTTTTTCTTCCCCTCTACTACTCATGACAGTGAAATTGTTCATCTTAGAACTGATGGTGCAGTTGTGACTTTTGTCACTTAACAGATGTCAATATCTTAAAAAACAACTACTTGAAAACAAAAGAAAACTTATTTATATCTTTTATTTTGGTTGATACAAATGTTAACAGTTTTTATAATGCTACTCTAGATTTTAGAAGAACTGCTAAGTGTAAGCAAAAAGTGTATTGTACAATCACAGAGATGCTTATTCTTCCAGAATAGCGATTTGTTTCATTATCACTTTTGGAAGGATTTAGGAAGAAGATAATGTTCATGGGCTCACTAGTGAGCTGGAGCATTCTTTTAGAGAAAGGAGAAACTAATAGGCACTTATTCATCTATTTAACTTTGTGTAGCAGTTCATTAGCTGAAATATTTAAAAGTCATTGGAGGAAATAAAAATCTTGAATTCTTAGGTTGATGTCAAATCCTGTATGGCTTACTCTTTCTGTGAGATAATTATTCCATGTACCATTCAATACAAATTTCATGCTCTTTTAGTCTAATATACTTAAAGAAGAATCCTGTGAATTACTTTTTTTCAGTTTTATGTTCCCACAGTAGATACTTCATTACATAGTAAAGCGGTGAGATTGAAAAGGAAAGAAACAAAGGAACTTAAAATTGTTTTACTGTGACAGTGCTTGTTTATGGGCACTTCACATCTTCCACTGAAGGATAGAACATGGAGAGGGTAGCTAACAGTTTTTTACCAGATTTTACTTAACCAAATCACTATTTATGGCTGCCCAACTTTTTGTATTTTTCACCTTTTCCACATTTGAAGTAGCAAAGGTGGTAGAAAAGAAGATGTGATAAAAATAGGCTTTGTGACTTTTTTTTTTTAACCAGACAGAGCAGTGTTTGGGAATTCCTGGGATGAGCTGCTACTAATTTGGTGATATTTGCTAGATCATCCATAAACGATGTAATATGGCATCACTTTGAACTTTGCAGTCTTTGTTTCTTCAGATTTCTGATGATTTTTATACTTGCTTTGGATATTTGATTTTATTGAGAAAATTAATGTAAAGCTGACTGAGGTGTCATTTAAGGGAAAAGGAGGATACATCTAATTCACTGATTGTGCAATGTGTTTTTAGGTGAAGATGGCACTTCGAACCTCAGGACATCTTTTACTAGGCGTTGTTAGAATCTACCACAGGAAAGCAAAGTATCTTCTTGCAGACTGTAATGAGGCTTTCATTAAGATTAAGATGGCTTTTCGTCCAGGTATCTGTCTTTATCTAAGTACTCTCTGAAAAGCTACATTGATAAATGTATTTATTAAGAAGGCATACGATTCTGCCTTCTTATGTCTGTGTAATTACATAAAGGTATAGGTTGTAGGAGAAGTAATTATTGCAGCTGTCTGGCTGGCTGAGTTGTCTGCTGAAAAACATCTTTTAACTAAATTCTGAACAAAAACTTCTCCTATTGATGCTGATTCAGTAAAATCCCACTTACCATTTTGTCTGTTGCTGATGTATGATGTTAAATGGAAATACACAGCATGGTTTTTACCTTCTGTCTGAAAAAGGCCAGTACCCTACTGAATAGAAGCACAGAAGGGGGTTGGTTTCCCTCAAGGGTCAGGATTCTTTTGCTATGAGTTACAAAAGAAATATGAAAGTAAGCTGCTTTTTTACTACTTTCACATTATAGTTTCTGAAAATAATGTGAACTGTAATGTGGGCATCAAAGATAGTTTTCCTTTTGTATGTTTGCAACATAATTCCCACTCTGTAATTGCTTACTTAAATATTTGCCATGAAAATGGGGTTCCATATTAATACCTGAAATAACTTACTTATCCAGCAGTCAGTTAATTATTTGGTTTTCATTCTGTCATGCCTTTATTGAGTTTTCTTTAATTCTGGCCAGGGGAACTTTTTCTCAGCTGAAATGTAGCTGTGGCAGTGATGCTGCTAGATGCTCACAGCTGCTAAATCACATTCTGCCTTTTTAAGTTAGTGAGTGCAATAGATTTAAAAGCTGAACTTGAGTGAGACTTGTTTTTTAAAAAGGCAACTCTTGAAAGCCAGTGCAGCAGTTACTTGAGAAAAGTTAAGTTATGTAATGCCTTTATCTTCATTTCCTGATCTGCAGGTTGTGATTCAGGCACTGAATTCAAGTACTGAATTTTATGTAGCTTTCAGAGGCAATTTGTTGACTGTTGCTAATTTTTTGTTTACTATTGTGTTTAATATCAAAAGGCATTCTGTTTTACCAATATTCCCTCTCCTGACAAGAGTGCATGTTGAAGGTGAAGCACCTTAAAATCAATATTTATAAAAATTGCCATGCTGACATGACAGAAGCTGAGGCACTGGTCTTTATTTTCAATTTATCAGTATTGTGCCTTAGGAATTGAGTCTTTCTGTTCTGAGAATCATTTACATGTTTCATTTTAAGCAGTAGACAAGTAAAAATATTGAACAGCCCTGAAAGGATGGACTAAATTTCTTCATTCCTTGTCAAGTACTGTGATGAGTAAGCTACAGTCTCATGCTTGTTCCTGGTCTCTGTGGACAGTGCCTCTTCGATTATTCATTGCAGAGGGGAGCAGAGTGTTTCTGAAGAATCTGTACCTCAGAATTGTCTGTGTTGTATGTGTGGGTCAGAAAGCAGAGCAAGTTACAGAAGGAATTGAACCTGCATTTCTCATGCACTTTCAAGTGCCCTGACCTTTAAGACTTTGAATAAAACAGAGGGACCAACTGCTGGCACTGGTTTTGTGATGCCCAATCTGATATTCATGCTCTGAGAATGCCTGCTGAATAAGAGTAAGCATCTCTGGAGGATAGGAAAAGGAATCTGTGTAGTTTTGGTAATACAGCTCTTTTATGTGCAGAAGCCTGTAAGTTAGTGAGCCCCAAGTGCAATCACTTCTGTTCCAGGACTTGTGGAGCTGATGGAACTGAATAAAGGACCAGTAGCAAAGTCACTGTGCTGCCAGTGTAATGCAGAGCCCTGCAGCTCATACCATGTATCATGATACAATTATTTTGGAGCAGGTACCTGTGGTGTTGTGAAACATGCAATGCCTCTGCTGGCTGCACAGCTCTGTGCAGTGCCGCACAAACATTACTTTATACAGACAGTGCAAGGGCTTGAGAATTTAGTTTGAATTTCACTTACTACCATTATCTAAGGTTTCTTTGTAGGTATCTCGGCGTCAGTTCAGTTAAACAAATTTAAAGACAGTAGGCCCATGGAGAGAGAAAACGCTAAAGGCACGGTGAAAAATGCTGTCCTTGTAAGGAATGGGAACTCATGTCTGGGTGTTCTTCCTTGCAGGAGTTGTTGATTTGCCTGAGGAAAACAGAGAGGCTGCTTATAATGCTATTACCTTACCTGAGGAGTTTCACGATTTTGACCAACCACTCCCTGATCTAGAGTAAGCTTGGGGATTTTTTCAATTTCCATGAGAATTGGTTTTAGTTGAGGAGAACCTGGTTTTAAACAGCTAACTCGTTGCTGAATGTAAAAAAATAGTTTGTAGGTTCTTAGGTCTTTTTTATATATACTGATAAGGAAGTGTGCAGTCATTTTTGTGTTGATTTTAAGTTCATAGTAGTATTGACTTTAACTGAAATTAAAGCTGTCCTTACAGGAGCTTTTGAAAAACTCAGATGCCTATTAAAACTTTCTTTTCTTCTATGCAAGGCACCCTACATCACATTCATCCTTAGGTTGGACAAGAACAGTTTTATGTTGTTTACCTTACAAAGTGTCACTTTTAATTCTTAAAACTTCTTAATATTTATGAGTTACTTTTACATATAACAAGTACACAACCTGAGTAGTTCTTAATCTTTAAAAACTGATGGTTTTTACTATTTTGTTTTTTTATTTGAGTTATTCATAACATTCATATTTTAGAATCCAGCTTACTCAGTGTTCAATTTAGTGTAAATTCAAATTAGAGTATATACTAATTTGAAACAGCAAAAATTTCTGTGTATTTATAAGAAAGGTACCTTAATACACCACAAAAGGTGTTAACTTGGTAGTGGTGCAAAATACAGTGTTTGATAAACTATATGAGTAGCTTTTGAAGTTGAAGGGGTGGAAGGTTTTTCTTAATTGTTAATTTGGCCTTTGAAATTAGTAATCCCAACACAGCAAGGAGTAAGAGAGGTTACTGATATGTTTCCCAGAAGCCAATGCAATTTGGATTATAGGTTTGAGCCATTAATGGTCTCACTGGTTTAAATAGTAGTTTCTATTCAGTGTTCACCTTTATTTTTTTCAATAATTGACTTGAATGTAAAATTGTTTTTTACTGAATAATGTAATGGTTATTTCAGCAGGCTTTATCTGTTCTTTGTTTTTCAATGAGATTTTTAATAATTGCCTTCTGTTTGTTTAAGTGATATTGATGTGGCTCAGCAGTTCAGTTTGAACCAGAGTAGAGTGGAAGAAATTACGATGAGAGAAGAAGTAGGCAACATCAGTATTCTCCAGGATAATGACTTTGGTAAGGACCTCATGTGTTATTGTGTTACTAGCTAATTTCAGTTACTGTAAGATACGGTTTTGTAGTTACTATGGAATGCCCAATGAGCTCTAAACAAATTAGATTAAACATGCTGTGGTTTTATATATTTAATTTTTAGTTTATTATGTCAATTTTTCCAGAAAGTCTGTTCTCTAATGCTCAGTAAACTTCTAGCTGCCTAGAATAGGCAGAAAGAAAAGCTGAAGAACACTTAGTCAAGCTAATTATTGAAGTACTGTGACAATTATAATTTTCAAAATGTGATGTGAATATGAAGTGAGCTGTTGCTTTAATCATAAGCGTGCTCTCAGTCAGAAACCACTGGGACATTTCTAAAGTTGAATCAGTCACTGTAACAAGTTTGCTACTTTAGGTATCTTTTCAAGGACAGTATTCTAACATCTAAACCTAAGGACAGTTTTATTTGAATGTCTGGTTCCTAACCTACAGTATTGTAAACCATAATTCAGTAATAGTTTTGAAAGAATAATCTAAAAATGGTGTTGACTGGGTATTGGTTTGTTCCCTGTAATTGAAGCCCAGTCTTGAGGCATAAGGCACAATGTCTTTGAATTCCATTGAATTCTTTGATTTCTGTGCAGATAAATTTTAGTAGGATCTTGCTTATATCAATTCAAATAAGTACAATAAAATGTTTGAAAATGAGACAGTTATTTTTATAATTGTTCAAACAGCATTTTTTGCTATGGTATTGCTGGGCACAATTCCTTACATCTTGTCATTAACTCTGCAAATAGGATTGATTAAATTAAAGTTTGGTCTTGCATATAGGCCTTTGTTGATCAGTTAGGTAGGTCTCTTGCGTCTTGGTGTTTTAGCAGTTAGAGCAGTGCAGTTGTATTCTTGCAGGTGACTTTGGGATGGATGATCGTGAGATGATGAGAGAAGGTAGTGCATTTGAGGATGACATGCTGGTGAGCACTAGTGCTTCCAATCTCCTGCTGGAACCTGAACAGAGCACCAGTCACCTCAATGAGAAATCTAATCACCTGGAATATGAAGACCAATACAAAGATGATAATTTTGGAGAAGGAAATGATGGTGGAATATTGGGTAAGTTTGAGAAATTTATTTTTCCTCTATCCTACTTCCTACCTTAATTAATTAGTTCTTGGGTAGATGAGGGGAAGTTGTTTCCTTTGTTGCCAAATCCCTGTCAAAGTTATGCCTTGTACAGTGAGTATTTATACTCGGTGTGTATGTGTGTCTGTGTGTATATATATATATATATATATGCACTGAGCATATATTCCGGTTTGTGAGTACTGCAGCAGTGTAGCTGACTCACAGCACGTTAAGTGTTGGCATATTTAAAACAAAGTTCTAAAAAGTTAGATGTGAGATGCAAATGTGACAAGTATATTGTAATAAGTGTTATCAGTAAGCTCAGATTTAGAGCTGAAATGCCCTTGAAAAAGCACTGCTACTTCTGTGTCAGCATTGAAAGTACTTTCTAACTTTTGTACTGTCTTCATCTGTGCTGCAATAAACTTGCCTGTACTTCCTTGTAAATTTGTCTGTACTTATTTCATGAATTTGTGGATGCAAATCTGATTCTTTCATATGGTTGTTTCAGATGACAAACTTCTCAGTAATAATGATGGTGGTATTTTTGATGACCCACCTGCACTCTCAGAAAGTGGAGTAATGATGCCAGAGCAGCCTCCCCACGATGATATGGATGATGATGATAATGTATCAAGTGAGTATGATCTAGGACCAGATCTAGAATTACTTTCAACTCATGTAGTTTGGATTCTAATTCCTTAAAAGCATACTAAACTCCAAAGTATGAAGTGTGGTAAACCACCTGAAGGTGTGGAGAAGGGGTAGCAGAGCCTGTTAACAGTTTTGACCTAATGAGACGTTCTTGTTGTCGTTGGCAGTGGGGGGCCCGGACAGCCCGGACTCAGTGGATCCGGTGGAACCGTTACCAACCATGACTGACCAGACAACGCTTGTTCCCAATGAAGAGGAAGCTTTTGCTCTGGAGCCTATTGACATAACTGGTGAGAGAGCTACTGGGGATATTCAGCACAGTTTGTCAGAGACCACTTTAACTTGATGGAGTGGAAATGAATGTCTAGCACTGCTGCTGACTCTGCTTCTCACTTGGGAGAGAAACCAGAGATCAACTGCTGAATTCCTTTTATTCTAATAGTAGCCCTCCAGTACCTTCCAGAGAGGTAGCTTACATGGAGGGTGTCAGAGAATACTAGTTAGTAGTTTCTACAGTCAGTGCATGTAACTGCATGATCCTGGAGCTTTAGGTAAACATGCTAGTTAAAATGCACTGAGTTGAAATGGAGATCAGCATGTCTTTGATTCTAATACAGTGTCTGTAGTGCAACACAGTTCTTGATATGCTCTGTTTGAAGGGTGGAACTGATTGTTTACACTGAGAATGAGTGCTGTTCTAGTGATTTGTAGCTTGAATGAATTGCTGATTTCAGGACGTGCACCTTTGTATTTGAATTTCTACTAAATAGAGATTTTCCATATCTTTAATGCAAGAAACTTGCTTATTTTATCTGATACTATGTTTGGCTCATTATATACTGACCCCTGCTTTATTAAAAAATTAATATCTGTAAAGAAAGTAGCTTGTCCTATGCTTTTAGACTGAGCTCCAGGCCCTGACTGCCTGCTTGCCCAGTGGGAGAGCCCTGGCACTGCCCTCTCGTGGCAGGCTGGCAGCAGGGGACCAGCTCATCTGCTGGTCCAACAAAGACAGCATTTCCAGAGCTTCAGGGTCTGCTGCAGAGTACCAGGTTGTAAGCACAGTAAAATTAGCTAGAACAGGGTCAGAAGTTTACAGTTAAAATAATCACCCACATTAACTGTACCAAAGCTCAGGTAGGGCTTAGGGGGAAAAGTGAGTGTGGTATTTTAGATCTGTGATTAGAGTAATAGAATGGCTGGGATTTGAAGGGATCATGAAGATCTAGGTCCAACTCTCTTGCCATGAGCACAAGGACACCTTCCAGTAGGCCAGGTTGCTCAGAGCTCCATCCAGCCTGGCCTTGAATGCTGACAGGGATAGGGCATTTGGGACAGCTCCTCTGAGCAACCTGTTCCTGCACCTCGCCGCAGTAGAGAACTTCTTCCCAATACCTAATCTGAAGCTACTTTCTGTCAGCTGGCAGCAATCCCCCTTACCTTTTTACATGTCGTTGTAAAAAGTGCCCTCCCTTTTCCTTGTAGGCTCCCTTCAGGTACCAGAATGCCACAATTAGGTCACTCCAAAGCTCCCTTTTCTTCAGGCTGAGCAAAACCAAATGTCTCAGCCTTTCCTCTTAAGAGAGGTGCTCCATCCTCTGTTCGACTTGGTAAGCCAGTGTTTGCAGCAGCCTATAAAGCAAGCCATGGGAGAGAGAAGCATGTGCAGCTGAGGACATTGAGGCTTAGGTAGATTTAAATTCACAGAAGGATTTGTAGGTTATGGGAGAGCATTCATAATATTTGACATTTTATACTGCACATAGTTTTTAATCCTTCTGCCAAAGCCAGTGTTGCCTTAGATTCATGAGGCAGCTTTTTATGTGGGCAAGCAAGATCTATAGAGAACTTACAGGATTCTTTTACAGCATGATACCTGTTTGAGTTAACTTCATTACTTGCTAAAAATCTCAACAGTCAAGGAAACCAAAGCAAAGAGGAAGAGAAAGCTGATTGTGGACAGTGTGAAAGAACTGGACAGCAAGACTATTCGAGCCCAATTAAGTGACTACTCCGATATTGTTACTACTTTGGATTTGGCACCTCCTACTAAGAAATTGATGATGTGGAAAGAAACTGGTGGAGTTGAAAAGCTTTTCTCTCTGCCTGCACAGCCTTTGTGGAATAACAGACTACTGAAGGTAATGTTTTTGTGCAAGTTCATTTTTAAATAGACTATATTCAGGATTGTGCTTCATGTATAGCAAATGTCAGCATATAAATAGGGATATAGTGATGGTAGTACTTATAATTGGAAGAAAAAATATAGTAAAAGAACTAATATAACTATTTTAAACATTGTGTTATCAGTTACAAAGATAAATAATTTTGTAGAAGTTAATACTGTTGAAGAGGAGCTTAAAAACTGAGAAAGTAAGATAGGCCATGATTACTTAATCGTCCAAAATGAAATAAAAGGACACTGAGAACTGCAATGGTGAATAATGTAATGTTTCCTTTGTAGCTCTTTACTCGCTGTCTTACACCTCTGGTACCAGAAGACCTGAGAAAGAGGAGGAAAGGTGGAGAAGCTGACAATCTTGATGAGTTCCTTAAAGACTTTGAAAACCCAGAGGTTCCCAGAGAGGAGCAGCAGCAGCAGCAGCAGCAACGAGATGTCATTGGTTTGTGTCTTGTCAAAGAGCCTATTTTTGTCTGTTATCTGGGCTTTGTATTAAGTCATCAAAGATTATGTATGAGCTTTGTAATGGTTGTTTAGCTTGATGTGATACAACCTCTGACATAAAATAACTATTTTTCCTAGAAATACGGGATGCTTAGGAATTGCTTGAAACAGGGGATTAAAAGTGCAGGCTGCTGAGAGTGCTCAATTTAAAAATAATAGCAGATTGGATTTTAGTAGAGTTTCTAATAACATTCTTAAGTATATAAAAGAAGATTTGTTGTGGAATACAGATGAACCTATTCTGGAGGAACCAAGCCGTTTACAAGAGTCGATGATGGAAGGCAGCAGAACCAACCTGGATGAATCGGTTATGCCACCCCCACCAGCTCAGACTGGAGTTAAACGCAAACTGCAGCAAGTAGAACCAGAGCCAGTGCTACCTGTGAGTAAGCTTTTACTATTTTTTTTATGAGGAATGACAAGTGGTCAGTGTCTTTGAGTAGGAAATTACGTAGATTTGAGGCCCTAGCTTTCTATGATCCTTTGAGATTCACTATAGTAGTATCAGAGCATTTGTCCCTGGGTATCATTCTGGTGCCTTAGTTAGGTGAAAAACTTACTGAAACATTTAAAATGCTGGTAGGATACAGAAGCTATACTATTTCTTCCAGTAAAAGTCTTCAAGGACTCTAGTGTATTGCTTATCAAGTCCTGCTTGGCAAATGTATATGAACAGCTTCCATGAAGCAAGGATTGTGTTAGCTGCATAAACATCTTCTAAGACAGCCCTAGTGTTTCAGGCTTAAGGCTTCAAAGAAAGAAGCCTTAGGGGAGATTTCAAGTAGGAGAGATTTCCTATTTGATTTGTGAATAGACTTGGACGCTAACTGTGATGCAGTGTGAAAGGAAACTTTGTGAAGGAGAGAGGAAGGAAATAAGCAAAATAAAAGGTGTATTTTTCTGAATGCTTGTGTGACGAGAACAGTCCTGGTTTATGCTGTCTCATGTTTGCACATTTTTTAACCTCACTTTTCACATGCCTTGGCTAACAGGTTGTTCACTGTAGAATGGAACTATTAGATGTTCCATTATCTTAGTAAGTAGGGTGGCAGCTGCTGCTCCTCTTGCCCTTTCACCCCTTTCATGGGATTTAATCGGCATCAGCTGTGCTAAGTCAGTGTAATGGGGGGGGGTATTGGTGTGTTGGGAATTCTGTAATCATCTTAGAGGCCAGGTCAGGGTTCTAGCAGCAACCTGTAGTGATACCTGCTGTGTGACTACATCAGAAGTTGCTTACCCATTTTAGGGTATGTGTAGAAACAGTTTCAGGCGTCAAGGTAACTTTACTGGCAAGCACTTGAATACCATATATTGATTTTATTAAAACTGTCTACATAAATCCTATTAAATTTGTTTTCTGTATTTTCCTCTTGGCATAAATGTTTTGTGAGAATATACTTCAGCACCAAAGTAATTCACATGTTTTCAGAAATTTTGCAGGTACCAGTGTTTTAATTCCTTCTTGCTTGTATTGATGAGAACAGCATTTTGATGTTTTGAAGATAACTAGTTCCAGTGAGTTAAAGTGTGTTCATGTAGCATTGCATCTGGTGGTGTAGGATTTCAAATTTGCATGTGCCAATCCAAGGAATGAGATCAGTAGTTTGGATGGTGGCATAAGTGAAGTTACTGGAAAGCGTTTTTACTTCACAGTGGTATAATTCCTGGATTGAGCAGAATCTAAAGGATTGAAAATGCACATATGGACAACAAAACAAAATTTGTTTTTGGTTTTCAAAAATGACAAATTCTGACAAATGGCTAAGATTATGTACTTGGATTTTATTAAACTGGTCTGTAGCACCATCGTTCTATTATAAAAGAACTGACAAAATTATATTGTTTGTTTAACTATATTGTGTGCTCTTAAAGCATCCACCATCACAACAGCTGGAAATACCACCTGTAGAAATGCCTCCAGAAGAGCCCCAAAACATCTGCCAGCTAATACCAGAGCTAGAACTTCTGCCAGAAAAAGAGAAGGAGAAGGAAAAGGAGAAAGAGGAAGAGGAGGAGGAAGAAGTAAGAACTCTGTGTAGAATCAGTTTGTGTGTTTCCCAAAAGTGGATGAATGTTTGACTGTGGATTTGGTAAAAGGCATAAGAAATAACTCCTGTCTGTCCTTATAATTAGCCCTTGGAAATGTAATTCTTAAATTATTTCATGACCATTTAATAATATTTATGTTATTTAATTTTATATATTACATATACATTCTGTTTTGAATTAGTGTTCTCCTGTTCTTACGATGGCTGGATAAAACCATTATATGTTTATGATGCGTTAGATAAGAACTTTTGAACTTTATTGGTGTGTTTCATTTTAAGTAGCTTGCTACTTAATGAAAGTACCTTTCTGCAAGAAACCAGCCATGTCCTCAAATGAGATTACTTAAGTTGTCTCTTATCTACAGTATTTAATATCCTGTGGTAACAAACAGAGCAAACTTCATTGATTCATTTTATTTTACACCTGCTTCCAGGAAGAAGATGGCACAGGGGGTGATCAGGATCAAGAAGAAAGGAGATGGAACAAGAGGACTCAACAAATGCTCCATGGCCTTCAGGTACACATGATCATTTGCTTTCTCTTAAAATAGCTTTTGAGTGTATCCACTGATGCTTTTGAGCTGAGTTAAAAGGTGAAGAGCAAGCTTTCTTTACAGTCTATGTTACGGCCTAAAATAGCAGTGATCTTAGAGAAGAAAGAATGCATGTAGTTGATTAAATCTATATCAAATAATTTTATTAAAATTAAATCTTTACTTTTATAATTGTCACTTAACTGTTTAGAGAACATTTGAAATAAATTTTTTCACCTAAATGTTTTTCAGCCTTTAAGTCCGCGCTTGGTGTGCAACTAAGATTCCCAGAAATTTAAATTATAAAGTAATTGGCTGTATTTTTAATGAAATCATAGCACCTTTGACTTTGTGCTATGTGTCTTCAGGCAAACCCCCATAAGGGTCTAGGGATAACACCATTGTACAGGATGTTTACTTCCTGGCTAGGCTAGTTTGAAAACTTGCTATGCTGAATCTCTTAACAATTGTGGAAATGTGACTTTGGCTGATTTCTAGCATGTGGATTCAGTCTGCACAGACATATATCTATCTGTAGGATGGATTCTTGCTTGCTGGGACTAAAGAGGCTTTTTCTAATATGAGGACTGAAAACCATAGTGTTCACCCTGAACTGAAGTGTAAACCATTCCTTTGCTCTCTGTGTTTGTCCTCCACATACTCTTGGATTACCTTTGCTTTTCAGCCTGGCTTGTAGCTCCTTTGTTCCCTTAAACATTTTGGCAACTTTTGAGATTTGGCTGTCATTGAATGCCACATCTCAAATGGTCACACAACTCCCTCTTCTCTCGCCCAGCTTTAAATGCACAGCATGATGCCAGATGACATGGATTATCCTTTTGGCCAGTTAGGGTCAGCTGTCCTGGCTGTGTCCCTCCCAACTCCGTGTGCACTTCCAGCCTCCTTGATGCAAAACAGCACCATATGAGCTGTTGTGAAGAAAACTAACTCTGCCCCAGACCAAATCAGCACAACTGAATAAAATGAAAAAAGCTTAAAAATAATTTCTAAAGTATACAGATGTTGAGTTGGTAGTGTTGTGTAGTGTTTTTCTCTCTGAATGTTTTATCATGGTTTCTGAAGAGAGCTTTAGCATTTTCTTTGGCCATAACTAGCTTTTTTCCAATTCTTTCTTCATGTACCCAAAAGAGCATCATATTGGATGGCTGAAACATTAAATCTGCAATGAGATTTGGAGTGAAGGTCTGATTACTATAAAATAATTTGGTTTGGCCAGCCAAATATCTTTTCATCTAGTTGAAATTCATTCCAGCGCAGACAGTTCTGCTTTAAATCGAACACTTCTGTTGTTGTCCTGGCCAACAAAAAGATGTATTGTCATGATTTTTTTAAAAATATATTCTTGCCAATACTTTGATAAAATCTAAGTGATTTTGGGTACTTAGTTTAAGACAAGTTTTAGAAATAAACAGACATCCACCTTGGGAAATTATGCATCTTTTAAAGAACATTAATTCTTGAGATTTTACTTTATTATTTTTGGAATTACATTTATTTTGAAAAATAAAACTTTATTTTTCTTTATTTTATTACTATTAAGAAAAAAATCGTCCTGTAGTCAAAAAAGACTGGTTAGCTGTTGCTGCAGAAATAAAATCTTGTGCTATGCAACAGTGTTTCTGGAATACATTCAGCAGATTCAAGAATGATTTTTCGCACATCTCTGGGAATCCTACTAGGTTTCATTTAGCTAAGATGCATAAAGAAATTTTCATGTACGTGTTGTAATGTTCCCATTCTTCTGAATCCCTTGGTGTCCTGGGGTTGACAACAAACAGAATCTTGCCAAGGGGCATTGTTGTTTCTGTGTAGTTCTCTACTTAACTTGTGGTATCGATGTTGTGTTTTTCAGAGAGCTCTTGCTAAGACTGGAGCAGAATCTATCAGTTTGCTTGAGCTATGCAGAAATACAAATAGAAAACAAGCAGCCGCAAAGTTCTACAGTTTCCTGGTACTGAAAAAGCAGCAAGCTATCGAGCTGACCCAGGAGGAGCCCTACAGTGACATCATTGCCACCCCTGGTCCCAGGTTTCACATTATCTGAATGGTTGCCTAGAGCAGAGCTAGCGCTCCTCTCACCAGTGCGTGCGTGTATTGCCCCGTCCGTAGGGCCCACAAGACCATTGCAGAAAATTTAGATTTTGTCTGTATAAAGTCCTCGGTTTTCTCTTGGGGTTATTTTGGGGTTTGTATTTTAACTTTACCACTCAAATTTTTAGTGACACTGCTGGCTGGGTTGGGTGACTTGAGTTCCAGCTGCAGAAACCAGACATCTCAAGCACCCAGATAAAGATTGTTTTAGCAGCTCAGAGCAGATGTGTGCAATATTGGTGCATGTGATGTTGAGTATCAATGAAAATGTCTTACAATAATTTGACTAGTTGATTCAGTAGACATATTTTTAACCTATATCAGTAAATCTGAATGGCCAACCTTTTGTCTGATTAAAAACTTTGCCAAACTCATCTGAAATGTTCAGTCTGCTTCTCATAGTAGTAGTTTTTTCTCCCCTTCTCTAGATCTTTGTGCATACCGTGGGTCTCTTAAAGCTGCCAATATGAAAGGTAGTGCCTGATATGTCAGCTTGCTGTGTCACTGCATTTTTGCAGTCAGATTTTTGTAGCCCTTGATGCTAAGGGGAAACGAGTGTCTGTGGAAAGCACTTCCTTTATGTGATACATGAAAGGACAGAACATGTGAAGCATTTTAGACTAAACATTCCTTTTCACTTATCACCTTGTTATGGTCCACTACTGATAATGGCTAATTACTGTTAATAAGTGACAAATGGAAACTAGTAATTTCAACCGTTTCAGAAACCATAATGCATTAGGTTTGTTAGAGCTGTATATAAACTCCAGACTTTTTAAAACAGACTTCTAGATTGTAAATTATCTGACTTTTTTTTTGTTAAGCAAGCATCCGACAGTAAGAACAAGAAAAATTGCTAAATTCAGATACCACCTGTACCAAAAGAGCAACAAACTTTGAATATAGAGTACAGATGGGCACAATTCCACTTAATTGTGTAGTGTATTAATGGCTCTTTGGATATATTTATGGGTTTTGTGTCAGTTTTTTCTGATCATGTACACTCCCATGTTCAAAATGTTTTATCAGTTTTGCGAAAGAAATCCGGTTTGATTTTAGTTCTAAATATGAAGCTTTACTGTTAGACCAGGTAGCACCAGAAATTATGTGAATATGTTGATTATGGAGACCTGTCTTAACTTTTTTTAGAGCAAAACTATTCACACTGAAGGTTCTGGTTTTAATGTTGGCACTTTTGTGAAATAATTTTGGGACTCTTAAATTTCAGTGTATACTCAACTGTAAAATTATGTGAATGTTTAAAAAAACTCTGAGACTACATGATGACCATGTTTTACTAATCCTTGAAAAAGTTAATTGTATAAAGTTACTGCAGCTTTATTTTCAACATGATGTGCCTGTAAAACCATAATTTTCTCCTTTGTAAAAAGCGACATTGTAGATAACTTGAATGTTTAATTATAGAAAAGGTCATTAGTTTCTTGTTACACATTTTTAGTCTGTTTTTGTTGCTTTTCAAAGTTAATATTCTTGAAAATAGTTGATGCTGTTATGTATAACTTTTCTAATAAAAGTTGTGTTATAAGCTGTTATGTATTAGCTCTGTATCTTGTTTGAACACCTCTCATTTATGTAGGAGAGACTGAGCACTAAGAATGGTTATTTTGGCATTAGGTATAGAAAGATTTTGCCCTTTAAAAGATCAAACTTGAATATGTAAATAGAATTCTTGCCATTACGAAGGAAGTTTTACTCTAGTGGCTCTACTGTGCTTTTATTCAAAGATTGTATGCTAGGAATGTGCATGTAGAAAATTATGGGAACCTCTCTGTAGAATGTGATTCATCTATGTGCCTGTCCCTTCTGAATGCCAGAACATCTCCAGCTTGGCTTCTTTTAGCTCTGCTGTTCCCTTGCTTCTGAAATTGTTTCTGCATGTATGTCAGTGCCTCTGAAGGCGCATCCAGGCTCTTGGATCCAGGCCTGCAGCGCATGGAGTCAGTTGGGTACCTTTAGAGTTTATATATATATACGGGCTGTGAATTCTGAGTGAGCTGACTTAGGCTGGGCTCCACACACAAGGGACTGTCCTGCTTTTGAGTGACCTGTGCAAGGGCCCATCCTGTGTGTGCTGTAATTCCTGTGGGATGTAGGTGGGCCTGTGCTGAGCCAGCACACGTGTGTGTGTGTGTGTGTGTGTGTGTGTGTGTGTGTGCAGGTGCAGCACTGGAAAAATTACTTTCATTATTTTGGTTCAATCTCTGAGAAAAAAATGGGAATTTGGGCACTCGGATGAGGATGAAAGCTCTTCTGGCTTTCCTCATATCAATAATCTAGTGCAGTTTTATCACCAGTTTGGCTCGTTGTTACACCACTGTGATCAACACTCATGATAAGTTGATTTTGCTCAAATGTATGCCTGGTGATGCTCTAACTGGGACACTGAATGCAAGCTCTGCTTTATCATGTACAGGATTTGTTACTAGTTCTGACCATGGCCTACAAGTAGGACCAACAGGCTTGCATTTCTTGGAAAGGAGGCTTTGTGGGAATGCACTGATCAGCTGTTGAATGATGTCTAAGGAATGGTGATAGAGCATTGGTGTTGATGGTGAGATGGAGATGGGCTCTCTGTTGCACAGCCTTCATTGTTTTCTCTGACTGCTGTTGGTTTTTTTCAAGTGCTTCAATATCTTGGTAGAGAAGCTCAGCGTCTGCATTTTATTACAGTTTCTCCTCAAACAAATGTTGAAATGGTATTAAGGAAATTAACCATAAGCATTCACTTAGTGCTTACTAGATAGAAAGACATTTTTGTCGCAGCTCAGTGCGTAACATCTCTTCAGAAAGCTGCCTTGGGAGGGATTTAGATTTGATAGAGAGCATTACTGTAAAACGTGTTCTTCGCTGCTTCCCAGTCAGGCTGGACTGGCTCTAGTGCCTTTGGCTGTAGTGCTGCACTGCAGCAGTGAGGGGAAGGAACTGCTGTGAATGCTTCTCTGTGCTCCATCTTCCCACTGGTGGCAGTTTTGTTCTGTCTGCAAAGCTTAACTGCTCACAGTGGGGGGACTATGCAAGCCTTACTTTCCAAATTACTCCTCCTTGGGGTGTAAAAAAGAGAACAGTTCAGGATTGTAAGGAAGCATTTCTTCAATAAGATGGAGTCATTGAATTCCTGCCTTATGTGTGTGATCACCTTGAAGACACACTTCTCTTCCATCTGGGGTGGAAAGAAGGCAGGTGATGTTATTCAATTGCTGGAGGTTGAATAGCACTCTGTTTCTGGTAAGAGTATGAGTATTCTTCCTAATTCACCAGATACTATTTAAACCAGCTTATTAAGCAATGAACTAGCAGCTATTGTGTTCAATTTTGCTTCAGGGACTTTGTTGGAGGGTCAGGTATATGGTGCTGAGGATGCTGATCTATGCCCATCTTCTGTGGGCACAAAATTGCCTGTTCTGCTTGGGTCTTTCCAGCTGACATCCTCCACTGGCGAATCAAGGAAGTCAAATTTCCAAGGGTGTTTTTTTTTAACTCCCTGTACTTCCACTGCTACACCAGAGTCTGTGTCATGGTACTTAATATTACTTTTTTGGGGATAGTGAGGTTAAGGTAAATTTTTCTCTTTCTAAATCTTTTAAGGCTCCATAGATTGTACATCTTTCCTCAAGTGGCTTTTTGAGACCTTTCTTTTTCACCTCCAAGAAGTGGCTGGAGTGAATCTACTGTGAATTTCTGCAACATGGACATACAGAAAAGCTGAACTACCAAAAAATGTCCCAACACACAAGGGAAAAAGGACAGTTCTCTGCATTTCTTGGTGACCTCTAAAGGTCTAGTAAAGCTATGGCAGAGACAAGAGGAGGTAGAAGGGAAGATTTTCTCTAGTTCTTACAACAAGACCTGGTTTTAAATTTGTTTTAACTTAAAACATCTTCATGCAGAATAAAAAAATCCAAAATCTCAGGTAGGAGAACATACTCATATTAGCCAAACACTAATTTTAGTGTTATGAGTAGAATAAAGTGCCAGAAACTTTCTGGGAGAACACACCCTTCAATTTCATTTGGGCTTGATATTCCCCAGCAGCTGGGAAAGATGGAAGAGGTAGTTTGGTTGTCATGAGCTGGGTCTCTACATGTTCTACTTTCCTCAGCCCCCCTGCTTTTCTTGTTTGCCTAATTTTTGTTTTCAGTAAAAAACATTAAGGATCATAACATAGCCTGAAACTAACACTAAATAGTTGAGGATGTGTGGTTGACCTTTAATCATGGATGTTTATAAATGTTTGACACTGGTCAAGAATACATGTGATGAGAAACAGAGTGTTGCTCTTGACACTTGGCACAATTCAAGAGCAGATGAGGGTGTAAAGCCAGTGGTGTTCTCCGTGCAGGGACTCCTCTCTAAATTAAACTGTCCTGCTATGTTCTTGAAACACTTTCTCCTTCCCTGCCTTGCAGTGCCCAGGTAGTGCTGGCAATTATGTGTACAATTTAGTTTTCTAGGTTTGGGGATACTGGGAACTGATTAAGGGTAAAACTCACCAAAGCAAACAACTTTTTTGGTTTTTTCCCAGCTGGATCAATTTCTACATCCTGTGCACTGGGCAGCCACACAGAAACTCGTGCCAGCATAACACAAGAAGCACCAGGCAGGAGAATGGAGAAGGGAAGGAGTAAGGATTTCTTTTTTCAAAGTTGGCTGTGCCAACTTTGCATGTGTGTTAAATCAGTTTAAGAAAACTACTCAAAAAGTTGCAGTTTGAATTCAGGAGTCCCAGTCCTGGCTAAAACTGTGTACTGGCCTGTTCATCATCAACTTGCACACCACTTATTAATATTCTGTTTTTCCAAGGCAGACATTGGAAGTTCTCCCTGAAATCAGGTATTTCTATGGCAGAGCCCAAGCCCAGCCTCTGCCAGCAGATGTGTCTGCACTAATTTTCTGTTCATTTTGTGAAAGTTAATATATCCAGTCCTCACGTTACTGGAGAGGAAACCAGAATCACAGTCAATTCACCGGCAGCATGTACCACACATCACACTGGATTGTGAACTCTGAAACGAAGAGATCAGATTACCATAAAACGTTCCACTGCTGAGCATTTTTGCAGAAAAGTTCAGCTAAATTTGTCTTTGTACAAATTAAGCTGCTTCTCATATTTCTTGACTATGGGACTATTCTCCAAAACAAAAGAAATGCTGATGTTTAAGGAATAAGAAACCACAGTCAATGTTATAAGAAAAAATAGAAAGAGAAGCAGCTTAGCATTTGGATTTCAAAGCCAAATTTGATACCTAGGAATGTTTCTCTGGTCAAGTAACTAATGAGAGACCCTGAAAATAAACTAATGGTACCATTTTGCATTTTGTAATTACATTAATGCAAACTTGTACCTAGTCCTGCTGATGCTGAGGGGGGCAGCAATGAGCTGGAAAAGGCACACAAAGATTTGTATAGTGGCAGCTACTTAGCAACATAAGCTGCAGGCTTGATCATGTCTCGAGACTGAAGTAAGTGCAGGAGACACCAGTGCTTTCCAGTGCTACGTTGCATCTCCACATCTGCAAGAAGCAGTTCCAGTTCATTAACAGTGGCAGGTTGCTCCCTGGGGTGTGAGTTTGGGCTGGGACTTCTGGGATCTCTTGCTTTCACCACTGAGCCTATGGAATTATACACAGGCTCTCTGATAAAAAGTTTAAAAACCAAGCCCAAAAATAGCAGACCTACCACATGCAAGAGGAATCTATCAGGAATATTTAAATCATTCTCATGTCAGCAGCAAAACTACCATCATTCCCATCTCTCTTGTGTTATTCCCTTGGCAGGGCAATGTGACCATTGGAGTATTGCAGGTGCTGGGCAGGTTCTGCTGATCACCAACGAGCTGCTTTTGGTGAGGCACAGCTGAGCAAGCAGCTCAGGCCCCTGTGCACACAGCTGTGCAGGAAGACTTTACTTGTACTCCTGACCTGATTGCTCAGAGCTGTTCCCTGGAGGCTGATGCATGTTACTCTCAACAGACAGAGCTGGGGAGGAGGAGGATGAGCCTTCTGCAGAGAGCAATGTTAAGTGCAGCAAGAGGGGTGCACATATAGCTTTACATGCAATTATTCTGCATTTATGGCACTTTATTCTTATGACTTAGTACTGCCATTTCTATTAGGAAAGGACCCTTGTGGCTTAGTGTGATGTGCATGCAGATCATTCATTCCCTGAGGGAAATACAGCAGGTACGAAACCCAGCCAGATGTGCTGGGCATATGTATAATGGAGCAATAGGACTCTGAATCCCTAAGGCTGGAGTGAAAGTGAGAGAACTGTTGAGTTTTCATTGCAAACAACGTGGGGAAGACATAAGGTCTGCCAGTTGTGGAGGTGGATTCAGCAGGATGAGAGACAAAGCCTGCAGTTTGGCTGCTGGGACAAGTATATGAGAAAGTTTCCCACCTGCTCAATAGATCACGAGTTCAAATATGAACATGCTGTCTCTGTGGTCTTTCCACAAAACCCCTCTCTGCTTCTATCGTCCCTGAGGCCCAGTTTTTTAGCAGTAACAAAGTTTTCTGCCTAATTTGAGGGCCAAGACATTTTCAATTGAAGGACAGAAAGGGTAATTAAACATTGGAATGGGTTGCCCAGGGAAGTGATGAAGTCACAGTCCCTAGAGGTATGTAAAAAAAGACTGGATGTGGCACTTTATGCTGTGGTCTAGTTCACATGGTGGTGTTTGATCACAGGCTGGACTCAATGATCTCAGACATCTTTTCCAACCAAACTGATCCTGTGATTTTGTGATGACATTTCTGGAACCAAGATATACTGCAAAGCAAAGCACACCCTTACCTTACATGCAAAATAAGGCATCATCACTGGAAAACCATAACCAAAACGTGCTTACCATACTGGAAGGAAAGGTCAGACTACTCTTTCTAGATTTTCATGGTTACATGCTCTTATCTCCTCAGAGTGGTACTTCTATTTTTGTATGAATGTGTGTAGTTTTAGTTAAAAACTAAACAACAGTAATTTTTTGAACTTGACACTTTTTTCCTTATGGTAAGAGAAGCTAAGCATCAAAATGCCTGAGTAAATGGCAAAGCAGTACTTGTGATCTGTGAAGAAAATGGGACATGGTATGGGTGGTTGTGCCTGGTTGAGGCAGGCAGCACTCTGTGTGAAGGGGACCACAGCTGCTGGATTGCAGTAGTGTAGTGACTGAATAAAACACACCATTCCTGGCTACAGGTCAGAACCTTGGCCGGAGTGTTCTTTTGCCCAAAGGGAAAATGGATGCTGTTATGCAGTGGCCCCAAGTCTGGTAGTCAGCTGTGAGATGCCAAGAGCTCCCTGGCAGCCTTGGATTCAGGGTTTGCCAGCTCCACAGAAGCAGACTGTGCAAGAACACAGGAGTAAACGCTTCTCCATGAACAGCACTTGGCAAGCCACCTGGACTACGAAGTTCCACTCTCCTCCTTCCCCTCCAGCAGAGGAATTTCCCAGCCTGTCCTACTAGGAAGCCCAGTTGTGCCTACCCAGGGTGAAGCCCATGTGAGAACCCTGTGAAGAGGGCTGAGCTGTGTGCCTGACATTCCTCTCCTACATCCTGTCACCTCAAGCAGATCACAGCTGCAGAGGACAGCCACTGCTCCTCCCCATCACAGCACAACCTGCCAGTGGCAGAGGTGAGGAGCAGGGTGGAGAGATCATCTCTCACCAGGAGCCTCACAGTTAGGACAGAGTCCTTGCACCAAAGTCATCGATGCACAATCAGGTCTTTGTCACTTGGAAAAGGCTTAGACTAGAGTACCAGGACAAGGTACTCTAAGCAAAAATCAAGCTGGTTTTACCTGAATGTTACACAGATGTGAATAATGAATGCTCATCTATGATTCTCTTCCACTTCAATGGAGAAGTATCAAGTCGGCACCAAGTTTTAAATCCACCAATGTAACTTAAAATGCTACAGTAAACTTGGGTCTGACATTTAAAGAAAAAAAATGTGTTTGAAGGTCATTGAACAAACCTAGTATAAAAACCATATATAATTTGGAAGCTTTAGCTTCTAATTAATGTTTTTCAAAAGAATCCTCTTCCAAACACAAGATAGAGAAATTCAGTTTAACCAAAAGGTACAAATAGTAAACAAGCACAACATATTTGATTGCAGAATGTATAATTTGGTAAACCATCACCATAATGTAGTCTGTTCATGTTTAAAACATGTCCTCCTATAACCAGGTCACAGATTCCTGTTAAATGTAGTAGAAACAGCTAGCATTTAAAATAGTGCCCTACAAACTGTATTTTCTCCATAATTTTTTTTCCTTCAATCACCTAAATTAGAACTTTTTCAGGTTTAGGGTTTAGAAGCTCAGTTGTCTGGTAGGTATGAGTTCTTGATGAAAGCCATGCAACAGTGGGCAAAAAGTCAAGAAAATGTTGCAAGCAGTTCATTTCCTGGTGCCTGAAGGATGTGTGTGAGGTCAAATCTTTTGTTGTGACTCCATATTCCCTTCTGGAAGGGAAAGGATAGTTGTCCTCATTACATTTCTGCAAGGATATTTTAATTTTAGATCTCACTGTAAAAAGAAGGAAGAAGGTGGGCAACTCAGGGAAGGCTCTTAAATTCTTGAAATATTTAAAGTACTATGAAGTGGAAACAGTTCACAGAAAAATATCATCAGCTCCTTGCTAACAACCTAAATATCTTCCTGCTTCACCACTGAGGACTGAGCTAACCTACTCCCTCCATGTCTGGATTGGTCTCAAAAAGCCAGAAACTTTTCTCAGAAAAAGTCTTTCCCAGAAATCACATTCTTGAATATCCTTTTCGTGAGTTTGCAACTGCAGTCATTTGGCTTTCAGTTATTTTTCTCCAGCACTGGCAATTTGTTGTTTCTCTCAAATGTTCATCTGGCTCTGTTTTGCTTAATCATAGTGTCTCCCAAAGGTCTGCTCTAATGAGTTTCTGCATTCGTACCATATGCTTTCTTTGCCATAGAGAGGTTTCATTGTATACAAAACAGATTTTGAGACTTTCTATTCCCTTTCTCTTCTATCCTCATATCTGAAATGTCTTCTAGGCAAAAGAATTTTCACAGGTCTCTTTACCCAGCTAGTTAGACCACATCTAAACAATGCTCCCATGTAATTTAGGTATGTGACAAAACTTTGAAAGTAATTGTCCAGTTGCTTGATTTTGATTTAGGTTAATTAGCTTTTTTGGAGTCCTCATTTGAAATCCCAGAGGCCAAGGTCATCCACACACTAAGAATGTGATGGCAACTCCCAGTGACAGGAGACACCAAATTCTTAATGAAGGAGCTGTGTTTCTAAGGGTGGTAGAATTATATAAAAGGAATAAATTCTTTACTGTGAGGGTGCTGAGACAGGTTGCCCAGAGAAGTTGTGGACACCTCATCCTTGGAAGCATTCAAGGCCAAACAGGACAAGGCATTGAGTTGGAAAGTGTCCCTGCCCATGGCAGGGGAGTTGGAATGAGATGATGTTTAAGGTCCCTTCCAATATAAACCATTCTATAATTCTGATTCTATTATTACCACCATTTCTGGTTATTTTTCTCTCTCCATGCTCACAAGTTCCCATTCCAGGTCACTTTTGCCACATATATGTTATTCACAGCACTGCTTAGCTTAGAGAAGATCTCAATTCCAGTTCCAGTAGCACAAAATAATTCTTTCCTGCATTTTTCCTATATAAAACACTGGCTCTAGTTTTCTCTTGTAGATTCAATGGAAGCACTGTTCAAGTGACATTCCAGTTTTTCTTATTGTCCATCAAGCTGAAAGCCTCCATGAGTGTTCTTTCCACAGCCTGTTCTCTGGTACAAAATGCAATCTGTTGTCTGGGAACATGGGGATGCATGAAGAACCAGGTGCTTTTGGTCTTAGGAGCAGCAGGGAGGAAAACATCTAGTTCCAATCCAGCTGTGTCAGGAAGCTGCCTGGGAGGGAGCCATTCATGTACTGGCCATGTGTGAAGTACAGGAAGATGCTGACTGACCTGCAGGATGGAGGCAAGGACAGTGGCACTGGTGTGCACTGGAGCTGGGACAACTGTGTAGAGGAGTTCATATTGGTGGGCATTAGGAACATTTGTCAGAACAGATTTGTTTAGAATAACACTGGGGAGAAGTAACAGTTTTCCTATAGTGAAGGACTTCATTATTTATGGTACTAGATTAAAAACAGCAACACTCCCTGATATTCCTCAGAACGACACTATTACCCTTTGGAAGCTCTCATTTCTCAGCCTGTTTGTTACTGGAGGCTCATGCAGATCTGATGCACTTTGTCACCATCCCAGAGCAGCATCCAGGACAGTCAACTCCCTCAGCAGTAGTGCCAACTACAGCCCAACTCAGAGCTGTGCTGGACCTACCTCTGCATCCGTTCATGGCACTGAGAAGGATATCGCAGACCCTCTTGGCGATGAGAATCCTGCCTAAGGAGGAGACTCATCACAACTGAAGTTCACTGGTGGTGTCCTGCCCTCTCTGCTTTGCAAGTCCCTTGGCAAGTAAGCAGAGCATTAACACCAGAGGATGGTGTTTTTCTCTGAGACATTACCTAACTATTAGCCAATGGTATCAAATATTACCTGTTTATCTAGACACTGCCAGAAAAGCAGAAGACAAAAGTGTGCTTATGTCTCAAAGATCAGCTCCAGTTTGTCTGCTGAAGTTACTGCTGCTACAACATTTTACACTAATTGAGATTTTTTGCCAGGGTGTTTGTAATACAATTTTTTTAATGGATTTTCAAATTATCGTTTCATCTTCTTTTGCCTGGTTTTACAGACTTCCCAGTGTTCAGGCTACTTTAATGCAAACACTGGGCTTATCTGTAGGATGTCCCCTGGTAAACTTGACTATTAGTTATACAAGCTCAGATTTTTCATAAGCTGGCAAGACCTCTTGGAACACTCCAAAATATGTTGCATTAATGTATGGGAAGAGGCTTAATCTACTTTTATATCCATTTTCAATAAACAACAATTTTCTCCAAAAGATCTGCCTAAAACCCTTGTCTCCCAACTTGAAATATGTTTCTGAAAGCAATAACATTTTCCATTACACCAGCAAAGTAGATATTAACTTTTATTTCTCTCAGTATCAGAACTTCCCATCCCTAAAGGGATGGCTTATGCGTATCACTGCAAACTTGATAAATGATATGTAATGAATCTAATTCATATCCCACCTTGAATGCAGGGTTATTAAAAAACAGAGGGAGCTACAGTAAGTGGAAAAAACAAATCTCCTTCTGTTCTTAGCATACTTGGAGATTTCTGGCAAAAATTAGGACAAGGTGTTACCTCTGTATGTGCCCTTAACTGTAAGGGCAGCTTGACACACGCTTCACCCATTTAGAGAAAACATCCCTGTGATGGATGACCCAACTATATAAAAATAACAGCCTGGTGATAAATTTAATGTGCAGCTTTGACCTCCTGCCTTTCTAATACTTATGTGCTGCTGTTTTGCTTTAGCTGGCAGAGGAGGAGGGAGTCCAAGCAGGGACCTCCTCATCTGACCCACCACCCACACCATGACCCCTACTGGAAAAAGGAGCACAGAAAAGCATCTCTTTCCCCAGGAATACAAATCTAACAAGCACTATACGTTCCAAATTATAATTAAACCCCCAGTAGAGAGAAGGAAGACCACCCCTTGATTTTTTGCATGTTGAATAAGATAGAAAAAAATGGTGGTAACTCTCGGGGTTTAGAAAGGACAGAACAAATTGCCTGTTGCAATCAGAAGCCACTTGCTGTCTGAAGAGATTTAGGCACAGGATTGGCTGCTGGGTGAATATTATGGTTTAGCACTGATCAATGGTTTGTTATTTTATTTTTCTGTTTTGTTGTCCTATTGTAGCTGCTGTCTGCCTACTATTTCCATGTCCAGTTGAAATCTCCATGGTCCCCCTCCTCTGAAGGTGATTGGTGTGGTGAAGGCAGGTTAGTTGGACATGTGCTGTAACAGAAGCCTGTCCTCTGACCCTGAACTTCAGATTTCTTCTAGTCAGGCTGTCCTGCTCAACAGCTACACTGAAAAACTCCAGAGAGAAATGGATCTGGCTGCTGTCAAAGAGCAGGAGATTGGATGAGATGTTTGTTCATTCTTTAAAATAACCTTACACAAACTGCAGCTTCCTTGGACTATGCTTCCATCCAGATATACAGGTAAGCTATGTATGGTAGGGGTCTCTGATGCCTCTCTGATGATTCTCCTCACACTTTATCAGGAGCAAAACAAAAATACTCTTAATGCTGAAATAAATTACCCTGATGTACAGATGCCTGTGTAGTAGTCAGTCTGATGTCCAGACACATTCCTGGAAGAAGACCCTCAGATTCCTGACATATTTTGTCCAACCCAAACCTGGAGGCACCCAGCCCTGGTGCTTGTTGAAAGGTGGGTACCAAACCAAACAGATGCTTGGTTTGGTCTCCTGCTCTTAAAACCCCACTGCTTTTTTGAATCTCATTGTGTCCACCTCTTCCAGCCAAGCTCCAACCTGCACAGTGCACTCTGCTTTCCAGCAGGAAGCCAGGGCTAGCACAGCATTCATGTCTGGCAGAAATGGCAGTTTCATTACTTCTAAAATTATTTGCTCAATGTGAAATGCAAGTTCTTGGCACAGAAAGATGCATAGCAGATACTACAGATAAAGCCAAAGGGTTTGGGGATATCTCATGCCTGCTAAAAGGCATGGCCAGAAGAAGACCTACCTGTTTCCATCTAAAATGTTTGTGTGCAGGTAACAAAGATATGCAGCCTGAATTCTGATAGTAGATGAAAATGTTATAAAATACATTTTCAGGTCACATCTAGCAGGCAGACAGGCTGTCATCAGCTCTGATTCTGCCATTTCATTTTCACTCGCTCTCATTCATGTGGAAAGATCCTGGAGTGCCCTGGGCTGTGATCTGCTCAGTTCTATTTTTGGCTGTCTCTTTTCTGAAGGAAGGTGATTTCTCACATGTGGTGTTTTCCAATTATCACTTGTTGAGACATACCCCCTGGTTATATTACAAAGAGAATCAGGTGGCAAGTACATATTTACAAGTCTTTATTCTAGGGCACAGGAATATTTTATTGATCTGAGCTTTGAACTGAAGCTCTGGGTACTCTTGAGAATCATGTTTCTTCTGAGTGAGTTGATCCAGCCTCTTACTCTTCTGTGAGAGACAGAGAAAATTAAGTATCATCTAATTGACTTGTGTGTATATGTGAATAGGCTGTTGGTGGTCAACTGTACAGTATTTAAAATATGTGTCTTCTACAATATCCTTTATTGTATATGATATTAAACAGGATTTTTTTTCCCCAGTTACTGCTCACCCACTTCTCACCAAGCTGTTGTTCAGCTGCTTCCTTCATTTCAAAAGCTTAATCTTTTTGGTCTTAAGTATTACTTTGTAAAGCACTTTATCAGGAAAGGCATGGATGTGTGGAGGGATGAGTGGGTGAGCAAGGACCTTGCTGTGGCCTTCCTGTTTTCTCTGTCCCACTCTCAAGATACACAGGATTACCTCAGAGCTCTCTCAGCAGCATAAGTTTGAAAACTGAAAAAAGCATGATAATGATGATAAATGCAATATTTCCATTAGTAGGAGTGTATTTTGCATAAAAAATTAGCTCAGTTATTGACAACATTACAGTAGCACATCAAAGACAGTAAAACAAAACTCAGCAAGGAGGCTGGGGTTGCACAAGGATTTGGGAGGGGAAAAAGCTGGGACAGCTGATCCCGACTGACCCAAGCGATATTCCGTAACATATGGTGTCACCAGCACTGTACAAAGTTGGGGGGAAAGAAGCAAGGAGGGAACATTCAGAATGGTGGCATTTGTCAAGTCACTGTTATGTGTGAAGGAGCCCTGCTTTCCTGGGAATATCTGAACACCCACCTGCCCATGGGAAGGTGTGAATCAATTCCTTGTTTTGTGCACAGTTTTGCTTTACCTATAAAATGGTCTTTGTCTCAATCCATACAAGATTTCTCACTTTAACACTTCCTGTTCTTTCCACCATCCCACCAGGGGGGTTGATTGCGTGGCTGTGTGGGGCTGAGTTGCCAGCTGGGGTTAAACCATGACACTTCCCCATCACCCGCTGAACCAGCAGAGTCCTGGGGCAGGTCTCAGAAGTTCCCAGTGCATCTCAGCTATGACAACAGGACCAGCAGGGAGCAGCCTTGTCATCAGTTGAGGGTTTCTTCTGTGTTAATGTGCAGATCAGCAAAACCTCCAGCCACTGGTTCTCCTCCATTCTACAAGCTCCCAGAAGTGGCAAAAGTCCCAGTGAGAGCTACTGAGAAGAGAGGATCTGCTTTGTTGATGCTGTGGATGTTTCATGGCTAATAACCTCTGACTGTTTTTGGCAGCCACCTTTTCCTTTGCACACAGTGGTCAGCAGTCATCTATTCTTGTTGAAACTTGAACAAATTTGACATATTTCTGCAGCTGCTGTTACTTTGATGAGCAATTTATCCCAGGGTCTTTTTACCATCAGTTTCCTTCTTCCAGCTGTTTGCTCACATCTCTTGGAATGATATCATTAGATCAGCTTCAAGCTTGTAGTAGTCAATACCCCAGTTTCTTTTACAGATCATTGAGATGTGGTTCATTTTCTTACTTGTAGCTTTGGAGACTGAAATTGCGATGCATGAACATTCCCTTAATTTCTGATTCTTTTCTACCAATCTTTTCATTTAGAGACATCCTACTTTTTCCTGGCCGATAATAGACCCTTTATCCCCTTCTTTTAATGCATTTTTTCATTCAGAAAATCACATTGAAGAACCAACTCATAGGGTTTATCATCTACAAGTACAAATATTCAGCCTGTGGTTAGTTGTTTTGGCTCTGGTTCAAATAAAAAAGAGTAACAGATGTAAATATGACACCTGTAGGGCTTGGGAAACTGAAAGAGAAAACCAGAGGTTTTTGAGAGTGCCCACAGTAAGTCTAGGAGCTTCCTTCTAAGATATGAAGCCCACAGGTCTGGATGAAGTGTAGGAGCTTCCTGTCTAAGTCTGGGCTGTGCAGCCTTACTTTGTACTGGGGCACCAGTCTTGGAGATTTCTGTGAGCAACAGTGAACAGAAAGAGTGCTGAGAAAGAAGAAAAGGTATGATCACGCTACAAAAAACATGGGCAACAAATTGCAAAGTTCAATAATAGCATCAGATAGCCAGGATGGAAAATGCCCTAAGAATGTATGATCACCCTCTGCAGAGGCTTGCATTTGAAATCTCAATACACTAAATGGACTATTTCCTTATCAAATGTGACAGAGGGCAGAGCAGACTGTAAGGTACTGTACAAATAAGCATTATTTAAAGTCACCCTACTGAATAGTCTGACACCTGAAAATTCATCTATCAGTGAGACACCAGGTCTAAGTCATTATCCATGCCTAAGTCATATTTTTGAACCCTTTCCACCTGTCAGTCATTAAGTTAGAAATCATTATGAGATTGAATAGTATGTTACTGGAAAAATAAATGGTATGAGGAAAAAAAGGTCATTTTTCTCTACTCAGCTTCATTTTCCATGCTGCCTTCTGTGCTTTTCCTGCTTTCTGTGTATAGGATGGATTCATCCTAATCTGAAGGAAGAGTTCAGTGGACACTTCTGTATGTGCATTTCTGATTCATAGAATCACAGAATCACAGATTCAACTAGGTTGGAAAAAACCTTTGAGACCTCATCAAGTTCAGCCTATGACTAAACATCATCTTGTCAACAAGACCATGGCACTGAGTACCACATCCAATCTTTCCTTAAACAACCTCCAAGGATGGTGATTCTACCACCTCCCTAGGCAGCCCATTCCAATGCCCGATCGCCCTTCCTGTGAAGAACTTCTTCCTAATGTCCAAACTAAACCTTCTCTGATGCAGCCTGTGTCCTCTTGTCCTATCACTAGTTGCCTGGAGCTGCCTGACACAATAAACCAGCGTGGCAGATTTTATTGAAATGGGTTTTATTGAAAAGAATAAGCAAGGGAGTTCATTTTTAAGGCAGCAAGGGTAAATCTGCTACAGTTTTGCAAAGTTAATTAAAACCTGACCAATCTCATGATTGTATCAGTGTTCCTATTAAGACTAAATCAATAAACCAAGGGGTTCGAATCACGGCATTGGTAAATTAATGCAGTGAGTAATCAAACTGGAGGTTGGCAGTGAAAGGAATTACTTTATGTTAGTCCTGTTAGCTCTCGTGAGAAAAAGGAGCAGAATTCAAGGAAAAGGCAGATTCCTCTCCATCTCTGGTTCAGGCTGTAGTCTAACCAACTCATGAAACTATTTAGTAATTTAAAAATCATTTTGGTTTCAGGGCCATGCCAAGGAGACATTGCAATCCCATCCTGTTTCACTTTGAGGAAATCTGATTTAGAGAGTTCTCAAAGGTCCCTCTTTAACATGGCCTCTTCATGCTGAGCTGCTGCCAGTGGTTTTGGGTTAACTGCTCTCTCCAAGTACCACAAAAGCTAAAAACTTCCCAAAGATGAGTTCATGAGGTCCATGAGTTGCAAAATAAATGTTACTAAGAGCACCCACTGCCCCCAGGCTATCTGCTCTTTCCCCTCTCCAAGCACTTCTTCCCATCAGCAAATTGCCAGGTACTGCTCTCACAACCCATCTGCTTTGTGGAAAGGCTATTCCAGCACAGAGCTAAACATCCTGTAGCAATGACTCCAGCTGAGTGGCTTCGGAAGTGGAAAAATTACCTGTGATTAAAGACACTTTCCTTGATTATATCCATGACTCTGAATTTGCTATTCCGGTACAAAATGTCCATCTAGCTGTTTGTGGCACATGGAAAGCCACTCACATGGATGCCACAGAACATCCTCCCTCCATACCTGGACTAAGTGCCCCTACACGGACCTGCTGTCCCTGCGCTCTGTGCCCACTGATCTAATCACTGCCCACTGATTAGCCAAATATGTGGCAGAACTTCAGAACTATTTGAAATAATGACTTTGTTTTATTGCTTGTTTTATTTAAAGCCCCTTTAAAACTCAAGCTGTCTTATTTCTCAGAAGAGAGACCTAAGCCTCCTTAGTCTGTGACTTGCTGCCCTGTCTTTATCCAGGCAATTTCAGGAGGCTATACTCTGTAAAACCAGATGCCATGCTATTTTCCAAACATTTCAAGCACTTCCTTGTCAATACAGAGTAATTCAAGGAAAAGAGTGAATTTTTACCAGTGGAAATTTAATTCAGGCTTCACTGGTAAGAGAGTCTCTGGAGAGACACATTTTTAAAGATACTTTCTGGCAGACAGCTTGTAGGATTTTTAGCACTATCTTCACATCTGATTTGTAAGCTTTTGAGTTTCTAGCTCTCACTCAGACAAGTTCCTTCAGAAATCAGGTGTAATGCCAAGTTACACCTTATGGGTGGTGGGTGCTTTGAGAAAACGTGAAATTGTTCTGTTTTTTACCCATGTTTCAAACCCCTCTGTTACTCAAGCATGCTACTATGCAAAGTGTCCCTGTAGGTATTTTTTCCTATGCTTGTCCTTTTTGGTGTATTGCTTCAGTTAGGAGGGTGACTGTCAGAGGAACACACTTTTCAAGAATGGATTAGGATATTATGATCAACACAAGATAAGGGAACCAAAATGCTGTAATTCTTATCCCTCACATGTAAAGTGGAAAAGATACTTCTGTTTTTGTTTTCGTGTATATAACATAGGGTCAGGAAAGGTTCAATCAGCACAGGTTATTACAAGATGGAGGGTCAAATCCTAGTCAGGATGGCTCTCCCCCGATGTAGTACAATCAATGTTGATGTTGTTCCTGTCCAAGCGCAGTGAAGTCATCTAGGGTCACTGGACCACACCAAACAGTCAGTAAAAACAAATTATTTCCTCCAGCTGAAATATGGTCCTTATGGTCTAAGGACTGGGGGTTCAGCCAGCAGGGCACAAACTCATCGCACCTGGCAGAGCAGCCGGGGCTCTGCCACCACTGAGTAACTCCAGAGGGCCAGGAAGGCCATGGTACTATTGTCACAGACTTCTGTGGGAGAAGGGAAAATATACAGGCAGGTTAGTGCACTTCACTGAATTTGACATATTTTTAATGAATTAGAAAAAATGCATGGTAAATTCATTAAGACTTTTCCATGGGGGTCTCTAACCAGAATCCCCTAGCTGGGATTTGAAGGACTTGAGACAAGATGTAGACATTTTCGCCTTGGATGAAGCCCAGAGAACATCCTGGAAAGATAAATACATGCTTCTCTCTTCATCTTTTCTTTCTGTGTAAAACGTTTAGGCTTAGATCTTCCCTGGAGATAAACTGGCACAGTTTCAATCGTTGCAGCAGAGCTGCAATAATTCACAAAGGGCCTGTGCATTTAAAATCACAGCAGTTATGGCAGAGAGGTCACTCCTGAAGGCGCACGTCCCCTCCAGCCGGTCCCTCGGCTGCTCTCCCTGAGCCCACTCCAGAGCCGGGCTCGGCGGAGGTTCTCCCTCAGCCGCAGCCCCAGTGGGAGCGGGGCACAAGGAATGTGTGGGGAGCGGAGCTGCGCTTTAGTGCCCGGCCCGGCCCGGCCCACCCAGGCCAAGCCGTCCCCGCTGCCTGCGAGCGGGGCCTGGGACCCCAGCCCGGGCCCGGGACCCCAGCCCGGCTCCGGGACCCCAGCCCGGCACCGGGACCCCAGCCTGGCCCCGGGACCCCAGCCCGGCCCCGAGCCGGCCCTGGAGCTCGGGCTGCCCCGCCGCCCTTCCCCGCACAGCGGAGCGGGGCCGCCCGCGGCCTCCCCGCACCCTGCGCTGCCTCCGGTTTCCCAGTTAGCGTCCTTCACAAGTAATTAATGCAGAGGGCCGTGCGCTGATTCCGCAGAGCCCATTAATCACTTTTGCTGAGGCGCAGGGACTGTTTGTACAGAGTTTGCAGAGATTATCGCCCTGGCTCCGGGATTTGTCACGCTGCATTACAAATGGTGCTTTAGTGAGCTCCTGGGGTCCCGGGGGGCATAACCTGTCTGAGGCAAAGGCAAACATTGTCAAGCAGCAGAGGTTTCCCAAGAAGGGGCTTATCTGTTCCATATTGCTTGATCATATAAATAGGACTTCAATATGAGATACATATGCAATTAATTCCTCAAGGGTTACATTTAATAATGGCACAGAAATTAATCTTCAGTCACAGAAATAACACTAGCTGTTTCAGAGAATTCAAGTAAAAGCCTGTAGAGATATCCACTATCATGAATATTGCTTCATTTCCTCTTTTGATAGAATATTGTTTTTATTATTATTGTAACCTGCTGAGATTTCTGTTCTGAACATGTTCCAGCACAGGGATTAATTCATTAGTAACCAAAGGGAAGGGCACAGCAGCCACAAAAGAGCCAAGCCTAAAGCACTGTCCTCCACGAGGGCTTGTGGCTTTGAGATCCAGTCTCCCGTCCACAATCTGCTGGAAGGTTGACCCACTCATACCTTTTGTATATTTGAGTGTGTCCCATCAGGACACACTCAAATATAGAAAAAAAGTGGCGCAGGTGAGCATAATGTCAAGAGAAATGTGTCCAGGGACTGGGATATACAGTTCTGGCCAGGAAAAAAAACATGCTGAGAAATCCTTCAGTAAAAAATGTGAAAGAGAGCATTAGCCTTCTTCTTCAGAATAATGCTATCAGATATGTTTGTGGTGGAGGGAAGCTTGTGTATAACTGGAGGGAAGTTGAGAAAGCCTTAAAATCAAGTGTGATTTTTTAAAAGTATACATGAAAAAAAGTTTTGCTACTTAGAAGTTTGGTAATTATGTATTTTGAGCAATCCCACCACCTGCAGCTTGAGTCAGCTAGCTACTTCAGAGAGTTCTGGAAGGCACAAGTGAACAGATGGTGTGTTTGTTGACACCATCAGGTAGTGGGCAGTGACTATTAGTAAACTGGCAAGTGCCCACCAAAAATTATTCTTAAGTACATAATTAAATAAGTTAAAAATAATAACAACAGCAACAACAACCCTAAAAAAAAAAATTAAAAATCTTACTAGTTGAAAAGGAAGGAGTGGGGGGAGGAAACAAGATTTTTTTTCAGGTTAATTATACAGCCTTATTTCTACCATTTCCTAATCCATTGCACACAGAGTAAAAATCTAATAAATTAAACAGCCCTCAGATAGATACTCTACATAACTGAAGCTAATTGTCTACCATTTTTATATTGTCAAGCATATGTAATAACAATGTTCTAGTTCTCACTATCATTAAGAAGTAAATACAGACTTGAAAACAAGTCCCCCAGAAATCACAAGAAACCAAATACATGGAAGAAAATTACACTGTCTGCATAATGCAGTGATTTGTTTGAATGCCATATCCCCATTTTAATTTTACTATATTCTTCTCAGAAGCTTGGCAGGCCTGCCTGGGTTCTGATAGCACCAATCTTTGTGCAAATTTATCTCTGAGTCAAGCTTAACACCAGAGGTGTTCTTTGTGTTTAGGACAACAATAAATTTGACTTCTTTACTACACAAAGAAAAAAGAAACACTGCAGTTCTGTGGGCATTCTAATGATGATGCAGAACTCCTTTTTTTAAATATCCAGTTTAATTAATAAAAAAATCTAATATGAGCAGGCAACTCATATTCTGAAAAGTCATTATGCATACTGAGAGGCAAGGCCTACAAGTGGGATAAAAATACAAACATGGAACTTGAGGGAAGATTCTGTCTATGGACATGTAGCCATGAAGCCTTTGAGGACCACAAGAACCATGGCAGGGCATGCAGAGAGATAGTCAAGAATGCTAAAGCTTGGCTAGACCTGAAATTAGCCAGAGATGTCAAGAAGAACAAAAAATGTGTCTTCAGACACATAACCAATAAGGTAAGACACAGGACCATTGCTAAACATGGCAGGGAAATTAGCTACTTCTCAGTGCAAGGCCACTATCTATAATAATTGAAAAGTAATGGAAATCAAGGGTGGATCCCCCAGGGATTGACACTGGGCCTCATGGTGCTGAACATCTTCATAAATTCAGTCCCCATTTGAATGATGGGACTGAAAGCAGCCTCCACAAGTTTACTGATGACACCAAACTAGGTGGTGAGTGGGACATGTCAGAAGGAAGAGGCATCTCAGAGAGACCTGGGCAGGCTGGGAGAGCAGAAGAGCAAGAAATGGATGTAGTTTAAGGAGTGCAAGGTCCTGCACCTGGGACAACATAACCAAAGAACCCAGAACAGGCCAGGATCTGTGCTTGGGGAGCAATATCACTGAAAGGGACCTGGGGGTGGATGACAAGCTGACCACAAATCAGCAGTCTGTGTGGCTGCAGCCACAAAGGTAAATTGGATCCTGGGCTGCATCTGCAGGGGCTTAACTTGCAGTGGTAGGGACTTGACCATCTCACTCAGTGCTTGTCAGGCTGCACTTGGAGTAGTGTGTATTGTTCTGGCCCCCACATTTCAAGAAAGATGTAAGCAGACTGGGGAGGGTCCAAAGAGGGGCCATGAAGATTGTCAGAGAGCTTAAGAACCTGCTCCATGAGGGAAGACTGAAGGAGTTAGGTCTTTTTTCCCTGGAGAAGGCTTAGGGAAAGTCACATCATCACTGTGCTTAAAGGGTGACTACAAGAGGACACTGCCTCTTCACAAAGATCCACATGGAGAATACAAGGGGCAACATGAACAAGTGTCACTGGCAGAAGGTTCATATCAACATAAGAAAGACATTTTTTACACAAAGATCAATCATTCAGTGAAACAACCTCCCCAGGGATGGGGTGGAGTCCCCATTACTGGAGGTTTTTCAGACATCATTGAGCAGGGTGCTAGATAATAAAATTTAATCTCTCTCTTTTATGAAAGGTTGTACCAAATGATCTTTCAAGGTCCCTTCCAACCTGGGCTGTTCTGTGATTCTGCCTTATTCAAATTATCACTTACATCTTAATATTAGGGTACAGGGATACAATCCTAAGCCTAGTGTGCAGCTGAGTTATATTTAGGATTTATTGTGTATTTGGTGAAGACTGGGCTCTTAGAACAGTATAAGCACAGTAGCCAGTTGAGTTGTGAATGCCATTCTCTGGAAAGCTTGGGAGTCAGGGAAGTGAATTCACTGTCATTCCACAGGCAAGAAGCCCAAGCATGTTCAAGGGCAGTGGCATTCAGCTCAAGCATGCTTGGAGTCTGTGACAAACAAAGAGCTGAATGCAGAGTTCCTGTCCTTCACCTTTTCCCACAAGACTCTTCCTGTACGCACTCTTCCTTGAAGAACATCCATCTGAAGGCAGAGACTGTGGTTTTCTCAAGTGTGCCTGACTAAGCTGAAATCTGCTTTTGTTTTAGGTACTGCTGTTTGTGAGGCCAAAGACACTTCAGCTTGGAAAAGAGATGAATGAGAGGAAATATCACAGATGTCTATTCAGGCACAAGTGGCATGGGAAGGATGACTAAGGAATGACTCCTTAAATTTCTACCTGTTACCTGTTATAAGGGCCAGCTGGTAGGCAGCAGATTCTTAATTGACACATGAAAGTATTTTTCATAAGATGTGTTCAGGTTATGCAACTCCTTGCCACAGAAAATTAGAGGTTTAAAGTTTGCATGGTTTCAAGGAGAGATTGAACAAATTAGTGAAACAGAAATTCATTGTCTGCTGTTAAAAACAAAATATTTTTCTTGTGTCAGGAACTCCCTAATAAATTGTCAGAAAGTTGGAAAGTCATTTGGGGAAGCACCAAGAGGATGTTTTGTCAATTTTCATTCTACTCCTGAGAACAACATTCAGCCACTATTGGAGGCGTCCTGCTGGCTGAGACAGATTTTTGGACCATCCTAGAACAGCCCTGCTTGTATTTTTCAAAGCTGAAAGAAAGGTCAGGGTGGAAAGGGGGAGCCAGGAATTCTAGAAAGTGTTTGTTCTCTTTGTTTTTTTCTGAAAACCTGGCTGTCAAAGTGAGTGCCAATTCACAAAGTGAAAATTTTCCTGTGTTTCTCCAAGACAATCTGAAAGAGTATCCACCCTGAAGAGTCAGATCAGTAGCATCTTTGGCCCCAGAGGAATTAATATGGCAATAAGATAATTCTGGATCAACCATAAGTCAAGACTGCAACAAGAAACTTTTGAGGTCCCCTACTGAGTTCTTGGAAGGGGATTAGACTTTAAAAGGAGCCCATAACATGCCAGAACTGTTGGCTGGCTATCCCAGAGTATTGCTGTGAGTACCCTAAGGAGCAATTAACCCTATCAGTAATGGCATGAGTAGGGTTGCTCCTGGATGTAATATCTGTGTGCTGGGCAGTGAGCCACGTGCAAGGTAAGGCAAACTCTACAGCAGAATGCTTTGGCTGCAAACCTGCAGTGCTGCAAAGTGAGTGATATTGAAAAACCAGAAAGATAAAAAGTGTTTGGTGGCATGAGACTGACGTTCTGCAGGACTTCCTGGGCTATCAGCGCAGGATCTGTAAGCAGATCCGTGAGTCAGTTAAGCTTGCTGTTTTGGACAGAAACTGAGCCACAAAGGGGAATGGGGTTTTCTTAAGGTAATTAGAAAGATTTTTTTAAAAAACTTGTGTTCCCTGCACTCCTTGACTGCTGAGACATTTCTGGTTCACCTTTCACTGCTGACCAATTCTTTTCTCCAGTTAACACTGTGAAACCCTCATATATATTTCTTTAGCTCTTCCTTGGTTTCTTTAAATCTCAGTGACTAATATATTGTCTTTTTTCTTTCTTCCAGCTCTCGGCTCTGGGTTGTTTTTAATTGGACCCTTGTTAACAGCTTCGTTGTTTCCCTGTCTCCATACACAAAGCACAGCTGCATGCTCTCCCTCTCAACTGCAGGAGAAGAAATCAGAAAACAAAGTCCCCCTGAGGGAGCCCAGCCTGTCTCTTCTATAACAAGCTGTAGCAACTTTTACAAAATGACTGTCTCTATGCAGACAGCTGAGCTCTCTGAGACAAATCTGGGGCTTGGAGTGCACAGACATAATAATTACCAGAAATACATCACAAGCCCCTTTCCTGGCATTAGTTAGGCCGTTCCTAAATCACAAGGTGCAGTATCTCTCTCACTCCTGACTCTCCGGGTACAAAAACTTTTGCTTTCTGTCATTCTCTCTTGGAACACTGCAATTTTTCTCCCTTAAATTGTAAATGATAACACCTGCTGGGGCTCTTATTTGTTCATTCTCGTATCTCTAGCTGCTCCCTGTGTGAGATATTACGCCCACACAGAGGTATGAAATATACAGTGGCTGTTTGTGAAACTTCTATATGAAAGATGCAGTGAATATAAATAATAGTATTGTTCCGATGTTCTTCATCTTGTATCTGACAGAACATGTTCGAGAAACTCCAGGAGCACTATAAAGCTGATGGAGAAGTCATTCACACTGTATCAGTGTAGCTGAAAACAAATGAGCAGGACTGATCTGGACATCCTATTTTATTTTCACCACCAGAATGTATTTATTCCTCAAGTCATACCATATTCATATTTACTTTAATGGTTCATAAGCATCCGAGGTTCCAGAAACTTCTAATTAACTCATCTATTTAGTGTCATTAACAGATGCCCAGGGAGTGATTTGTTGCACAGTACCGAATCACACTAATATATAAATCCAGCCAATTGAATTGGCAGGCAGTCTAGGTAAATATCCTCTGCTGACTGTAGGTGAGACTCCATCCTAAATTCAACATGAATGCCCTGCAGACTGTGGCTGATTGTTTTCTTCCTCCTTACTCTGCACACGTAGCATACATTGTATTGTATAACACTGGTTATTTCCCTGTCTTTTTAAAGAAAAAAAAAGACTTAGTGAGCTGCTGCCTAGAATTTGGGGTATATTTTTTTAGTGTCTGAGAAAAGAGGAAATCAATAGCCCCAAAGAAGTTTTTGGTCAAGCTCCTTTTGATTTACTTCTGGCTTCTGTAGTTTGAAAACTGAATCCAGTCTGTCTAACCCTAGAGCAAAACCATCCTGGGCTGCTCCCCGGGTTACTGATGTACCGGCACAAACACAGCCGCTCAGCTTTGCCCTGCTGGACTTGCTCCCCTTGGAAACTAGCTGGGCTTCTCTTTCAAACTGCAAAGCGTTGAAACACATGTTCCGATAGCCTCTGCTTGTTGCCTGGGTGGGAGCTCTCTCCCAAAGCTCACAGACAAATTACTTACCATAGGAGAGTTGCGTGTATACGTACGACACATACATTTTACAGTTTTTCTCTTAAGAGCTCACTCCCTTTGTATTCCAGTTCTTCCCAATGGCAGCACCACGAGTCAGTTTTGTTCAAATGCTAAGGAAACAGATAAATGCTGTTTTAAATTCCTTAAGGTGGGAGTCTTTAGATGACTGTTAAAATATTCTCTTTTTTTTATAGAAATTATATTTGTGTCTGTTCACAGTCTTTAAAAAAGGTGAATTTCAGCTTTGTGTTTCAATGACACTGAAAGGGACTGCTGTAAATAATTAGAGTGTTTTCTGCTCTGTTTTTAAAACAATATTTTTAGTAAAGTTTTTGGGCTTTAATATACTTTTGACTCATAATGAGATTTTGATGGCAAACCACCTCTGCTCCAAATTTTATTTACATCACTTACAGTGATGTCTGTGGTTGGGTTTCGGGAGGGGGAAGAAATATAAGCAATATTTATGGAGGAATGGGAAGAAAAAATACATTAATATGGGACTGTACCCAAAGAAGTGACGGTACAGGGACTATGACAGCTTGAGAAAGGTGTCAAATATGCTGCATTAAGCTATTTCTAGGAGTTACTAAATTTCTCCTCAGAACTCCAGCAATCAATGTGGAAACAACATCACGATGAGCATGACTGTTTTAAATTTCAGTTAAAGCTTTCATCTTCTGCCCTGCCCTTCTGCCCTGCTTCTGTCTCTCTCAGTCTGTTCCAAAGATGCTTATGGTCTCATACAGAACAATGCAGGCACAGCCTGCTCCTAACAGCTGTCCTGCGAGGAAGGCCTGGGCTGGGGCTGCAGCAATGTCCTGTGCTGCAAGTACAGAGCACACCATGCACCTCTCTGTGCTGGCCAGGTGTGACCCTGCAGAGTCTGCTAAGACTGGCCAACTCCCATCACTCAAGCTGTTTCTCAAACTCTGTGAAACAACTGTCTATATAATTTGAAAAGCCAACAGAAAGCATCACAGATTATAGCTAAATACTCCAGACATTCAAGAACTTGTGCAGACAATGCACAAGAACTACTTTTCAAATGCATGATATACTGAAGAACTGTCTAGAACACACAGTTTAAACCCATGTAGGTCACGAAGCAGAAAGCTTTCCTTTTAAGAACATCTCAGTTAAGAAGAAATGCATTGAGAAAAGTTAAAAATCTGACAAGAGATGACTGAGAATACTGTGAGAGCACACTGATGCCACAGCATGTGCTATACTGCACATCTTTCTATTGTCATTTCGGTCACTCACTTCAGACTGTAATGCCACCAAACATTATAAGAAGGCATAGGGAGCAATTGCTATTATAGAAAATCAGGTACTTGAAACTATTTTAGAAACTCTCCTTGTGCTGCTTTAGGATGGGGTACTTACGTTTTCTTCACAGTAGCTGTATTTTTGGATTTGTGCATAAGTGCCGAGATGTTTTTGTTATTGCTGAGCAGTGCTTACACAGGGTCAAGGCATTTTCTGCTTCTCATCTCACCAGCAAGTAGGCAGGGAGGACACAAGAAGTTGGAGGGGACACAGGCAGCGCAGCTGATTCCAACTGACCCAAGATATTCCATAGCATATGGCATCACGCTTAGCATATAAGCTGGGAAAGAGGTGGGAGGACATTTGGAGTGGTATTTGTGTTCCCAAGTCACCATTACACCTGATGGAGCTCTGCTTTCCTGGGGGTGGCCGGTCCATGGGAAGCTGTGAATGAATTCCTATTTCTGCACTGCTTGTGTTTTGCTTTGCTTGTGTTTTGCACGTTTTACTTTCCTTATTAAACTGTCCTTATCTTAATCCATGAGTTCTCTCACTTCACCCTTCCGATTCTCTCCATCCCAGCGCAGGGGAAGTTGAGTGAATGGCTGCATGTGTCTGAGTTACCAGCTGGAGTTAAACCACAACTCTCCTCCAACCCAGTTCTGATCTGTTCCTTACACTCCTGCACTGCACAGCTCTGCTGTGATGGCATTAGGTGCTACCAGTGCTTTGATTCAGCATTTTAAGTTGCATTTTTCCTATTAAATATAAAGAATAAACTACAGGTGAAATAGGCAAGGCTAGAGATGCCCTTAAAATGTCAGGAATAACAACACAATTGCACACCCTCAGTGATTTTCTTAATCTTAATAAAGATCAAAACCAAGAGACGTATTGGTTCACATGGTACTTAAGAGAGAAATTGAAGCTGGACAGGGCTTTTGAGGGTAACTCTTTGCAAGAGTTAACTTTTGTATTCAGAGATAAATAAACTATTGTGTTATTTTAGGTCAGTTTCATAATCTCTAACAGGTTACCTGTGAAAACTAGTTTCATTAAGATTAGCAACCTCAATTTAGAAAGAAGTCTAATATCCCACTTAAATCCATATGGAGTTCAAGAAGCATTTCTAAAAAAACTGCTACGTAGCATGTGAATTTTAACACAAACTGTGATGCTGAAGAGAATAATGAAATATGGTGTTTCCTAAATATTTTGTCACAAACCCAACACTAAATAACAGAATAAATTATTAGGACAATAACCTACAAATACTGAAATACAGTAGTAAGCAGTACCACCTCATAAAAATAAATTTTAATATTAACAACTCAATTTCACATGCCTGCATATTAATCTATCTTTTTTTTTTTCAGAGTTCAAACAATGTTCAAATTCTGTGTTGTCTGCAAAGATGGGTTTATTCTCCTTCATTCTTCTGCACTGACTGCATGGCTCCTGCTTTTACTCTATTTCGTTTTCTTTTTCTTCTTTTCTTTTTTTCAGCAGAAGGCTCCTGACCCTCCTGTGTTTTCTTCTTTTTCTTCTTCAGACAGCTGAGAGGATTGGGGCCGCCTGCCCTTTTGCGTTTTCTTCTCTTTTCACCTTCTTGCTTTACTAGTCCTTCTTTTTCTTTAAGCTCCACAATACTTTCTTTTTGGTACTCTGGAACAAGCTGATTTGTCTGCAACTTTTGAACAAATGCCAAAGATTTAGGAGAAGGTTTGTCTAGCACCATAGTGTTCTGAATAATAAAGAGGAGAGGAATTCCAGGCTTCCTTTTCACTTTCTTTGATAAGTCCTGGTCCTGCAAAATTAAACACTGTAGTCAATATTTTCAGATGAAATGGTATTTGCAATTCAAATGAATCTACTTTTAATACAAAACTATGAAGATAAATTACATTATGAAAAAGATAAGAGACTTAATCTAGCAGATATATATGGCAGTGCCTTTCAGAGCAACTTAATTTTCTCTCCTGATTAGCTGTACTTCTGATGCAAAATTTACCAACATTTTCCTTTTTCCTGCATGTATATGCATACATACATTTTTTATAAAAAAGTACCAATTCACTTGTATGCAGACCACCACACCACAAGAAATAAAATATTTTTTTCTGTAATAAATAATTTTTAAACTCCTGTAACTTACATAACTATAAAGAATTCTGCTATAAACTCTTTTGTATATCATTTATATATGAAGTCCTAATAAAAAACCCAAGAAAAAAATGTCTTTTTTATTTGTATAGTTATTTATTCTTTAGTTCAGAATGTCTTTAAATTGAAGTTATATGGATGTTAACAGTTAATTTCATTTTTCAGAGTAATGTGCAAAGCAGTTCAGAGAAGGGGATATACACACAAGCAATATGGAAATTAAAATTCACAAGTTGTTTTTTACATGTCAATACCTAGTCAGTATGTTTTCATGCTCTTTCAGCTAAACTAAGCAATATCATTACAAAGTAAAAAAAAAAATCTAGTTGTTCATGTAGGAGAAAAGATTCCCTGCTTCATTATTAGGAAATACATTAAAGAGCAAGTAAGGTTTTACATGATTAATTCCCACAAACTATTTAAAAACCTCATAATCAAGGTTACTGTAGGCTTCTTTATCCTTAGGTATCAAAACATCACTTCAAAAGAAATGGAGCTACATTTCCCATGAGCTTTTACCTGTGTAGCAATAAAGAAGTGATGAGGGTTGCCATCTTCAATCATGGAAAGTAAACAGGTTGAACCACTCACAGGATTCTTATGGTGAGAACAGTTTTGAACTTGAAATCTCTGGGCAATTAATTTTGCTCCATACAGTGCTTTCCCCAGTGATTCAAGTTCTTTTATAACACATCTGAAAACCAGAAGAGACAATAATTTTAAAACAAAAAACCCTCATATTTTTTACAAGAGAAAAAGGCTGATGTGAGTTACACAGGAATGAGCAACGCCCAGTTGTTCAGGCTCTGAACTCCAGAAAGCAATAGCCCACCTGAAGACATCAGCAAGGTTTCCTTGGCTGTAAACATGATTAACTAGTAATAAAATAAAGATATATTAAATTATTTAAAAATAATTCACATCAGTGACAATGCTGAGTCCTTAAATTTATGCTTGAATACCACAGAGCATATGAACCACTACCTAACAAATAAAATTATTTTAAAAATTTAACTTATTTTTAAATTAGCTTTGTATAAAACTTGAAGATGTAGTTTCTTTTTAAAAATGGAAATAAAAGATCTGGGAACAACAGGCCAGTCAGTCTAACCTCTGTGCCTAGCAAGAGTATGGAGCAGATCCTCCTGGAAAGTATATAAGGCATGAGGAAAACAAGGGCAACATGGCTTCACTAAGGGGAAATCATGAAAAATATGGTATCCTTCTGTGGCAGAGCTACAGTGCTGCTGGATAAGGAAGGGCAATAGATGTCACCCAACTGTACTTAGGCAAAACTTTGCACACTGTTCCACACTACATCCTTGTCTTTACACTGGAGACATGGATTTGACAGATGTATCACTTGGTGGATATGGACTGTCCGGAGGGTTGCACTTGAAGAGTTGCAGTCAACAGCTCAATGTCCAAGTGGAGAGCAGAGACAAGTGTTGTTCCTCAGGGGTTGGTATTGGAACATTTGACATCTTTATCAGTGACATGGACAGTGGGATCCAGGGCACCCTCAGCATGTTTGCCATAGACACCAAGCTGTGTGGTGCTGTTGACACTCTGGAGGGATGGGGCCTGGAGAGGCTTCAGATGGGCTTGTGTAACCCTTATGAAGGTCAACAATCCCAAGTGCAAGGTTCTGTATATGGGTCAGTGCAACCCAAGCACAAATACTGGGAAGAGGATAGATTGAGAGCAGCCCTGACAAGAGGGATCTGGGAGGTGTGTTGGTGGACAAGAAGCTCAACATGAGCTGGCAAAGTGAAAGCCAACTGTGTCCTGGGCCTCATCAAAAACAGCACAGGCAGCAAGGTGAGGGAGGGGATTCTCCCCCCACTACTCCACACTAGTGAGACCCCGACTGGGGGTCACAGTGAGCCAGCTCCTTTCCCCTGCAAGGCTCTTTCTGTAACATTGAGGTCTCAGCAAGTCAGCATTCTGACTGCAGAGAAAACATGTCCATTCAGCTGGCCTAAGTGGAAGGTAGTCAAAATGACCAACAGATACTGCTGACAAAAGAAGCCAGAAGTGACGGGTCAACATGACAGGAATAGTTTGGATCAAAGCAATTCCCAAACCTTCCACAGCTAAGGACATGACTCAATACTTTATACTGTTTAGAAGTGCAGGCCAGTTCCATACGCTGTGCAAGAAGGCTCCGTGTGTTTTTTGAGCCTAGGGTAAACCTCTCTCTGCTATTGTCACTATTTGCCTCCATAGCAGGGAGTTGGCTATTCCGTTATTGCAGATATACAATGTAACTGCATTTTTGAATTTTAATAGATACACTATATCTAATCAAATAATAACAAAGGCAACTTGGAGGTAACTTCAGTATGTAGTGTGCATGCTTTACTTGCGTATCTTTGTCTAGCCCATCCTTGTCCTCCCTTGCGAACAGCTGCTTTGGGAACAGCCCGGCAGTGGCAGCCGCAGCCCCGCCAGGCAGGAGCTCCTCCGGGCCCGGGGGATCTCCGCTTCCCCCGCGGACGCTGCGGGTGAACGAGACCCACCGGCCCTCCCTCCCAGAGCGGGGTTACCGCTGCCCCGCAGCTGTGCCTCTTTCGGAAGGGCGTCTGGCTCCGAGGGACGCCGCCAGCCCCCGCAGGTTACCCCGAGCCCCCAGGCCGCCTCCCCCGCCGTACCGCGTGGTGCAGAGCTGCGCGGCGCCGCCCAGGTACCCGGGCAGCTGCTCCCGGATCTGGATCTTGTTGCGGAGCGCGGCCTGGCAGAAGGTGCCGTCCAGCAGCACCTGGAAGGGCTCGCGGAACTGGAAGTTGTGCTTGTAGAAACCCATGATCTTCTTCGCGTGCTTCTGTCTCGTCACCCCCATGGCGCCCGCGCCGCCCGGAACGGCCGCGGCTGCCCCGGAAGCTGCGCCAGGCCCGGCCGGGGCCGCCCCCCGAAAGCGGGGACCGGCAGGGGCAGTGCCGGGACCGGCCGGGGCAGTGCCGGGGCCTGTCCCAGAGAGCCCGGAGCACCGGGACCGGCCGGGGCAACCCTAAGGCCGCCCCCGGAGAGCCCGGGCCCCCGAGGGTCCCGCCTGCCCGTCCGGCCCTGCACACGGGTAACCTCAGGGTTGGCTCATTGCCCCTTGCTCTGCTGTGCTGTGCTGGCTCCTGCCGTTTGCTAAGATAAGAAATGCCGAGTTTTGTTTTTTGCTAGTTCACTGTACCGATTAAATTACAGTTGCTGTCGCAGAGACTGCAGTCTAATCACACATCAGCATAGAGAATTACAGAATCAATTTGGTTGGAAAAGCGCTCTGAGGTCATCGAGTCCAGCTTAGGATCCAGTACCGCTTTGTCAACCACACCATGGCACTGAGTGCCACGGTCTGTCGGTGATTCCATCTCCTCCCTGGGCAGTCCATTCCAAAGCCTGGTCGCTCTTTGTGTTAGGAAATTTCACCTAATGTCCAATCTAAACCTCTCCTGGCAGAGCTTAATGCTACGTCCTCTCATCCTGACACTTGTTACCTGGAGGGCCTAGGAATACTTAAGAAGGCTTAGTCAGGTTCTATTTATATTTTTTGCCTTTATTAGCTACATCAATCTTAAGTTCAATGTGCACAAAACCGAAGTTGAAAAGCACATATTCTACATTTAAATTTTTTTCCCAAGACAATTTAATTGCACTGCAGTCTGGGGACACAGCTATCATTGAAAAAGTGCACAAACTTCTCCCTGTCCCACACAAAACATGAACAGACCAGACATCTGGCATTATGAAACCAAACTTAATGCCCCTATTTTTGTCAGGCAAGAGGATGTGATACTTTAACACCATCAAAACGGTAATTGGAGACATCTGTCTTGCTATGCAGGTTCCACAGGAGACATCTTTCTGCCTGGAACAACTGTACTGCAAGCAAAACCATGGCAAGCACCTGCCAGTTTGTTGTAATCAGTCAGGCTGCTCTAAGATCATTTAAGCAAATACTCAGCTGTCATATTGGCCTTTTTGCTAGCAAATAGACATGGAAAATAAGTGCTTCCAAGGAAGTTAGTTAGTGTCAAGAGAAAGTGATTACTATTCTAGAAATTCAAATGCTTACATGGAAAAGTATTTTAAAGCACTTAGGATGAAAAGTGCAAAGAACAGGTGATTGAGAATATTTTCCATGAATCCAGTTGTGCTGTTGACAATATTTTTCTGCCATTGAACACTTCTTTCCAGCTGTCTTCTGTGGTGAATTCATAATTAGACATAGTCTTATATATAAGTCTTCATTAAACTTCAGTCCTGCAGCTGATGTGTTTCCATAATGCCATGATGATTCAGTTCTCCTATCTAACTGCAGCTTCATTGTTGAAGATGTTGGACAAAAACATTCAGCAAGACTCCAAAGTAAAACCTTTCTAGAGAAATAATTTTTTCTTCAAGTAGGTTTTTGCTTGTTTGTTTTTGCATTCTGTGTGTGTGTGATGACACCTAAGTAACTGCCCAAAGACAGGCACTTATTCCATATTAAGAGCACTGTTCACACCTTACAGCTAGAATGAGGAATCTCCAGTGATAACAGCTGCTATTACAGAATGGAGATAAAAGTGAAAAACAAGTAAAGAAGAGATTAAACTAGTTTTTGAAATAAGTGGAAAGTAAGATATAATCCAGAGTTGGGTGTTAAATACCATTGTAATGAGATACTGTTCCTCTGGTAAATAGTATAATCACAGACAAGTTATAATGTAGTTGGTATATGTGGAATATGTTCAGAAGGCTGTCTAGCAGGCAAAACACAGCATAGATATCTCCTTCTTCATTGGTCAGAAGAAGGCATTAATTGGATGATAAACTACTTTCAGTACAATTATGTTTCATATGTATGCAATTATTTTAAAATTTATTTTAAATAAATTTAAAATATTAAAAATAAGGTCTCTTAGACTACTATAGCAATTCAGAGAAGTACAGTTCTTTCATAATTTTCTTTCATATTTTGACAGTATTTTTCCTAAATTAAAATCCACCATATTCCTTCCAAGTTCAAATCTTTTACTATTCCCATGAGCCATCTGTAAAGTGGATTTTTAAAAAAAATAAGCCTAGGGATATATGAGAGGTGTTGAATCCAGACTTCTCTGGTACCTGGTGTTTGTTGCTTCTGGTTGCTTAAATCCATCCACATACACTCTCTGGACCCAGCAGGATTCTTACGCTCCCATGTGTCCTGGACAAGTGTGGCACACGCGGAGGGCACTAACAGAGCCAGTCAGACTAGCACAGCACACAGAACTCTACCAGAAATGACACATAATGCACATTCAGAGAGCGAAGTGCTGCCACCCCTCTCCAGCTGAACAGGACTGAAATGCCCAGGGATCACTCACACATCCTCACTCCCTGTACTCACCAGAACACCTTCATTCACAAATCCCCATGGCCCCTCGGTCCCTCCAATGCCCATGCCTGGACCCTGGCCCTCCTGGGCATGTACGTGTGTCTCCGGCTCACTGGATAATCCAGTTTAAATCTGATAGCAGATTACACATCCACAGGATTAAATTCACTGGGGTGGGATATTTAGGTGCAAAAGAAGAGTTAGAAACAAGCTTTATAAAAAGATAGGACTAGTTGCTGTGATCAGACAGAGAGCTCAGTAAGGAAAATGTACTGAATGCTGCCAGCTCACATGTGAGTCCCCTTACATCTCATTTTTCCATGTGTCTTCCTAGATCCTCTCTTTCCCTGTCTTTGGCCAGTTCTGTGAACACTCTGTAGAAAATTTTGCAGACTCCTGTTGATACACCATAAGAAATTTTACATAGTGCTATACACCCCCTGAAATACCTTGTGGTGTTATCAATTGGATTGTCAATTCATGGATAACCATATTTTCGTATTCTTACCAGAGACAAAGCTCAAACAGACCCTCTTCAGGGTGTCTTCCTGGGCTGCTCCTTTAATGGCCTCAAAGCCTCTGCTCCCCACTCTTGTTGTCATTACCATCTACTTATTCAGCAAATTTTGTGATCCTGTGTGTGTTTCATAGCTCACATGCCCTCTTGTCATCTTTTATACTGAAGGCTTTTGCCTTCCACGTACCCTTACAAAGACTGTCAGTAGCACAGCAAAGCTTGTCATAAAGCTCAGAGAAAGGTTATGTTTTAGAAATTTCTAGCCATTGTATTTTTGATTAAGAAGCTTAATCAATTATCTGGCTGCACCACCTAAAGACTTTGAGTTTGGGGTTTTGCGTGTTCTAGTGTTTTGGGGAGTTTGGTTTTGTTTTTGTCTTTTTTTTTTTTTTTAAGGTGAACATTTTATTGAAGCACTAACAGACCACTTGCATCTTCAGTAGCCTGCCTATCAGCAGTGTCATTTCAGAAGTGAGCCTAAGGAGCAATGTAGAGGTTGTTTTAAGATTACCTTTATTAATGTGTCTTCCTTTGCCCAAGGACAGGAAACAGAATTTGAAATGAGGAACTTCTTTTTCTGAAATACAAGTTCTTGTTTGCTGCCAGACACGATACAAGTTTCTGGGTACAGTTCTGATCTGACAAAACAGTTCCTGTGTCTTTATCAATAATATTAATACCTTGAAGGTAAATAGACAGTATTTATGAAAAAAGGTGTCACTGAAGAAGAAGACTTTCTTTCTCTGTATCCAAAGTGGGAGGAGGTGTTCATGCTGAACTTCCCAAGCCTGTGCAGAGGTGAACCAGACATCACAGGAAGCTGGTCTTCACAGGGCACACTGCACAAAATGTGCTCCAGGAGAAGATTAGCTCCCTGCAGAGCAGACTATCTCTTGACATAAATGAGTTCAGCTCTGGTTTTGAGTGCTAGGTAATGCAGTAGTAGAATTAAATAACAAAATTGCAGTCACATGGATTACTTGAAGTAAAAGCTGTTCTGAATCAAAGGAGCATTGATGTAGGCCTAGTAACAAGGAATTCCCCTAATAGCTGGCACTTGTCAAATGCTTGTAGCTTGTTGAGAAAATAGCTTATGATTCTCCCAAAGTTGTCCTGTGTCAGACCTTTTTAATCTGAATATGTTGCTTTGTGCAAATGTGCTGAGTTATCTGCAGTAAGTCTTAGTACCATGCTTAAATATGAGAAATGAACTGATTTACAAAAAAAGAAAAGAGTAAGGTTTTCAATTTCAACATTTAAATATAAACAAAACTGTAATAAACACAGCTCATAAATTATTGTTGGAGGGTATCTGAAAATACTTTCCTAGGTGTATTTTTTGAAATTTTTTCTGAGGTATGTATAGGCCATAGAAGAAGATTCAGATGCAATTACTGCTAAATTGTATTTGTCAGAATGTATATTATTCATTGGTGGCCCCTCCTTTCATTGCCTTGGGGTTGGTATTGAGCTTTTGAATTTTAGTCTTTATCACGTGCACTCTTCTTTTACAGTGCCCGTTTTTCTGATATTTCATGGGAATGCAGTATCTGGATTTATAATAACCATAGCTGTGACAAGTTCTATTTTTCCTTCATGAGTTGGTATGATTTCAGCAGATGAGAATTTTGTGTATGACAAAGCCTTCTGCTTTTCTGGCTCTACTGTTACCATGGTAATGGCCCATCACTGTATGTCCCACATTAACTGTCTTTTAAATTGTGTATCATAAGAAGCAAACAATTAACATAGAGATCAGCATATTTAGTTTCACAAGGGTAAGAAATAAAATACAGAGAATATCAATGCAGGTTTTAAGTGACTGTAGCATGCATTTTGAGAATGCTCTGGAGAACAAAGATTTTGCAGGCAACTTTACCTTTCTTACTAGAGCTGAAAGAAATTAGAGGGATGAAAATAACCAGCGGGATTCTTGACAGTTTCTCAAATGTTAAACTAGCTTTGCTGTCTTTTTTGACCTTGAACTAAATTCACATGAAAGATCAGAACAGATCAGAACAGAATCAGATCTTATCCAATGTAGCTAAACTTTCTGGATAGATACACATCTCTGATGCACATAATTTAGTTTATGCAGCATTTTTGGTTGACGCAGCTCTTTATGATGTACATGTTAAACAACTGGTTTCATACTCCTGTAAGGACACACAAGGACATTGTTTTGGAGCAGCCTTCCCTCCCTGCACTGTTCCTCAAGATCTGCACCAATTAGCTGCCATTCTGCACCACGTGTGACATACTGCAGTACTGGTCCCTCTGTACTCACTTGTATAAGCCCTTGAAGGATGTAAAAGTGCCATAATGTAGAAAAATAGGAAGTCTTAGTGGAGTACCCAGGACTGGAATTGTAATTTCAATTTGTGAATTGTGAAGAACACAGGAGAGAGGAAGATACCTTGCCAAACCCTAACTATCCTACACCTGATGTGCAAGAGAGGGGAATAACAGAGTGATGCTTTACACCCTATCTCCTATTGTACCTATTGGTTCATTTTGAGCAGAACATCCCTCTCCCCCTTTTACTGTTTCTGATGCAAAGTAAGTATAAGACCATTTTAGCTCTCTTGAACACCTACATGGTCTTACCTTGGCAATGACAGGAAGCTCAGAAGACATAAAACATTTTGGATTTTTGGTATGCTTACTTCCATTTCCTCAGTTCTTGTTCTCCTTAGAGATAAGTTGTTATATTCATCATGGGATGGCTTGTGTGTCATCAAGAATCAGAAGGGTCAATTAATTGGTTGATTAATTAACTGCTTATGAAGAGAAGGCTGAACAAATTGACATCAAAAGAGAAATTATGTGAGAAGCCTACCTCCAAAAAGAAATTAACTTATGGTCAAAATTCTGATTTATGCTAGAGAACTCAATTCAGTTGCCTGCGATACTATATGTATCTTTGCACCTTTTCATTGATTTCAGGGAGAAATCAGTTTACTGGGAACAGAGAAGTGGAATTTTTACAGTGTGGTAATAAATCATACATGCTCCCTACAATTACATACTTTTCTAACTTGATACTCTAGAAAAGAGTTTAGCTCTGCTTAGAAACATATGATAACTTTGTGAAATACCTTGTCTTTGTTTTCCAGGCCAGAATTAGCACTTAAAATGTCTTAGTTTGTTTTGTCAAATGCATTTTTAATTCGGCAATTTTATTGCTAATTCCTTTGTCATTTTTTTTCTCCTGTTAGCTGTATGCTAATGGGTTTGAGATGCAGTAGTAAATGATCCATTAATAATAAAAAATAGCTTGAAACATAAAAGTTAGTAAGAATAGAAGGTAACTAAAAGCACTTATTGGAAAACATCTATTGAAAAAATGGAGAAAAAAGGTTGAGTGGTGAAAAAACCCCAAACTTTCTCAAGGAAAGAGCTTATATTTTTTAATATTTCCTTCACGTGCAGAAATACCTTATTATGCTACTGTCCATTTTATTTTAGTATAATGCTTATACTTCTGTCCAGTAAATGCTAAAAGGTTGCCTGTGTAACAGCATGGCTGAAACCTTCAATGGCCTCTGAAACCTCCATTCTTACACAAGAGAAATTGAATTTTCCAAGTTTATATTCTAGTCCCGTAGTTCCTTATTGCATTTGATGTTTGTCCCTGGGGGTTTCCATGCTGTTGCAGCTCCTACTTTTACAATTTTTCTCTCTCTCCTGCACCTTATTAGTTTCCATTTCCTACTTCAAATGAAAAAAAAAAAACAAAAACAACAAACAACACCAATAAAACCAATTCCTTCACTTTGATTGTCTTGAAGAAAAGTAGAAAAAAAAATGTGGAATAGACCTGAATATTGGTATCATTAACTTCCAAAATCACAGCTAGCCTCATGAGAAATAATAGTAATTAAAAATCCATCTGCACAAAATGCCCATGAATTTATGTAACCTGATCTTAAATTTTCCCATTGAGCTCCTCTGTGGAAAGTAGTAAACATTAGATGAATACCTGACACTTCAGAGGGGGATTATTTATCAGTGAAACAGAATGTTGTAAATGCTGTAGAAATAAGTATGCAAATGTCCTGACTTCAGTGAATTGCAGCTGGTGATCAGTGATATCTGAACAAATTGGGAACGGAGTGCTGCCTCATGTATCAGGAAGAACCTACCTTAACATGGGTTGGTATGCCTGGGGATATTTTATTTATTTGAGTCTTAAATTGCTGTGGTCAGCAGGACACAAATCACTGAAACTCCTGAATTACACAAGGCTTATACACAAGGCTGCTTCCTGAGGCTGGGGCTGGAATTTGGAATTGCCTTGCACATGGCTGCTGAACATAACTGAAGTTATAGCTTCTATACTGTTGCACCTGGCACAACTTCATCTGCTGGTGAGACATGAGGTTTCCTGTTACATCTTTTTTGGGGGAAAACAAAGGTAAGAAAAGAATGAGCATTTAAGGGGTCTTGTCTGTTCCATGGCTTTGGAAATGTTATTCATGGGTCTTCTTGCTAGCCTTCTGTTTTTCCCCCATGCTGGGGGATGAGAGCTGAGTAGGTGTTTGGCTGTTGGCCATGGTTAACCCACCACAGATATCTTCACAGATACAGAGGGACCTCTTGTCATTAGGACTTTCACTCTCTCAAAGGGATGTGAGAGTGTCATATAAAGGAAAGACTCCTATCAAAAGGTGTCCTGTGAATTAGAAAGGGATTTCAAAAGGAGTAGAGGCCATGCCAAGCATAGAATTATGTAGAACAGCTTTATGCCTGAACATGAGGATTAAGTACTGCCTTAAAATCACTACACTCCTCCCACATACAAGCCTTACATTACATGGAAAAGGTGCTGGATTCTTACTTAATTTGTAAGCAGTGCACTGGCCTGCTGAGGCAGCATAAGTACATTCCCTTTGTGGCACACTGAAAAAGGTCATGAATGTATTCCTATAGAGATGTGTCACAAGCCTGTATTTCCCCATGTTTGAAAGCTTGAGCCTGAATAGAGCACCTCTTTCAGAACACTGAGATTTTCTGAGCTTGAAACTTCTGTAAACTGCAAGATATTATATGGCTATTTTGTGTTAGGAGAATCTTTTGCCATCTAGTTTTGGAGATTATTTTACTGGAAACAATTAATTCTCTTCTTGCAGATTATTTTACTGGAAACAATAATTTCTCTTTTTAACATAATTAATGTTGTTTTAGGCAACTCAAGTTATTTGTGCAAGTTTGTATTTGGGTGTTGTTATGTCTCAGTGCAAGTACAAACTGCTATGTGTGTCCTAAGTGATTCTTCCCTATTCCTCTACACTTTGTGATAATGAAATTAAAGTATTCATTATGCTTAGAAATACTTGGAATTGCTGAGAGGGCAGGGAAGAAAAACACAGAATTCAGACATGACCTATTTACCAAGTGGTAACAAGTCATTGCAGGCTAGCCCATCTCTGGTGCACGGTCTTAGCCTGCAGCATACATAAATGAAACTCAAGTTGGTTTAGCCCTTAAGGTAAAGTCAAGTCTGAAGATTTGGAAGGAATTATATCTTTGAACCCTAATCAGATAATTTCTATTTAGCTACTCTAGTTCTGCTTATAGCTCTGATATGGTGCAGAGGTGCTTTGGGGGATATGACACATCTCAGTTTCACCAAGGTTTTAACTTAAACAGAACTGGGGAATTAAAGGGTTTTTGGTTGGTTCCAGCTGTCTTTTGATTTAGAGTGTAATTTAAAAATGATTAATGGAGATTGTGCACTGCTTGAATTTTCTAAAGTATTTTGTGATTAAAGTCTTCTGTTTTGTGGTTTTCCTGAGTAGCTTGGGCAACGTTTCTGAATTCTTCACACTGACATCCTTTCCACAGCCTCCTTTTCAAGAATTCAGAATTTTCAACGGTGAAATTTTATGGCCTCTTGCCTCCAGTGATTTGGTGAGTTTTGTAAAGTAGAAAGTTGATTTTTGTTTTTCATTTTTCATGTTAATCATAATTAACAAAATTGACTCAATTATTCTGGCAGTGCATTAAGTAGCGAGCCCTATGCCAGTCCCTTGGATAGGGATACTTTGGGTGCCCACAGCAATGTCTCTGAACATGGTAATGTTCCATGCTCTAGCTGTTTGTTGGGGTTTTTTGATGTTTTTTGGGGGTTGTGGGTTTTTTGGTTTTTTTTTTTTTTTGGTTTAGGTTTTTATTGGTTTGTTGGCTGGTTTTTTGTTTTGTTTTATTTCATTTGTTGTTTATTTGGTTTTGTTTGGGGTTTTGTTTTTGTTTGGGTTTTTTTTTTTTTTAATTACATTGACTTTCTGTTCCGAAATTTCGTAGGTCAGGATAATACATCACATTCATATTATCTCAGGTGTTTTCATTCTTTTTCAGATCCCTAAGAATTTGCCAGTGGTAAAGCACTATGAATTTCAGAAGGTATGTTTTCCTATTCAAATACCCTTCAACAACATCTTTGAAGTATTCCACAGCTCTCCAGCAGTCCATGGATGGGAGTTGAAAATCACTGTATTACCACAGTACTACTTCCTACTCTTTGTTTTCTTTAATTAAAACTATTTGAACAGATTTAGATTAACAAGGGCAAGTGCCTGATTGTGCACCCACGACAGGGCAACCCTGTCTGTGTAGGGACAGGAGAATGAGAGGCTGGAGAGCAGTGCCATGGAAAGTGAGCTGGGGGTCCTGGTCAATGCCAAACTGAACATGAGCCAGCAGTGCCCTGGTGGCCAGGAGGGCCAGCCCTGTCCTGGGGGCATCAGGCCCAGCATCACCAGCAGGGCAAGGGAGGGGATTGTCCTGCTCTGCTTTGCTCTGGGGCGGCCTCACCTTGAATGCTGGGGACAGTTTTGGTCACCACAATATAAAAAAGATATTAAACCATTAAAGAGGGCAAAGGAGGGCAACCAAGGTGATGAAGGGCCTTGAGGAGATGCTGTATGAGGAGCAGCTGAGGTCACTTGGTCTGTTCAGACTGGAGGACATTGAGAAGAGACCTCATCACAGTTTACAGCTTCCTCAGGAGGGGAAGCAAAGGGGCAGGTATAGATCTCTTCACCCTCATGACCAGTGACAGCACATGAGGAAACAGCATGAAGCTGAGTCAGGGGAGGCTTAGGTGGCAGAAAAAGGTTCTTCACCCAGAGGGTGGCTGGGCACTGGAACAGCCCCCCTGGGAAGTGGTCACTGCATGAAACCTGACAGAGCTCCAGAGGCATTGGGACAGCACTCTCATGCACATGGTGTGAGTCAAGGGGATGTCCTGTGCAGCCAGAGCTGCACTCAATGATCCTGATGGGTCCCTTCCAACTCAGCATATTCAATGATTCTGTGACTCTATTATATTGTGAATTAAAACTGGATATTCATGTTAATATAACAGCTAAGTGAAATAATAGTACTGAATTAACTTCATTCTCTAGGAAAACTTCAGAAGTCAATGCCAGTGGGAGTGCAGCCTTCAGTCATGGAAACCTAAGGGCAGGACTCAACACCTACATGATGGCTGAGCTCGCTGGCCACAGCACACTGCCCTGAAGCTCAGGGATAGTATTGCATCAGCCTCTCTACAAACTGCTTGTAGGAAATCCCCCTAATCCCACTGCACATGCACTTCAGTTTCTTTGGGGCACAAGGCACATATGACCTCAGTGTGTTTTGGTTTGGAAAGACAGGTGTCTGCTAAAGAAGGCAGGTGCCTTCCCTGAAATGGAAAAAAAAAAAAAATAGACCCCCTCCCTCTGGATTGTTACCAATTTGAAATTAAGGGGGGCTCTCAGGTAAAAATATGGAAGCAGGAATAACAGTTCTTTATTAGGAAAGAAAAGAAAAAGATAAAATAAACAATGCAGTGAACTAAAACAACACTGACAGAGTCAGAATACAACCTGACACCCTGTTAGTCAGGGTGTTGGCAGCAGTCCAATTGGTAATTATGGCTGCAGTACTCCTGGAGTGTCAGGTGTGGTTCTGTGGGAGCAGTAATCCTGTAGAAAAGGGCGTAGTCTTCCTCTGAAGATACAGTAGAAGAGGCAGGTATTCCTCTGGGAAATCCAGTGCAGAAAAAGCCATGCTGGTGTTCCAGAAACTCAAGATAATATCCAGGTGGAAATTCTTGCCTCCTCCCTCTGGGAGGAGCATAACACAATGGGATGCTGTAATTTTTATCAGTCATGCAGTGACATTCAATAGCCCATTAACAGCAGATGTCTCTGTGGTGGGAGGATTGGTTTGTGGAAGAGATAAAGAAAACTGTCCGATTAAGAGAAGATAACTGCCACACCTCTAACAGATGGCAACAGAATACATCTTGCCTTGCAATCTAAGACACAGCAATGCTGCCATTCTGAACTGCCCCTTCACCTGCATTTAAAAATTATTTTCCCAATGGAAAATGTGAAGTGAGATTCATCATACCCTGCTTTAGACATCTATCACAAGGTGTCATCAGCAAAGCTGGATGCCCAGATTTCTTGTTAGGGTCCATGCAGTTTAGTCAGTGATGTCAGTGGAATTTAGGATATGTTTTGCCTTGCTGGGATGATTATTATACTCAATTCTTTGTTTCAATTTGCTCCAGCATCAATGGAAGCAACTGATATGGACTATTCTAAGTGATGTTAGAATCGTTTTATAGGAACAGGCAAATCTTAGGTCTGTGGCTGCAGGCAAATGCAGATATGTTTTAATATTGGTCTTGATAAATGTGTTCCTCACCCTTAATTAGAAATGATGTTAACTGCATCGTTGAAAAGATAAATTTTTATGAAGTCACATATTTGGCATAGTGTCTGAACAGATCTGGGGGGTTTGGTAGGGCTGCCTTTCACAGTGCGTTGCATTTTTCAGAAGGAATTTGAAGAGTTTGAAATTAAATTTAAAAAAATCCACACAAGAAACCCCTACCTCAAACAAAATGGAGCAACAAAACCAACTGTTTTAATGCAACCCAAACTCATTCCTGAGAATTGCAGAAGTTGATAGTTCAGGGACTTGTGTAATGTTAAGAGTTTGCACTAATGTATCGTTATTCATGCTCAGGGCAGATATTCACATCACTCCACAGCAGTTTGCCTTTGGTAAAGATACTACACAAAGCTTTCAAATCTATAAGCAGTATATGTCCCTTAACATTTGCAGGTTTATTAGGTGTAAATCCTTCCTCAAGACCAGAGTCTCCTCAACCATGCCGGGGAACCCTCGCTGCAGCCCAGGGCTGGCCCAGCAACAGGGCTGGGAATTCACATCCCTGTAGCATCAGAACTGCCCGAGGTGGCCCTGGAAATGCACAGATGGAGGTTTCTGGGCTGTCAGAAATGCTTTGCCAGGGGCCAAATGGCAGCTGGACCAGGGCAGTGACTCTTCCCCTCCCCTCAGCACTGGTGAGGCCACACCTCAAGGGCTGTGTCCAGTTCTGGGCCCCTCACTTCAAGAAGGACATTGAGGGGCTGGAGCACGTCCAGAGATGGACAATGGATCTGGTGGAGGCTCTGGAGCACAGGTCTGATGAAGAGCAGCTGGGGGAGCTGAGGGTGTTTGGCCTGGGGAAAAGGAGGCTCAAAGGGGACCATGTTGCTCTCTACATCTCCCTGTTAAGTGGTACCAAACAGGTTCTTTCCCCTGGTGTGCAAGAAGCCAATCCACACAGAGCTGAGGTATTTCATTTATTTACAGGTCTGTGCAGAAAGGGGTGCTGGGTGGCAAATCCACAAAGCCAGCACAATGACTACCAAAACTTTTCACTATTTATGCATTTTAACAAAGGCAGTAATATTCATTCATTAGAAGTTACTTAGTTCTCTTATTAAATAGTGTTCTATCTTCTACTGGTTAATGATTCTCTCACTTCTCATGTTAATTAGTCTGTATGCTAAGTCTTCCTCTTCCTCTGAGTTGGTGGCTTTCTTGAGTCATGATTTTCCACTGCTGGAATTGCTTTTTACCTCATGGAAGCTGATGCAGCACAGTTGTTGATTTGTCCTTATTAGTTTCTTCCTTATCTTGAGGGTTCTGTCAAATGTCGTTGCGGCCCGTAAATTCTGCATTCTTTGTGCCCACTGTCAATGGCACATCCTTCTTCCCAAGCTCATTGTTAACTTCCCCCTAGGTCTGAGATCATTGAAGCATATCCAGCACTAGTCCTTAACTACCACTTATAATGCAAAGCAGGCTTCAAAGCTTGTCTCAAAACCTCATAACCAGGGTACCAACACTCTCCTTCACACTCCAGCTGTCCAATGTTCTACTGAAACTTGGCAAAGCTAATGAGGTAAAAAACAATGTTTCTATCCCTAAGGAACTTTTTCGCCCTGTGTCATTAATAGTGTTACCAAATTTCTAAGGCCTGAACCAACAAACACAAAAAGATCCAGCAACAAAGCCAAGAACCACCTTCAGTAGATGCTCTTCCACTTCAGACCTGCACTGATTGTCTGTATTAGGATGGCTCTGATCTTTGCCAAGTCATTTCACCCCGTCCCTTTATTTTATTTCCCATTAAGCAAACGCAGGGAGTCCTGGCAGCAAGTATATAAGGCAACAAGTATTTTTAATTTCTAATGCCTGGACATCACTTAGCCCTTGTTAGCTGCTATCTAATTCACAGGTTAAGTCTCCTTTCTTGTTGATTAGGCCTGAAGATATACCAAGAGCAAATGTCAAAGAACATCCTTTCTTAATTTTCATCTCCCAGGTAAATAGCGCCAGGGTGACAGGAGCAGAGGGCACGGCCACAAGCTGTACCAGGGGAGGTTTAGCTTGGACATCAGGAAGAATTTCTTCACAGAAAGGACGTTTAAACACCGGAATGGGCTGCCCAGGGAGTGCAGTCGGCATGGATGGAAGTGCTGAAGAGACGCCTGGACGCGGCACTGCAGGTGACACGGGGCGTTTGGGCACAGCTTGGACTCCACCATCTTGGCGGTTTTACAAGGTAATGACTCTGTGCGGAGGGCAGGCAGCAGGCAGGCTCTCCCGGCTGTCCCTGCCGGATGAGATGGCCCGAGGCCAATGCCAAGGCCCAGGCCAAGACCCGGGTCCGGGCCCAGGCTCTGCGGCAGCCCCGGGCCGGCGGGGCCGAGCCCTGAGCCGGCACCGCCGCCAGGCCGGGCCCCGTGCCGCGTTCCCGCGTTCCCGCCCGGGCCCGTTTGGCCGCGCACCGCCGCTGCCGCGCGGGCGCTTCCGGCGGGCGCGTTTCCTTTTCCGGCCGCAGGCAGCCATGGCGTCGCGCAAGGAAGGCTCGGGCGCTGCCGGCGGCGGCTTCGGCTCCGCCAAGGGCAAAGGCAAGGCCGCCGCCGCGGGAGACTCGGCCGTCAAGCAAGTGCAGATCGACGGGCTGGTGAGCAGGGGGGCTGGGGCTTTCGCGGGCGAGGCGGCCGCTGGAGCCGCCGGCGGGGCCCGCCGTGGGGCGGTGCCGCGGGAGCCTCGTGTCTGCCGGGACCGGCGCCTCTCGCGGGCGAGAACGGCTTCCTATCCCTGGGGCCGGGCCCCCGCCCTCGTCCGTGTGAGGGGAGCGGCTCGCGCCCCGTGTAAGCAAAGGCCGGGCCGGGGCAGAGCGATTTCTCTTTAAATGTCCCATTTCACCTTCCAGCTCCGCCGCCCCTGTGCCCGGAGTTGCTCTTTGCTGCTCTCCTACTCACAGTCATATCGTATTCCCAGAAAATGCCGCAGGTGTAAGAGCTGAGAGCACTGTGGGTTTTTCCCTCACCCTTTGTGCTTTTTGCCTTCTCTGTCAGGGCTGCCAGGACTCCCTGCGTTTGCTTAATGGGAAATAAAATAAAGTGACGGGGTGAAATGACTTGGCAAAGATCAGAGCCATCCTAATACAGACAATCAGTGCAGGTCTGAAGTGGAAGAGCATCTACTGAAGGTGGTTCTTGGCTTTGCTGCTGGATCTTTTTGTGTTTGTTGGTTCAGGCCTTAGAAATTTGGTAACACTATTAATGACACAAGGAGAAAAAGTTCCTTAGGGATAGAAACATTGTTTTTTACCTCATTAGCTTTGCCAAGTGTCAGTAGAACATTGTACAGCTGGAGTGTGAAGGAGAGAGTTGGTACCCTGGTTATGAGAAAGAAAATCATAGTTTTGAGACAAGCTTTGAAGCCTGCTTGGCATTATTAGTGGTAGTCCTCAGCTCTTATCCTGGAGATATACAGTGTAGTAAATATTTGGGAAGATGAAAAATAATTATTTGTGTGTAGTAGGTCTTGTGAAAGAGGGAATCTGAATTCCATTTTTTCTGCCCTGCTCTGTCCAGCTATCTGTGTGCCCGTGGCTTTGGTGCATGGAGCATTTTCAAAGAGTGGTGAGAACTGACTGGTTGTGAAATGCTCCTAAAAACCCAGCAGTGGATAGCAGACTGCTCCTGCTGCAGGCTGGTGCCATACACTTAAATAAAAGCTGGACAATTTGATTTATGTTGCTCCTGATTGTTCTCTATCAGGCATATAATCTGCTTTGTGAGCTGCTGTTGTTTCAGATCAACTGTGAGTGGCTCTGATGCTCTGCTTCTGACAGTCCAGCAAGTGCTTAGGATTTTTTTGTTTGTTTGTTTCATGCTTTTTTTTCCTTCTCCTTGTATTTTTTTCTGGTGCAGCACAGTGGTGCCTCTCACACGGCGTCACTACAGAGGGAGGGGATTTACTGAAAACTATGAAAGCTTTCGACTTTCCACCCCCTGAAGATGTCTCCTAGACAAAGTGTTCTCAGGACATTGACATTGGTTCATAAACTTCTCTGACATCTGTGATGGACAGAAATATTGGCATGAATTTGCTTGCTTTGCAAACAAAGTTTATTCCAAGTCCTTCAAATGTCTTACTGAAATTCTTCTGAAGGGTTTCTGATACCTCACTGGTTTAAATGTCTTATCTGCCCTCAAAAATTAACAGGACTCCCTCAGTCATCTTGATGATGACCAGGGTGATTACATGCCAAGAATTCTGAATTCTGATGGGCATCAGGGGAGTTGGTGATCTCTCTCTTCAGTGGTGTCTCTTCTCTTGGCAGTGTCACAATTAATCCTTCAAATGGGGCTGCTTTGAAAGCAAAGGCACGTCTAGGTAGGCTGCTTTGGAGTCTGTGAGGGCAAAATAGAAGATGCATCAGTCATCTCTGTATGTGAGAAGGTGAAAGTATGTTTAGAAAGCTTGGTGTTTCAGAGGAATAATAAATTAAAAAAAAAAAAACAGTATCTGTCATGAAAATAAGAAGTTCTAAATGTTAGGATGTTACCTTAATATGTAACAATGCAGCAATGTCTGCTTCTCGGACCTCTTTTTAAAATCTGGTACAGATGAAACATCCTGGAGTTAACTTCTTTCTTATTTTAATCTTTTCAATTTCTTAATAAATAAACTTAGATTGCAAATAGATTCCAGTGTAGATGGCCTGGTCTTTGTAAAAAATTAGAAAATGCAGAATGAAAAATAACCCTCCAGAAGCACGTTATAAAATGTGTTTTTTCTTTCAGGTGAGATGTAAGAATTCACATATTTGTTTTTGGCCATCCTGACAAAAAGATCAGATCAAGTGCCATATATTGCATCCTGTTGTCCTTCCTGTTGTAGAAATTTGGATAGTTACTCCATCATGTTTTCTCCAGTCAAGGAGCCCAAAGAGAGCTTGTGTTTACAGTGGTGCACAGGCCTGGGAGAGAGTGACTGGTGGGAAAGAACCCGGGGGTGCTGGTTTACAGCAACCAGACATGAGCCAGTGTGTGTCCAGGTGTCCAAAAACACCAATGGCCTCCTGGCCTGGATCAGGAGTGCTGTGGCCAGGGGAATGATTGTCTCCCTGTATTCAGCACTGGTGAAGCTGCACCTCAAATCCCATGTTCAGTTTTGGGCTCTTTGCTGCAAGGAAGTCACTGAGGGCCTGGAGCATGTCTGGGAAGGGTCTGGAGCACAAGTCTGAGAGGAACAGCTGAGGGAACTGGGGGTGTTCAGCCTGGGGAAAAGGCGGCTCAGGGGAGACCTCACCACTCGTTCTACAGCTCCCTGGAAGGAGGCTGTAGCCAGGTGGGGTTGGTATCTTCTCCAAGGTAACAAGTGATAGGACAAGAGGAAATCGCCTCAGGTTGGTATTGGGGAGGTTTAAATTGGATACTAGGAAAAATTTCTTTACTGAAAAGAGTGGTTAAATATTGTAACAGGTAGCCCAGGTTGGTGGAATCACCATTCCTCAAAAGTGTTTGAAAAAACATGTAGATGTGGCATTTAAATAGGTGGTTTCATGGTGAATACTATGCTGAGGTTGGATTGATCGTGGGACTCAATGATCTCAGAGATTTTTTCCAACCTCAACAATTCTCTGATTCTATGATTATCACAAGCTGTCAAAAATAATTGTACAGAAATGCCATAAATTGCTTGCCTCTTTTTATTTTTTGCAAGAGGTGTTGATGGACTCAGGTTTGTTCTATTCTAGAGATTCTTCCATGGTAACCAAATATTTTGTAATTCAGCTGCTAAAATTAATCATATTTGGTTCACTGATATTATAGTATTTTCTTTCAGCAAGGTGCAATAAATTTCAAACTATAAGCTGATGTATTTTAGAACATAAGAAATAATTATTACTTTGAATGATTTTTAGGTTAATGGAAGATTTTAGATTTCCATCAAGTCTTGGAGAGTTCTCTAAAATGCTTCCCTAGTGAAACTTCTAACCATACTACACTGTTTAAAATTGCTCTTATGGAGAGCTTCTTGGCATATTTATGCATTTCTCATTATTTTAGTAGTGATATCAGGCAACACAGAAAACTGTCAAGGCAGAAGTGAACTGGTGGATTATTCAAAGGCATAAAATCTGCTAGGTTAAATAAGTAGCATTTTTACATGATGAGCATCAAAGTCTGTGTCATTCAGAAATTGCACTAATATCCAAAACCAGATACTCCATGTGGTGGATTGTAGGTTGTGTCAGACCACTAATATGTGGCTGATGGATATATGGAAACTTTCTTCTGGAAAATAGCAGCTGTGGGATGGGAGATGGGGAACTCTTAGCAAGGTGAGTGTGCTGCCAGGCCAGATAAGTGATATTATTAATCCCATTTGCCTTCAGGGTAGTTAAAAGGCACTATGTTTTTACTGGGAAGGTGTTTCATTCTCTGAAGTCTTCTGCATGAGGTTATTCTAGGAAGGAAAGTAGAAGTAACTAAAGTAATTAACTGAATTCTTAAGCTCCAAAATTATTTCGTCTTTTTAAATCTTACACTTGCATTTATTTACACATTCAAAAAATTATGAATGGTTGTGAAGAACAGTGTTAGCTGACTGAAAAACGTTTGCTTATACATGGCTCTTGCAGAGTAACATAACTAGATCCATAGCTCATGCCATAACATTAATTGATTTTATAATTTCTTTAATGGGAATATGGTTTCCTTTTTTACTCAACCACTGCATATGATTTATTTTTACACATATGTCCATTGCACAAAATTTTTACATATTGTAGGAAGTAGCAAAAGTTATGTAGTTTTTTCAAAATACCTATAGGTTTCTGTTCTTATATGTTCGTAACTGCTGATGTGCAAAAGCCTTAATGCTAGTAACAAATTGCCACTACACCTTAAGATATCTGTAAGTTTGTTTATAGTAAATACAAACATACATTGGCCGAAACATAAATATGTCAAGAAGATGGTTAAAAGTTGTAGACCTTGTCTGCATTTGTGCACCATCATCACCAGTGGGGCTATAGTGCCACATTCTCTTGTGTCAGATACAACTGATTTAATCAAAGATTGTTACTTCAAGCTTCATTACATCATCCCTGATTTGGTGATGGTGTAGTGTGCTTAGTGCTTTGTATTCTTATCTGTGCTAAGTATACATAGAGGATTTATTTATTTATTGATTTACAAAAACAGATAAGACTATATGGGCCTACATTTTTAAAAATCATTACTGAATTATTTTTCAGTAGCTGCTCTATTCATAATTGCGATATTTAAGTTGCTTGTGCCTTTTTTTTTTAATTACCATCAATTTTTGCCATAAAGGGGTTGGTACATTGGATTGTATCCTCAGCTCTTCAAAGGGAGGAGCCCTTCAGGATATGTTTGATCACAGTAAATTAAATAAGGTACCATGGTTACTGAATATCAATTTCTAGCACTTTTCTTGCAAATGTTTGTGTAAGGACTTTTTTAAATGACAAGTTTTGATACTATTGAAAGAAAGGAGGTAAAGCCTATATTGAACTGACTGAAATCTCTGACATTCCTTAAGTTGTGAATATTGTGCTTTTCCTAGCATTTCTTGTGTTTCTTTTTTTCCTTCTTTACCCGTTCTGAAGACTTTGCAAGAATGCACAGTGGTGGGTTCTGCCTGCTGTTATTTGTAGAGTTGCTTGATGTTACAGAGCTGTAGAGTAGTATTTTAGGATATAACATCCTTTAGGTAGTATTGTATTTTATGTGTCTTCCAAAGGATTTAAAATGGAATTTTAAGTTGAAGTTTAATCTTGTTGACTTTTCCCTGACCTGTTTCCCTAAGGAGTTGGAGCACATTATGCTGGCTCTGAGAGTTGATGTGTGAATTGAATACTGGCTTGATGTATTCATGGATATCTTGAACCATGAAGAAGACAGAAGAGCTTTGTTTTATATTCTGTTAATCTTCATGTGTTAACAATGAGTTACATGAATCTAACCCAGTAGGGAACTTCTGACATATAATCTGTGCTTAAATTCAGAAGAGAAAGCATTAATGTGTGCTGGTAAGTTGAAAGGGCAAGAGCCTCCTTGCAATATAACAATTTTCAGGCTTAGTGAAATTTCTTGAACTGCAGTAAAGTACCTATATCATGATGTTCTGAGAATGCAAATTTCAGTGTGTTTTGTCAGTGGATAGGAGTGGATATGTGCTAACAGAGCACAAACTTTAAATGATTTGTAAGAGTGCAGTGGTGCACTCAGCATCTCCTAAGTGTCATGGTAAGTGTACCCTGGTGAGGCATTTAGAACTGGAACATCTGGTATCGCTTCATGCCATCAAACTAGTGTGCTGACAAAAGGAGTTACTCTAAATGTGGAGGTAGCTTAAATGTGTTGAGCAGTGTTACACTTCAAGCCTTCAAGGGGAAAGTCTTACTTCAAAACAGGCTTTTCTTTCTTTTGCTGCATGCAAAGAGGAATAATGTGTTGCCCTCTACACTGCTGTCGCTAGCAGTTAAAATCCTCTGATTTTTGGCCCTCTTATGTGCGCACTGAACTGGTCTCTGGCATGGTGATTGTGAATTCATAGCTACTGTAAAAACAGTAGATTGTTCTTTTGTGATTCCTATTTGGCTGTGTTGATACTGAGGACAAGAGTATTTCCACCTGGTATCTTTCAAATAAATTCCTACCTTTTAGTGATTAAAATGTAACGATTATTATCTGCTGCATTTTAGATGTAACCTTTTGTCCTGATTGGTGTTAGCTTTGACTCAATGCATTGGGAGCTGAGCAGTGATGACTTTGTTGCTGGGGCAGTGCATTATGTCTGCTTGCACACTGAAATGTTCTCCTTTAGCTTTCAGTTTATTGTAAGAGAATTACAGCTTTGCAGCTGACATTCAGTGTGGTGTAGGTGAGGGAAGTGTATACAGAACTGCAGGCCCCAGGGAGAAACCCAGCAGCTACAGCTACTTAAAGGTCCTTGGTGATGTGTATGAAATGAACAACTCCTAGACCCTATTCACCTTTTAAATAAATCTTACAGACTGTATGAAAGGCCTTGTAGGAAGAGGAGCAAACTTTTTTTTTACTCCCAATCTTTGAAAAAGGATCATGTATCTTCAGCTTATTGTTGCTATAGTATTTTATCATTAATCTTTCTCTGCCAGAGATTTTTTTTTTATATGTTTATTTTGGATGTTGTTTTTCCATACAAGCTCAAAATACCTTCTCAGTGATGGTAGAGTTTTGAGCATACTTTTCTTTCATACAATTTTTAATCTTCCAGCAGCATTAAGATTGCAGAGATGTGATATTGGCTTTACCAACAGTGTGTAACAGTTTAATTACGTTACCCCATAACAAAATCATATCAGCTTAGTGGAAAGTAAGTTAATTGTTGATGTACCAAGTGGAAAAAATTTAGGCTTATATAATAAATATTCTTGTTAGTATTTTGTGTGATTATTCAGTAATCTAAAACTAAGACAATAGAGCTTAACTTTGATAATGTCTTTTTTAATGTGCATACACAAAGTTACTTCAGCATAAGTGTGAGAATATTTTTGAATGACTTGTATATGGATATTTATTTTAGATAAGCATTCTCTTAATTTCTTTTGGCTTTATCAGATTTTAAAGTTAATAGACAGGCTTATTTACTCACTGGAGTTTGAAGATATGCCTGAATTTTGCTTTGTGCATGCAATAACAGGCTAATTCTCTTTTGTAAATATTTGGGTTTTTTTCAAGAAAGAGTGTTGGGGTGTTGCTTTGAGCATGTAAGTCTCGTTGGTCTTTGCCTTTGTTCTGCTCACATGTTGTATCCTGCTTTGCAGTGTGTTTGCTGCACATCCTTCCTGTTCCTTGGAGCCCATATCTGTACAAGAAGCAATGTGCATACCGCTTCCTGTTTAGCAAGTTCTTTGGTGTTTAGGAACTTGGAGGTGTAAATTGCTTACCGATATTTGGGTACTTTTTCATGCATACCTGAGAAAAGTATGGAGTTTGACAAACTCATCAGTGTAGGGCTGAGTTTTGAGCACTTAGGTCTTGGGGTTTTTTACTATTACCTTGTTATCAATGCAAAAAAATTAGCTGTTTTAAAGCTTTTTAAACTTTAGATGAGACGTAGGATATTTACTGCAGCTGTCATCACTCCTTGAAAGCAATTTGAAAGAAGTACTGCCTTTGCATTGGCATTCTCAGTGATAAAATGAGATGGTTGTTTTTAATCTCTTTGTCACAGTAGCTGTTATTAGAAATGGAGCTCTGCTGGAAGTGATTTTCATGTGGCAGTGTTCAGATGATGATGAAAGGCAAATCTGTGTTCGAAAGATGGGAAAGCTGAAGTAATAACTGATGTTCATGGTTTGGGCTTTTTTTTTTCTCAGTTTTATACTTTTAAGTCAGCAGGAAAACTGAGACTCCATGCAGGCTTGGTTCTCTGGATTGCACTAGCTGTTACTAGGAGGATCTGTCTCTGTTGCAGTCCCTTAGCACATAACCAAGTGTTTGCCAGAAAGGCTGAGTGTTTCAATGTGGAAAAAAAATCACTGTGCAAAAAGTTATAAATTACTAAAATTATATGGAAGTCATTCTGGTAGGGATTTTACTGGTTACTTGGAAGCATCTGTTGAATGCATATGGAAGTCATGCTTTAAAGACACACCCTTAAATAACATATTCCAGTTTTGTTGTGCAGGGTATGTTTTTTGGAAAAGATCAGTGGTCTCAGATGAATCAGATGAACCCCCACTCCCTCATCTCCATCTAGGTCTGTCTTTGCTACTTTTTGAAGGTCAAATAGATAGGGTAACTGTCTTGCAGTTTTTCTTCAGCTTCAAAATAGTACTAGTGTGGCACAATCTGATTAAAGAATAGGCTGTTAAAATTGCTACTGCTGGTTTTAGCTGTCATCTTTAAAACTTTTTATAGGAAGCTGCTAGAAGTTGATGCTGAAGAAAACTTTATACTTGCAACACACTCCTCTTGCACCACGAATTTTGAGCTCTGGTGATTCACTAATACATAGAACATGTATCTGCTGTATGTTGAAGGATAAATGTAAAGTTCTGGTGTTTCGAGCAGAAAATGTTGAAACTGTGCCTGTCTCTACCACTTCTATATCATTTCCATATGTTGTGCTCTGAAGGAGTATAGTCCTCAGCTTTCATTCTTGAAATTATGGCTAGATATTGAATTCATTAAAAATAATAAATATTAATTATATTGGCAATTTGCAAAAACTGCCTGAAAGACTGAATGTTTTCAGAAGTTTTTTTTTCACTGAGATTTGGGAAATAGAAGAAATAATATACTAAGTAGTCCCAGGGAAATGCTCCATCCTGCTTGCAACCAGCAGAATTTTGGATGTTAATCTCATCACATCCCTGTCCCTGCCTCCTGACAGTGTGCTAATAGTGCCTACTGCCCTGCCCTTGCACGGTGAGGTCCTGGGGCTCTCTTACGGAGGTGTCCTATGAGGAAGTGAGTCTGCACTGCCCGTGGCCTTGACGGTTTCCATGGGAATGTGCATGAGTCCACGTACTGTGAAATGTGTTATGAAACCTTGTATTGCCCAGAACTACATTTTACCAGCATGTGAGCACAGCAATGGGGAGTTTCAATGGGCATATGTAATGGTGCATTTTTACTTACATTGAGGCAATATTAAAGTGTGCTAATGGCTTGTGATTAACCCTGGAGATAGCAGTTAACCTGAATTACTGTAAAAGTCAAGTGTAGTGGGACAAAAATGAAGAAGAGATTGGTCTGTTTGGTAACAGGCACCTTGATTAACATACAGTATTTTTCTGTTTTAATAGCCTTTGCTTTTCTCCACTATTTAATTAGTTTTTCCTTTGATGTACTGCAGTTTGTGTTTAACTGCTTCCTTTTGCAAGAACAAGCAGCTCACTTGGACGTGAGTAAATAAATGACTTAAACAGGTATTTCATGGTACCTACAAGACATTAGCTGATGAATGTAAATTCCTGGCAGTGTCAAGGAAAACCACAGCCTATGAAAACCCAACATGCCTCTAGTCAAAACCCAGTATTCTTCTCTTCTAATGTTGAACTTGTACAGAAACAGGCTTGCTGTCTGTACTGTTTCAGTTCTTCAGTCTGAACTTCACCTACCTGTGGAGTCTTGTCTCAGTTTGTCTATTCCATTTTATATTTTGAATATTAACCAATTTTAGGTCTGGAGATTGAGAAATAGTCTCTTTCATGTTCTGTGTCTGGTTTTACATGAAATGAGTGATTTTTGTAATTTGAAGTAGCTTTTTTTTATAGGTTATGATTTTTTTTTTTTAAATCTTTGTGACTTTGAAAGTGTCCCAGTAATAGAATGAGGGAGCAGCTAACCCATGTTTGCAGCAGCTAAGCTTGCTTCCAGTCAGTGAATAGCCTGTGTGTCAGTCACTTGGCAGTGTCTGTAGGAATCTGGGCTTGCACTGTGGGAACAATCACCTTGACTGGAAGTGTGGGCTATTGGAAGGTGCATCCAGGCTGTGTCCCTGTAGGGAGACCCCCTTCATGTTAGAATGGTTTTCCCTCTGGCTATTAGGGACATTCTAGAGCACTCGAGTCACATCAAGTTGGAAGTTAATTCTTCTTAAAAACAGAAATAAAGCAACTGCAAGAGCAGGTACTTTAAAGTGTTTTCTGTGGGATATTTCAGTGGTGGTTGAAGCTTTGTACTTTGTGTTGAGCATGCTGCTGAGCTGCACATAATCTATGCAAGAGTGTTCAGAAAGTGAAATATGAACAGAATGTCTACTTTTTCTAGACTAAGCTTCAGGGTAGGCAAGTTACAGCTTTTTCAGCCACTCCAAAAAGTGCATATACGCAGTTAATGTTTAGGAAGAGCTGATAAAATGCTTTTGGCCAGTGACTAAAAATTGTGCTTTGAGTCAGCCACTTACTGAGATAAAGTGACAAGGGCTGTTATATGTGGCTTATTGCTGTATATGGATATTATCACATTCTTTGTCCTGTTGGGAAAAAACCCTAACCAAATGCTGAAGGAAAGTGAGATAGCTATAAGTAAGAGGTAGTCTGGCAAACCGTCTTGATTCCTGTAGTTACTGGGGGAAATGGTTCCTAAACCAAGCAGAAGTGACAGAAAAGACTTGTTATATCAATAATCTGTTATGATTTGGGTAGTTTTCTTTAGCCTCATGCACATACTGTAGAGCAGAAGGGTTACTGATGTTCCCTCTTGCAGTTAAGTCATCTGAAGGCTTGAGGTTTACAAACTAAGCAAGTGTTACAGTACTAAGTGATGTAGTAAGACACCCAGGGAACAAAAAGCTTTGGATGCTTCTCATGTGCTTCTTAATACTCAAAAATATTAATATAGTACAGAAGCATGTAGCATCATCCCCCCATAGTTCAAGATGGACAATTTTCCGGTCAATTTGACATGGATTTACAGAATGGTTTGGTGCTGAGGACCTACATGAGACAAAATTGACAACACTCCTATAATTTATAATTTCATTGTGAAAATATATGTAGTGTTCTCTGCTTGATGCCGGCTTCAGATCAATACACATTGTTCATTGTTGGTGAATTTAAGCTCAGCTCCAAGAAAGCTCTGCTCATGTCAAAAGGATATTTTGATATTTACACCCAATTGAGATGGTATGAAATTACATGCATCGTTCTGTTATGCTTCCTATATAAATATTGTTTTAAGCCCAATTTTTTTTTCAGATTCAGAAATAAGATTTTAACATCTGGTGTTGAATTAGCTGTTGAGTGACATAAAATCTAAGCTTGCTATTCCAAAAACTGTGTTTACAAAGACTTAATAAATGATGCTGTTTTGCCTCTAGCAAGTCAAGATAAAGGTAAATTATTGCAGGGTGTTTGAGGTCTTCTGTCCAAAAGATGACTGCTGTACTTACTAGATAGAACAGTGTTATTTCTGAAGTTGCTGTTCAGAACAACATTTTTCTGAAGTTACCTTGCTTTTAAGTCTATTTAGTCTTGGCCTTAGGATTTTCAACACAATAGTTAGATTAAGTAGCTTTAGATTACTTTTCAGGGAATTAATTTTTTTTTTGGCCCCCAAACATATTTAGAACTGAAGATATCTGCCAGAATAATTACTTTAGGATATTAAAGGTCTTAATGGAAAATTATTTTTAAAACTTTTTCCTTTTACTTCTTCTGAGATAAAATTGGTCTAATAGCTTTAAGAACTTTTATTCTAAAGTTAAGTATGAAGAAGAAAAGAAAAAATGTCTAGACATCCATCATGTCAGGAATGGTTAAAAATGCAGTCTGTTCAATAAGAGAATCTAGAAAAATTCAAAGATCTCTGCAAATAAGCTGGAATATGCATTTAAATGAATTCCATGTTTATCAGTAGAAATTGTCGTATTTCTTGAGATTAGTATAACATGTAAAATTCAATTTCACCTCTAATCTTTAGTCTCATGGAATTGTTTGGGTTGGAAGGGACCTTAAGAATCATCTGTTTCTGCCCCCCTGTCATGGGCAGGGTAGCCTTTCACAAGACCAGGTTGCTCAGAGCTCCATCCAGCCTGGCCTTGAACACCTTCAGGGATGGGGCATCCACAGCTCCACTGGGCAACCTGTGCCAGTGCCTCACTTCCCTCACAGTTAAGGATTTTTTCCTAATATCTGATCTAGAACCACTCTCAGCTTGGAGCCATTCCCCCTTGTCCTGTCACTACATGTTCTTGTAAATCCTCTCCATTATTCTTGTAGGCTCCCTGCAGGTGCTGGAAGGCCACACTCAGGTCACCCCAAGGCCTTTTTTTTCCAGGCTGAGTAAGCCCAAATCTCTCAGCCTTTCCTCAGAGGAGAGGTAATCCGCCGGCCTGTGTTGGTACCAGGGGTTGCTCTGACCCAGGTGCAGCACCTTGCCCTTGCTCTTAGAAAATCTCATGCAGTTCCTGTGGCCTAGGTCCCTCAGGATGGCATTCTGTCCTTCAGGACTTTCACCCACAGAACTTAGCTTGGTGTGAAACTCATGCCATGACTTTATGTGATGGCAAGTCTTGTGCCACGAAGGTTGATATCCAACAGTTATGAGACCGGGGTATCAACCTGTTGATTTTGTACTTACTTCTGACATGTTATCTGTCACAGTGCTTTCTAGAACCCATTTCTGTGGACTACACTGATTAAGGTGGAATTTTCTATGTGTTTCTATAAACATCTGTCTCCTTAATCATCTGGAAGAATGTGTCATGTATCAGACATATGTTCTCTTAATGTTAATCGTTGCAGTAATATCTTTAATTTACTTCAGAGTTCCTTTTCTCCTGGCAGGAAAGTTGAGAGTCTCTGTAACTGTCTTATCAAATGGTGCTGTAGCCAGGAGACAAATCAGCTCAAGGCAAGTTTTTTTGGTCAGCTTCCAGAACTTGACTTTTGTAAGTGTAGGATAAGCACTTATCTGTAGTCTGTAAAAACCTCATCTGGAATTATTAAAATGTTAACATTTCCATGCTTACTTGAGGATTTCAGAGCTGTTTAATTAAATTTCATTTTTCCACAGCTAATTCCGTTCAGCTCACCACCATTTGTAGATTTGCTTTTGATATAGAGTTACCTGGGGAAGGAGACATGGCCCCTAAATTAGAGTGAAATGTGGTATGTCTTCATGTGGGTATTAATTGCTAAACAGTTCAACTCTTTATCCAGAGCTGGCATATTTGCATTTTATGTGTATCAAGAAGATGTTGATTCTAGGCAACTTTGAGGTTAACATGATTGCCTGAGTCATTGTTAGTAATGACTTAACATTGTGATCTGTCCATTTACAAAGCTGCATTATCAGTTCTCTCTTGAATTTGGTTTATGCTAGGAGTTCAAGTAAATTGCTCATGCTGAAACACTCAGAAGTTCATGATTTGAGTTGTAAGGGTTTGTATGGAGAAAGCTACATATGTAATATGGATGTATTCAAATTGTATCACAGATTATTAGCGGTCATAGCTTTCAAGACCCTTTTGCCAAGCTAACTATTGATCACTGTTGCAGTAGTGTTAAGTACTGAGAGGATGTGAGTGTTGTGGCACCTTCCACATGAATGCTGAAACCAGCTACATAACAGAGTTATTTGGACTCTCTCCCCATCCTCTTCCCCAGATGCTGGCAGTTGATGCTAATGGTTGTGACCACAAAGCTTTCTTGGGTGGCAAAAAATGTTAAGCATTTAAAAAGATATAAATACTTAATTTAAGACTGTAGATCAGTTTGCTACATCATGTATTCATTGGGCTAACATAAGCTCTGTAGTTTGATTTCACATATGTAAGACATGGCACAGGTACTGGAAATCTGGTTTCAATGTGGTGACATTCAGCTCTCTGGAACACTGCCATAAATGAATCCTCAGTGCTTTGATTTGCTGTTGTTTCTCTTTAGATAAATGCAGAAATGTGCATCTTGATATATTCATGTCCCTACAGTGGGATCTTCACAGAAGCTTCTCCCCAAAGGCTCATGATACTTCAGCTGTGGGTTCATGTTACATGTATTTTTGTAGTGAGGTACAAACTTTTGAAATTAACAACTATGATGTCGGGATATAGCCCAATTTAAAATTTGGCAGTATGCAGTTAAAATGTGTATCTTTGATGTTCTTAATAGTTTCAGAATGGCTTTTGGATTTTTAATTTTTTTTTTTTTTTAGTTTGACTTTATTCTTAATGTTTGAGCTGTGCTTTGGAGATTAGAAACACTGCAGAATTGCAGTTTTTTTTTTTTTTTTTTTAATTGAGGACTAATGGTCATTAAAATCTGACAATTGGCTACTCCAAGTGATTAAATTACTTTGGTGTTTTGAATGCTAAATATAAAAGACTGGGGGAGTCTTGAGTTTTATTTAGGAATTATTTGTATATCCTTTTTTAAAGAGTCACTATGTACCTGAATATTTCTTACATGCTGATTTATTAAATTGTGCTGCATATGATTATTGACTTGTGTTCAGGGCATTTGAGTTTAGAAATCTGAGGGCTTTTTTGTTCTTTGATATGTTTTCTCCTTAAACATATAACCTTTCCTGGCTGGCCAGCTGTGTTACTTTAGTAACAGCAGCAGTTGAAATGGTTTGGTTCAGGTACTGTTAATTTTGTGTAGCTATGGCATAGCAATGAAGGATCTACAGGTCATAGCTTGTACAAAGGAGCAATATCTCCTATTAGGGGAATAATTGGATGGGAGTTATAAATGGTGTTTGGAAGGTGAATCAGCATTGACTGAAAGATGCTTATACTGGTGTTCATTTAGATTTCTTTAGGATTTTTTTAAAGTGCTATTTGGAAAAATGACTATTTTTCAATGTGCTGTGTTACTTGCATTACTTATATTTTACTACGTTTATTTTCAGACCAATATAACTACTCTGGTTCTGTTCTGATGCTTCACAAACATAACATCTTTTAGGAAATATCTAGGTACAAGTTAGTGCTCAATTTTCTTGGGTATATGTGGTTTATTCAGTATGAAGTATTGGTATGTACATTCAGTCAGAAATGTCATAGTGTTGGTGTTTGCATAGTGGTCAACTCTTCCTGCTGTATCTAGGCTAGCAAACAAATGGAAATGACATTTTTAGTGTTGTGGTTGATGTTATTACTAGATAAATAGTTCTGCTTTACACCTGCAGGTCTGTTTTTAGTACTGAAACACAAGTTTCAGAGCACATTTCCTGCTTGGTCATATGGTAGTGTTTTGGTGGCAGGTTTTTCAATCTGCCGTGAAAAGTCTGCTGTACAAAAGACTGGTGTCTTATGTGCTAAATAAAACTGTCCAGAACCAAGAACAAAATGAAAACAAAAATCCTCTGTCATTGGATGTATCTTTTTATAAGCGATTTCAGTAGCTAATGTATTTTCCAGTGCAGTCATAAACACAAACTTCTGCAGTGTCCTAATGGTTGTGAAATTTGGAGTACTGAGTTCATGAACTTCTCTGCTCCCTTTCTCAGACTCTGTTGGAAAACAAGGTTGCAGGTAGGCTTAAATCCCTGGGGTCTGTATCTCCCTGGGTAATGTCAGCTCTGGTCTTCAGTCTGGAGATTGAAAAGTGCAGTCTTGTGTAATAACTTCATTGTGTATTGGGGTATTTGGTTAACATTTAAGAACCTTAAACTCCTAGTTTTCTTTCTCTGAAAAATCGTTGATACTCTGTGACAGCCCATGCTTGTTTCATTTGTGATTTCTTTCTGTGGGCAATTATCACAAACACTGCAGCAAATTGGCATTGTATCACAAATGCTCCTGGAATGAAATCAAACAAGCAAATAACACTCACATTTACAGGGACAGTCAGTGTGCATACAGAGCTCAAGAGAAAATGAGAAAAATACTGGAAAAGGCGAAGCTTATGAGACTGTAAAGGTGCTGAGAATAGTTGTATAGTAGACAACTGAGTACACTCTGTGCTGTATTCTGGCGGGGTAGTTATGGATGTTGTGACTGTGAAAGACAGAGCTTATGGCAAATATAGGATAAACCTTAGCTTTACACTCAATGCAAGTTGAGTATTATTTATGTACTGACTCTGTGATACATTCATCTGCTATGTCCAGGTGATCTCAAACTGGTGGTTGGTGTACTGCTTCCATCACTATTAAATACTGCTTCACTGCCCACTGATTGTAATTTCCTGTTTACCCATGAAATAAGATGTATATAACCAAAGTATCTCTTTGTGTCTCTGCTCTTCAGACCTGTTTTAAAAAGGTGTGGCTGCAAAGGATTTGAGTGACAGATGTAAATGAATGTTGTTTTCTATTTATGATTGAGAAGCTTCAGTACAAGTATATCTAGATTAAAGAGGAAGCACAAATGAGTGATACTGTAAATAAACAAGGAATCAGTGGATGTTAGTCCAGTTTGATACTGAAATCCAACTTACTTGAAAATGGGTATTTCTTTTCAGTTTTACCCTCTCTGCCCTGCCTCCAAGTATGAAGCTTGTTTTCCCATTTTAGCTCAAGAAGGCAAATAATTATTTGTAAATAATTTCTATTCTAGTCTTCTTTTTCTTTCATTTAATCTGTATTGTAGTGTTTTAATATATTAATGTTGTTTTACAAAAAGTGACATCTGCTAATCAACAAAGGAGAAAGCTAGGGACAAATATATATTCCTGATGTATAAGTATGAGCTTAACTTCCTTTCTTTCCCCCCATTTCTGTTCATTAAAAGCCAGTACTTGTACAAAGACTGTTCTAAGGGCGATTGAGCTGAAATATACTAAACTAGTCTGTTTGCCAGCAGATATTCAAATAGTATTGCTTTAATGAAAACATAATCATCAGGCATTTTCTGTTGAATTTTGAGTGGATGGATTAGGGTTTAGTAAAATAAACCTCTCTTACACTGGACAAAGCCTAAGTTCTTTCAAGTCAATGTTTGTAGTTAGTGTCTTACCTTATTGTAGTTCTTGTCAAGTATAAAATGTTATTCAAATATGAAGTGTTGCTAGCAAACGACTGACTATTTTGAGTGTTTTTGTTCATACTGTTCCAATTTATAGTATCATCTCATGAGAATTATTCATTGTAGAGTTCAGATTTAAGGAAGTGGAAATTACGTTGTTAAAAATATTATGAGTAATTTGTGCATTTTTTTTTCTTTAATCATTGATTTTCCTTAAATACCCTATGACATGCCATTCACATTATATAACTTGAACTATCATCTGAAGTAAAACTGCAGTGAGATGTACTTTAGAAGATTAATGTAATTGAAATTTGATGGGCTCTGCTCCTTTTAAAAAATTCCTACTGGCTTCTGCATGGTTTTCTGAGATGTTTTGTTAGTTCCTTTATCACTGTTTCCCTCAAGAGGGGGATTATTGGACCTGCAAGATACTGTTAAAAGCTCACAGTTAAAGCAACAAGCTAAAGTAAAAAGGATCAATATTTCATTTTAGAATGGTGTTACAGAAAATTGGTATAGAACTGCATTTTGATGGTTAATTTAATGGTCTTGTTTTTTCCCCTGTAATATTAAGATAGCTGTCTGTTCCTCAACCTGTATTAAAATTGCTGGTGCTTAAGCTCTAAACCATGCAACAAATTTAAATTCCAGATACATAGTTTGAGGAAAAAAAATAATGCATTGCATATTATGATTTTATTGTTTTGTGTTCTAGGTTGTGTTAAAGATCATTAAACATTACCAAGAAGAAGGACAGGGGAATGAAGTGGTCCAAGGTGTGCTGCTGGGTCTTGTGGTGGATGATAGACTTGAAATCACAAATTGCTTCCCTTTCCCTCAACATACAGAAGATGATGCAGACTTTGATGAAGGTAATAGTTACAGTTTTGTAAAACTTAGAATAAAAAGATTTGTATGGGCTAAAAAGACCTTTTTTCCCCTCATGGTGATCAGAAGCTTGTACGTACTCAGAGAATTTTTACTGTGGGTTGAGGTGTCAGTGGGTTAATCAGAGTGCTGTCCTGAATATCCAAATAAAGCTTGTCTGTATAAGGGAAGTTATAGGGGATGAATACTGTATTACATGGACATTCAGTTTAGGATGAGACTCCACACAGGAAGTTACATTAGTTTCCTGTCTGTAATTCATAATCACTTTAAAGCTTTTCAGGGAAATGGCTGTGTGTACGTGTGTGCATACATACACATCTGGATGGAGCTTGGCACATGCATTGCCTCTCTGTGGATTTCATTGTATGCATTAAGTACTCATTGAAAATCTGGAGAGCAGAGCTTTGTGAGTTTTGAGAGGCTTTGGCTAATTTGAAGTCTGGGTGATCATTTTGCTTTTTCTAAGTGAGCTAGAATGTAGCATGGGTAGTTTCTGTCTCAGTGTTTTCTGCTGGTCCTAGTGATGTTTTGTTATTGACACTGTAAGTTAGTATTATTGGCTTGGCACAGAATGACATAAAAATTATAAAGAAAACTTAAAAGGCTTAAAACTTATCAGTTCTAATCTTGATATTATAAGTATGTATGTATTTAATGATACCAGTAGAAAAACTTTATTGGGGCATGAAGAGTCAGTTTAACTTTGAGAGTAGCTAAAGAGGTGATACAATCAAAGTAGTTGCAGTTGATTCTGTTTTGATAATTCCGTTTGAGCAAGATTACTTAATCTGTAATAAACTGCTTTTTCTTGCTTATAATGATATTATGTTTTATTAAATTAATATTTTAATCTTACAACAAAAGAATCTTGGACTCTGCTTTTATAGCAGAGATAATTTTAAGAATTCTTTGCAACTTGGTAAGGTTTCATCATGGTTTATCACTTCCTTTGTGTGATTATACAGTTAGGTCAAAGAAAATAAGAGTGCAAAACAAAAAGGCATCTTAATTGTCCTACAATAACATGGTGCCTGAGTCAGAACTATATTTTAATAAAGCCTAAAAAATATTTTAAGATTCCTTCACTTCTGGAGCTCTTCAAAGGATTGAAGTAATCTAAATTCTTAATTGGACCCCATGCTTCATTTTTTTTCAGTAGAAAATGTCTGAATTATTTCCATGTAGCTCATAGGAGAGCAACTATTGAAACGAATTTCTCAGTGTCAGAGATGGATTCAGCTCGCTGTAGGATGGCTCCCGTGCTGAACTGTAAGCCTGTGATCTGGTACGCAGGGTTCAACTCTTGGTGTTTGGGAGAAATTTCCTTCCATGAAAGTGATTTTTGGTACAAGTCTTTCCTTACATTAAATAAGGTCCAAAGGCAAAGCTTCCCTCACCTGGACCCTCTTAACTTTTCAGCTTTCTGTTCCAATGCTGTGGGCACAGAAAGCAGAGCAAACTCTGGCCAGAGTGGGAAGTGAGCATGTGGCAGTGAGGCTGATGCTGCCTCTGGCAGTGGTGGGGAATCTGCAGCCAAGTCAGGGAGCTTGCCTGTGCTAAACCCTGTAAGCTAATTCAGCAGAATTTCCCATTTGTTTCCATCTTCCTTAGCCTGTACTGCATGGATCACAGAGATGTTGCCTCTGTATTCTTAGTGAAATACAGTTAAATAGACTGAACCACTTAGGAAATGCAAAATGCTCGTGTTGATTCTGCATTCCCTTTACTAGGGGTGTGTTGAGCTCTTTAACTTTTGTTGTAGAGCCTAGGGAAGATGAAAACCTAGACAAAATGGCTGTTGAGGTTGCTAGCTGGAGCCTTTAGTATCTTTTTAGGCTCCTCAGAGTTGTCTTCTGTCTTGCCAATGCAAAAATCAGTAATGTTTTATAAATGCCCCCTGTTTGTTTTCCCTGGACTGTGGTCCCCTATGCAAGCATTCTGACAGTTTTTCAAAAGATTCTTTTTCTTCTAGGTGCAGATAATTCAAGTAGAGAAATCTCTTGTTATATGCCAGAATATTAAAATTCAGGATGCTAAAAGCCAAAGAAAACAAGGCACCTCATTCCCCCTATGACTTGTGTGTTACTTCAGTTCCCTACCTGGCTTTATATATTTGCACAAATCCAGGCCCACAGATACAGAGGGAAAGTGCCTTAGCACTTCAGTGCTGCTATCACACAGAATGATACCTAATGTTGTGCTCTTTTGTCAGGATGATGTTGCATCATCTTCTGCCTTAGTGTAGGCCTTAGTGGTCTCGAGGTGATTGTTGTTAAGAGAATTTGAGCTTTTGTACAGGAGGGTGATATTTGACCCAAATAAACTGTTGGGTAATTGGCAAGACACATTTACTTGAATGTTTTCCTCTTTTAAGCTGTGCAAACCTAATATAAAACACATTTTTGAGAGTGCGAAGAAAATATCCTTAAATTGAACTTGAAATAGGTATGCATGACATTTAAGAATGAGTTTGATAAAGATGTATTTAAACTTGCTTACAACAACCATTTTGTTAGATATGCGTAGTTTGCTTTTATTATAGTGCCATTTTGTTTCTTGCTGCTAATGCCTGAGATAATATCAAAATTTGACTATTTGCTGTTACAGAATTCCTTCAAAAATTATTTTTTTTAAAAAACCCATATCTGAAATTGTTCTTTGAGTGCAAGAACATTTTTTTTTTTAAATGCAGTTTGAATTGGACTACTTCTGAAATGACAGAAAACAGAAAGAGGTTTTTTAGCTTCAGGTAATTCTTATTTCAAATGTGGGCGGGCTGTCCACCACGTATGAGTCCACAGGTGTTTTTCATCTTAGAAAGTTTCTCCTGCACTGTTGTCTTCCTATGATTCTTTTTCCAAAGTGCAATTTTTTTGGTTAGATTTCCTGTCAGGGAAGTCTTAAACACTTAGGCTGGCCTGCTGCAGCATGAGATTTTTAGTGGGGGTGAGAGGGTTCAACCCAGCTCTCTGTTAGAAATCTGTAGGTGAAGTTTAGTTGATGATGTGTGAGCTAATAGAGGTAAATTGCAGAATTGTTGAGTCCTCAGCAGAAGATGCTTCAATGTGAATGTTCAGTATTTTAGGGCTGCACTTTGGGCTTTTGGTTAGGCATTTACTTTTCACATAATTGTGTTTCCTTATTGCTGGTGCACTTAAATCCTCATAGGCACTGATTTTATTTTTCAAAGCACTGATCTTAAATTTCATAAAGATGCTTTCAACGATTTACACATAAAACCCATTTCCATGCCCCCTGTTTCCCCTTCCCCACATCCTCCACCCCACATATTCAACTCTTGTTTAGGGAAAATCAGATTTCTGCTGTAAGGATTTTTGGCTTTGGTACTTCTGTGAAAAGTTGTAGTATTCCAGCTTGTAGAGGTTGTTTGGGTAGTTTTCTGAGAAGTGCTTTCACTTCAGGGCACTTCCAAGCCTTTGAGCATAATTTTGCTGTCTTTCAGTTAACGTTTACTAAAACCCTTATTTTTTGCTATGTTCTTCCTGATAAATAAATGTACTTCTCATGTCTGTTTATTTCTAAGCAGCATGTTAAGTTCAATCCTTTGCACTTTATTTAGAGTTTCTCTTCGGTCCTTTTCACTAAGTAGCTTTTCTCCCAGTTTAAAGGAAATTCATATTCCCTTCTTGGAAATAACAACAGTTCAAAATGAAGTATACCTCTTGTCACTCATTGTAGATGTTGTGAGACATTATTTTGAAACAGATTTATTTCAGTCCGATGTATTTTAGTAACTTAGTTACAATGCTAAGATGATCAGTAAAGTCCTGTGGTAAATACGCCAATCAGAACTTTGAGACAGTTATGTAATTATACATCAAAATGAGTTCTATATGGTTGTAACTTTTTCTTCTTTTATTAGATTCCCTCTGAAATGCTCCAGAAGGAAAGCTGATGACTTCTTCCCCACCCCCCAACATGATTTTTATTTTGTTACTTAAAAAGATTAATTTTGGTTTTCAGGTTAGAAGTTAATTAGATGAGTAAAGATTCAGTTACTGCAGTTTTCTGTGCTTTAGATTGTATTTAGTTGTGTAATCATTCAGTAACAACTAAAAATAACACAGTGCAAGATTTCCACAAACCCACCATTTTTTTAGCCTCAAATGGGTGCAGTTGCATGTGGACAAAGGTGTCATAGCTCATAAATAGTGCTTATTCAGGGTTTTATTTGGCCAGGGGCAGCAGCAGTTTGAGCTTTTGAGCCTTACCTGCAGTGCTGCCTGCACTCACCTGCAGTGAGTGGTCCTTGCAGAAGCAGAGGGCTTCAGGCAGAATCCAGGTTGGAAGAAAACAAGATTGTCAAGTCCAATCTTGCCCAGTACTATCACTGACCCAGGATCAGATCCAGATACCTCTTAAAGACCTCCAGCCCTGGTGAATCTGTCACCTCCCTGGGCAACCTATTCCAATGCCTGACTGCCTTAACACTGGAAAAAAAAAAATTCTAATACCTAATCTGCATCTCCCTTGTCTCAGTTTAAGGCCATTTCCTCTGGTCCTCACTGCGGGCACTGCAGAATAGACTGGCTTCCACCTCACTACACCCTCCTTTCAGATGGTTGTAGAGAGCCATGAGGTACCTCCTGAGCCTTCTCTACCCAAGGCTGAACAAATGCAGCTCCTTCAGCTGTTCCTTTAAGATGCATTTTCTAGACCTTTCATAAGCCTTGTTGCAGTGGGGTTCAAATGGACTCTGTGAGGGTTGATTTCTTTTGCTAGTATTGCTGTAGAAGTCCTGGTGTCATTAAATCACTGCCCCCTCAGCAGTGTTGGTTCATCTGCTTTTTGTAAAGGCTTCTGTCCAGGCTAGATTTTGTCAGTTTTTCTTGTTTTATTCTCATTTTAAATCAAAGGTTTTATCATTGTATTTATCATCTTGTATTTCTCTTGTATTGTGTGACAGACCTTGAACATGCAGTGACTGTAACTGCTCTGAATTGGCAGATACAATTTTAGCTGTTTTTTCGTCTTTTTTTTTTTTTTTTTTTTGTGTAGGTTTATTCTCTTTAGATATAACAGTTGTAGCTCATGTCTGTTGTCATTTGCTTTAAGAAAATGGAATGTTTATGAAATGAAGAAATCAGGTTACATGAAATTTGAGTTTTATTTCACTAAGGACAGGAACAGATAACCCAAAAGCGCCTTAATCACAACCTTGGTTCTGGTTCCAGCTGTAGTATGTTTATGTAAATTCCACATCAGTGTTTTTTGTAAGGCCTTTGTAATTTAGGAAGAAAGCCATACTGTGTAAATGTTGACTTTTCAATTACTGAGTGCTGGTGAAAGCCTGTCAGGTTTGTCCATGCGTTTATGAAGTTACATTTCGTTCTCTATGTAAAAAAATGATATAGAATTTTAAGGTTTTTTGTTTGGTTGTTTTTTTGTTTCTTTTTTTATCATTTGGGTGTAATGAATGTCTAAAATAGTCCATAGACTCAATAAGGTTTAATTTATATAAGGAATTCAGATGACTGACTATCCACAAAGAGTGGATAGTCAGTTGTTAAGCACTCAAAATACTGTCATATGATATGTGATTTTTTTTGTGGTTTGCCAGAACTGATACTGCAATATACTGACAAAAATGTTATTTACTATGTGCTTAAGTGTCATCTAATAAGACGTATCACGTATTCAGGGTTCTTTATTAAAACTGCTAATCACACTTGAATTATTTTGTACTTTACCTGTGCCTAGTGCAAGCCCTTGATTTGTTTCCTGAAAGGAAGCTGATATTGACGTGTGTGTAATTGTGATGGTTCAGTGGAGTAGCAGGCACACAGCCTGTTAAATGTTTTGCCGAAGTTTTCATACTGTGCAGACTTACCTGGAATGACTGGAGGTTTTTGTCTTTAATGGGTAAGAAAGAAGAAATCTCAATAAAAGGCTGTTTTACCGGGTGCGGGCTGAAGTGCGCCTTGGGCGTGTGGGTGCGTGTACTTGTGTGTGTCAGAGGCGACGGTGTGTGCCGGGGGATGGCTCTGTAACCAAAAGCGCTGAGGAGCGGCGCTTTCAGCGCTCCTGCCCGAGGCGAGTGAATTGTCCGGGTGTCCCTCCCGCTGTGGCCGCGTGGCTCCCGGTGCCCATTTATGTCCGTCCCCCCCGGCCCCCCGTGGCCGCGTGTCCCCCCGTGGCCGCGTGTCCCCCCGTGGCCGTGTGTCCCGGCAGCCGCGGAGCCGCCGCCAGGGGGCGCCCGTGCCCAGCGCAGGCCGCAGTCGCGCCGCCCTCCCGGCCGGGCGCCGCGGGGCGTGCGGCAGCGCCGGGGTGCGCGGTACCTTCGCCTGATACGGCATCTGATCTGTTACACTGATGAATTCAGAAAATATGTTACAGAGTGCATTGACTGTCCTGACTCAGTGTTTTTTCGTTTCTCAAATCAGCCTAAATGTGCTGTGTGCTCTAAGGCTCGGTGCAGATGGGGAGAATTCCATGTGTGTGTATCCTAAAAGCAGGACAGGAGCTTGCTTGTGCTGCGGGTTTGCTTCTTTGCGTCCCGGTTCTACCACGCGTAACTAAGAAAGAGAACGCAGCAATTGTGATGGAACTCCTTGGCTTATCTAAAGGGATTTTCACTACTGACTGTGCAGACTTAAAAATTGCATATCAACAATTCCTCTTCTGACAGTATTGCACAAATTGCCTGAAATGCTTTTTTTACTGCATTTCTGGATTTTCAAGTTGATTTTTACTGTAGGGGCAATACTTTAAAGTAGTAGGTTAATCCTTTTGTTCAACATCTAATTTTATATAAAAAAACCAAATCATTTTGCTCTCTAAAGTACTATGCATAATAAAGTTTATTTAATCAGTTTCCATTGAAATTCTGCTGCAAAATAAGTTAGTGTAATTTCATTTAAAATGCAAAATGTTCTACTAGCTCTTAGCTTTTTTTTTTTTTTTAAGAAAACATATTTAATGGCTTTTTTCCTTGAGCAATTTTAAACAGAAAAATCTAGCCTAAAATCTGTTGTAGGTTACTTGATTTTTTTCCCGTAATTTGTAATTGCAGGAATATTATTATCATACTTAATAAACTTCCATGCTGTACTTTACTGAAAATTGTGTTTAAGAATATTCGCTTACTTAGCCTGTAAATGAAGTTAGAAAAGTGTCTCTTTTAAGAGAGAGGTAGTTAGATTTATATAACTGATTTTTAGCATTAAAATTAGCTGGGAGATTGTATCCAACTCAGCTATGCATTTAAACATTTTGTTATATGGAAGATTTCATCTTGAAGCCAGAAGTTTTTGCTTCATAGCTTGTGTTCTATCTTAGCTGTATTCTTTATTTGTAATAACGATATACAATAATTTAGTTTGTTATATGGATATTTTGTATAATTTTGTAAGACTTGCAGAAAGTCATTAATTTTTATATGGTCAGCAATATGGAAGCCCAATTTCTTTTACCCTCAGTTTTGGTAAAATATTACAAATGAGCTATTCTGAATTTAATTTTTTTGGTGCTAATATAATCAGCTCAGCATTGACTAAAGACATAAAGGAGCACAGACGCATATACCCAATTAAATAATGAAAGTATATATATGCACACACACACATTTAATATGTGCTCTTGTGTCTACCTCTGTGTTTGGCGAACAAAAGCTTCATTCAGAAGGAAGCGAAAAGCTTGTGAACACAGCATTGTCAGTTCTGCTGAAAACTTCCAGCTTCTTCATCCTTGATGATGATTCCTTGGTCTTTGACAATGTGGTATGGGAGTGGCTGTTGCAGTAGGACTGCCTGGATCTCACTCTCTGTGCTTTTTGCATGTCTTGCCTGGGTCTGTAGCATGTCCTTTCTTAAGGGACCAATTGTTAGTGGACCTTGGTGTTTGCCTTGGCCATACATTTGGACTCTACGCTCATCTGTTCTTTTCCCAGTGGGACTGGACCAAGAGGAAGAGAGAGTTCTTTCAACACCTCTTATTACCTCTTTCCATTCCCCCTCCTTTCCTTTTTTGCTAATGCAAGTATTTAGCCATTTCCTTTCCCTAAGAAAGCTGTAATAAACTTGAGGGAGCTGAAGGAAAGCACAGCAAAATGAGCAGATCACCTCTTTTTTTTTTTTTTTTTTTTTTTTTTTTTTTTTTTTTGAGAGCTAAAATTAAGGAAATGCCTATAGGTCTATTGAAAAGCAATTCAAATCAATACATCGGTATGAGAGGTAATAGAAACTGATTGAAATAAATAGTAGCAGTAAATTATGAAAAATAATTTTCATTCTTCTTGTTCAGTAATGTTTTATGGACTTATCAACTGCATAATGTGGAAAAATTATGTAGCATTATTCTCTAAGAAAATGTTCCATACTCAAAGTATAGTACACATGAAACCTAAGTTGCACCTCTTTTGTTCGTAGTGTTCATATTTATTTTTTTGATGGAAAGGCAGAGACAAGAAGCTGGCCCAAGGTTCAGGACTGAATTTGGAATTAAATAGTTGAGGAACAGACTCAAAATCCATTCTGCTGGCAGGAAACCCACTGCAGTAGTGGAGTTAAAGAGATATAAGAAATTTTTCATAAAAAATTGTATAACTTTAAAGGTGTTTTAAAAGTACTAGTCTTTGATAGAAAAGAGAGAAAAATCCTTAGTAGAATTTATGTTTGTATCTTTATTTTAACATTAGTTGTTTATGATTAATATGTATTGTGAAATCCTGTGCTGCAGTCAAAAATATATGGAGAAACTGAGAAAGTTCAAACTGAGCAAATCTTACTTGTCTCTGTAGTGTGAAGGTAATCTAGTGTATAGAATCTTAATATCAGCAAAATTTAAGAAAGTAAAATCTACTTTAAAGCTCTAGTGAAGATGAGCAGGGTGTGCATAGTTGCACATTTAGTAGTGTACAGTAACTTAGATTTATATAATTCCTTATTGACTGCATCCACAATTGTTTTTATTGCAGATAAGGCTCTCACCCATCTCACTGAAGAAGTTTACTCTGTTTTGGTTTATGGTGTGTCAGTTGATAAGTTGTAGTAGTAGTGTATAGCTTGTAGTATGTATCTTGCCTTTTGTTTCACTGTGCTGAATGCACAGTTTGATTTCTTTTATTGGATTACATGCTTCAGTACAGCGTAAATTCATGCAGTAGAAAAATATACATGAAAATAGGTTGTTTACAGTAAAATATGTTTTTGTAAATTTAGTGTGATAAATGCTCTGTACATATTTATAGCCAACATGTAGACATGTGGAGTTCTAGTCAGTAATAAAAATGGAAAGAGGTCTTAAAACTTTTTTAGAAAACAAGACAGGCATATTCTTTGTGTGATATATATAGGTCATAAGGGACATCTGCTAAGGATAATTTTCTAACACTTGCTAACAATCCCAATATAATATGGCCTATTCATCAGTCATATTGTTCCTGACTTGGCTAGCGTGGATTTTAGTGATTCCCGATGTGCATTTAGACTCTCTTAATTGCTAGTTTCTTGCTGTTCTATCTTATTGTTTTGTAGGACAATGCATAAGTGGGCACAGAATAATCAAAATGGTTTCCCTGGCCATATTAGGCAACTAAAAAGAGATGTATTTGCTGTGCAATGTGTGCGTGTTTTTGCAAGTAGAAGTCTCGTTGAAACAAAATAAATCTTACCGGGGGAGTAATTCCAGGATTTGAACATGCTGTTCAGTGTCTTTGTGTGTATGTATATATCTATATATATATATAACCTGATCCATGTGGTGTGTATTGCAGGTTTTATAGTGTTCTTTTATGCAGCAGAGAAATCAGAGGGGTAAAGGGAGGAACTACAGACTCTGAACATCATTATTTTGAAGTTCTCAGTAAACTATTAAATTGTGCCAGTTTTGTGTCTTTGGTTGAGAAACAAAAGCTTCTTTAGAGATATTTGCCGTGGAGCTGAGATCTAATCTTTTAGGTTTTAATGAACTCAGAATTTCACTTAGCTGCAAGGCATTTGACTCCTTGAAGAGCTGCATGTAATGTTCTTGCAGCTTGCACACGTGAGGCCGATAATGCTGGGCTTCATTGTTTGCAGGGAGAGATGTTATGGTGGGGGTTAATTTTTGATATTAGTGAAGAAGGAAAACTGACCAGGTGAAGTTTGGCAAAATTACTGAAAGGGGTGTTTGCAATTTGACTTTCAAATGTAGATGGAAATAGGGATTTTTTTTTTCCTTTTCACCAATTTGTATTGTTCCATTGTTCCATACTGTGCTCTTACCTACAGCTAGAATAATAACTGTTTAATGCTTTAGGATAACTGTTATAATAATTAAGTGTTTATCTTGATCTGTTCTTTGCTACTCTGTGGTAGTGAAAGGAAAGAAAAGCTAGAAATTGTAGCTTTTGCAGCAATTTGGGGAAAACTTTTCTTTATAACTTACTCCAGGTGTTAACTATTGTTTAAAATCAAGCGTTATCCCTCTGATCAGTTTTGGGAAGAACAAAACAATTTTATTTTCTAATTTGTTACTTTCATTTTCACTCAGTTGTTTTAGCAAAGCACTGTAGATGATCTTTAAAATCCTGCATAGCTGCAAAACATGAAAATTGTTTGTTGCTTTGTTGTTTTGGATTTTTTTTTCCAATTATTTTAGTGATTTTCACTTCAGTTCTAACAAAACATGTTTAGGAAGACTGGATTGGACTATCAAAGCAGTGCCAATGATTGAGAATAAATCAGCCAGGGACTGTGAAGTCAGTTGTTGAGTATAGTTAAAAGACCATGGTCTACACAAATGTTGATTTCATTCAGAGTTAAAATCTGTATCTCTGTGGTTTAAATGAAGTATCTTACTGGACTTAATAGTTGTTGTCCACATGGAATAGTTGAAAATTCATTCATCTGTGCACAGTTAATCTAAACAGTTTGGCAAAAAGTGTGTGTAAAACTGCTTTGCTTAGAGTATATGCACAGTTTAAGCAGAGAACTGCTGATTTTCTGTAACTGCAGCCTGGGAGAAAGGAACACGGAGAGGCTGAAAAGGGAACTGAAAATGCTGTTGTAAGGATGCAGTTTGGACACTGGGTGCCACTCCTGGTACACACTGAACCTCGAAAGGCTTTCTCACGCAGTGGAACAGCAGGCACTTGTAAAAATGGAGCTCTTTGTATACTCAGGAAATTCTGATGGTCTTCGTCCCCTGAGCCTAGTGGTTCTTGTAGCTGAGAAACATTGTCCTACGAGGAGTAACTAAAGATACAAGGGTAGGATTTTTTTTTTTTGTTTTTTCAGTTCTACGGAGAATGGTTTTTTAGACTTGGTATGTTGCTGTCTGGTTACATACCTCCCATCATGTATAAGAGAGACAAGAGAGCAACACCAACTGTTCAGGAACTAGACCAAATATGACAATTCTCAGAAATAGAAAAAATAATTACAAAACAAAAAAATGTTAATGAAATGTGTGCCTGCAAGCATATATATTTATGTATGTATTTTTTTATATACAGTTTCATTCTGCCATGTGCTTTCTTTTTAGAGAATTTCAAGTTCATTTGGTTTGCGTTACTTACGGAAGACTAGAGAAAAGGACAGTTGAGGATGGCTTTGGCATTGGTCAGTTTACTGGACTCGGAGGCAGTGATGGTTTCCAATAGGCACCAAGTGTTGAAGATATGAGGAATGCTGAGGAGATGGAATAAGGAGTGGGAGTAAGAAATGTTTAGATGTAAATTGGAATGAGGTTAGTGCTTCCACCCTGAAAGCTATGTAGCTCTCAAACTAGGAAGCGTGACCTGATTTATGCTTTACTGTGCTCATGCCCAGAGGCGTCAGCTGGCTCTGGGTGTCCTGAACATTATACAAACACATACTTGCTCAAACATTTTAGAAACAGCACAGGAGTTTAGGTGTCCAGTTCTTAATGGCTTTCAGTGGAATATTATTGGCATCTCTACCTGGCTAATTTGGAAACTGAAATTTCAGTTATAACTGAAAGGCAAGTAGGGGTTTGGAAGGCGAAATGCCATAGCATTTCAGAAAGATTAGACCTCTAAACCTTATTTCCATGCAAAATTTTTGTCTCTTTTGTATTAAAAGAAATTGAAATACTGGGTCAGAAAAGACTATGTGCTTCGAGAGGAAGCAAGACACTACTTGAAATGATGAATGACAGGGTGAGGGATGAGGAAGTGCCTTGTAAAATTCTACTTTGATGCAATGGTGTAGAATTAAAAACAAAACATCCCTCTATCCTCAAACGTAGAAATTCGAGCTCTTGGTTTTACTTTTTAAAATGACACTTAAAAAAGGTTCCTGCTATTCACAGTGCTCCATTGTATGATACTTGACCAAATCTTCCAAGGCATTTTTCTTATAATGATGTTTCAAGTGAATAATTAATTTATGTATTCAGACACATAAAGCACAAAGTTAAATGAAGAATAAATGTCAAATCAGTTTTTTTTTTTCTCTTTGTCTTCTTGCTGTCAGATCTTATAGTAATTTTAAAGGTAGTGACTTCTATAAGTAGTTAAAAATTTTGACTGTATTTTTACATGAAACTTTCAGATTAAATCTCTTAAAGTTGACATTTTAAAACTATTTTGACTTTTTTGAATAAACATGTTGGCCCACAGAAAACTATGGCAAACATGAGTCATTTGGTATTCCTCTGTAATTAGCTATGCTTAATGTAGATGGTGAATAATACAAAGACACACTGGTTTCTATGGTTTTGCCAGCTGTGGCAAAATGCCTGATTTTAAAATTAGTATTTTTTAACTTTTTTTTTTTTTTTTTTTTTTAATATTAGACCTTCTTATCAAAAGGCACCAGATATATAAACAAAGCCAGAAATAAAAGAACTGGCACAAACCTTTTGTTGACACCTGGAAATCTATTAAATGGGACACTTGAAATAATGAGTATGGCATATGATAAGCTAGAGCCACCTGGGTTTTATTGGGCTACTTGATGCTTTGATCACAACTTTATTTAAAGAGGTGTCTGTTTACAACATCAATGTTCCTTGTCATCACTGTGATTTAGATTTTAATCTGACACGATACAAAGAGGAATTGCAAAAATCAAGACAGTGCTCAAATGGGAAACTGGTATGGGAGAGATGCTAGTTCAATGTGTCAACCTGGGAATAAAAGCGCCTGTTTAAACAAGACCTGTAATTGGCAAGAGCAGTAGATGACTTGCAGTAGATGTGGGACACATCATGCCGTGGAGAGAGTGGCAATAACTCAGGCTTGCTGGCAGCAGACAGAGGAGATTACATGCGGTGGGGTGCTCTCATCTTGGATGGAGGGATCAGGGTAGACATCAGTAAGGCCATGTGTGTGTTGGTTTGTTGCAGCTGTGTCCCTTAGGAACTGGTGTCACAGGAGGTAGGGCTCTGCAATGCACTTCTGGTCCAGCCTTGAGTTCCCAGCACAGCCCTTTGCACAGTGCAGATGTGCTCCTTAAGCTTTCCCTTTGCTTTCTCTTCTTGCATTTAAATGGCACTTTAATATGAAAGAAGGAACACTCGGGTCCAGCCTCTGATCCTGCTCATACTTGCTAACCAATTAATAAAATCTGATCCATCTTAATAATTTGAACAGGGGAAAGATCTGTTTTTATTATTCCTATTGATAAAATTTTGATACAGTTCTGCATCTGTGAAATAAAGCCATCACTATATACGGGTCATATAAGTTATAACTCTTTGAGGCTTTGCTGATGGGCAGAGGTAGGAGAGCTGCTTGTTTGGTGGCATCTGGGTGTTGGTTTGGTCATGGATACCTGAGCATATTATTGAGCCTCAAACAACACTACTTTTCCTGCCAAGTTACCTGCTCCTGAAAATTCCCTCTCCCCTCCTTTCCCCTGCTACAGCTATGTAACAGAAAGTGTTTTATCATAATGGTGATGGTAGTTCTTCACTGGGATTGTTTCTGTTGTGGGCTTTTGCTTTCTTCAGTGAAGGGAGGGTGAAAGGACATTTGATTAAATGAAAAATGGTTTTGCCCAAGACTTTTTCCTGTGTCCTGGATGGTTGCAAGAAGAAGCAGCGGGTTCAACTTGTATTAAGAGTGAGTCAGTCATGAGGAGAAACATCATAAGAGTAGTGGTACAGTAGGGCAGGTTGAGTAGAAATCTGGGGAGGTCGTGGAGGATACATTAGCCAGATGTTTGCTACAAACAGTGTGTAATGGGAGGAAACGGCTATCAGATGACTTTGAGCTCTGTCCCTATGATTTTGATATTCTATTTATCCTGAATTTGAAAGAGACTTTTAAGTTACTGAAACTGATGCATTTCAACTACTGTAATTTGATCAACTAGTTAAGTAATATTTTCCATACACCCTCCAATATGTGGAAGTCTTCATTTGTGCAGGGGCTGATGTGAAGGTGGTTTGATTTAATTTGAAATATATACAGTTATGAAATGGAAACCCAACATTTGCATGAAAACATCTCAACTGATGTAGTTCAAGTACATTAGAGTAGTATGAAGAAGAAATAATATTTTACTTTCAATTATTTGTCATTTTACTCAGTTTTATATGCAGGTTTTTCCTTTTTAACATAAAGGAAAGTAGTTGATGTGAACATAGTAAACATGGTAAATGCCCAAATGTCTTTTAAGATCTGCTACTTTATAAAATAAGAACAGGTAATTTTAGTAGGAAATAGGCAAATTAAGGGGAAATAGGGCAAATATTCCCCATTTTTAAATGTCTGATTTTGGTCATTTTTTCTGTTTTCGAATTGCATACAATTGATGCTTCCATATATATATTTTTTTGGAAAATCTGTTTTTTTCTTGATACTTTTAGCAATTGTAGTGTTAATATTAAAACTCATTAAACATATGCAAGTGACTGTTCCGTTAGCCCACATTTTCTGTTTCAGAACAAATAATGTTTAATCATTAAGCTAAATTTTTAAATAACTTTTACCACTGACTTTTTTGCATTCAAGGAAGTGATACAGTCTTAGTTGAAATAGCAGTAGGTCTGTATTTTCAGGCCATGTGCATGCACTCTGTCTGTAACCTTCCTGCTTATTTCACTTTTCCTTGCTTCAGAAGTTCTCATCCTTGTGTCACTGTGCTTTTACTCAATTTCAAAGCTCAAGTGAACCTCTAAACATGTGTCCACGGGAGATGCTGGGCTGCCTTGGTGGACTGAGGTCGTGTCACTGCTCCTGGTGCCCAGCTGGTGTGTCCCCGGTGCTGCTGCCCGCTCCAGGCTGGGGTCCTGCTCGCCAAGCCCTTGCTTGTACAGGTGTGAACTGGGAGGTGCCATATAAAGGGGACAGATGGCCACTGCCTGAGGTTATCTGGACCCGGTCTGTGTGATTAAGAGACTTTCAGCTCTCTCTCATCAATGGGTTTGTTTCTGTCTGGATCAGGTCTCAAATGTGGCACTCTACTTAATGTTAAAAAGCTATTGGTGAGAAGAAGCAAATGTTAGTGGTCAGTTTTTATATTCGAGTGTCAAAGCATAACATTAATGTACACTCCCAATCCCTGTTAACTCATTAAGTTACTTTCACCATACTTGTAAGTCTTTCAGCCAAATATGTGTGTTTTAAATTTGGAAATACATTGATCAAATTATTTGTTTATTGTAAATTTAGATAAAAATAGTTGTTGTCATTTCTAAGAGCACATTTTTGGATAGGCCATTTTTAGGAAAGGTGTTGCTAATGTTTGGGCCTTCAGCTCAAGTAGACTTTTTTGGTTTTATTTCCTAGTAAGGTATTGGAGATCCTTGACTCAGGTAAAGGCCTATTTTTGAATATTACAGCTAACGATTACAGTTACTGGTACTGCTGCTCTCCACGTCACAGGTTGTCAGGAGTACCTGGTACCTCTCCCCGAGGCTGGAGCCAGCAGTTCTTTTGCAGAAGGTTTCTTTTGCAGTGGTTTAAGAGCTGTGGCACCAGGTGAAGGAGCTACAGGAGGAAGTGTACAGGCTACATAGTATTTCAGCAAATGAGCAAGAGATTGACCCGTGCTTCTCAGAGACACCACAGTCTCAAGACTCTCGGGAGTCTTAAACCTCCATGGTAGAGGAAAAGCAGGTGGATTCAGAATCCTGCAGGGTGATTAGTCAAAGGACTGTTAGTCAAGGGTCTGTTCACAATGAAGGCTGGAAGCAGGTCACTGCACATTGCAGGAGGAGGGTTCCTCCTTGGAATTTGACAAGTAGGACCTTCTGCAAAGGTGTGAGGCTCTGGAACTAGAAAGCCAGACAACTGATGAGGTGAGCGAGGGTCTTTCCAGGATAGTGGGACCTCCTAAAGCAACGCCACCTCTACCCTGCATCACAACCTCCTCTGTTAACAGAAGAAGTGGGGTAATTGCAATGGGAGACTCCCTTCTAAGGGGAACAAAGGGCCCAGTATGCAGAGTGGACCCCACTCACAGGGAAGTCTGCTGTCTCCTAGGGGGTTGGATAAGGGACATTACTGAAAAACTCTCCAGTCTAGTAAAGCCCTCTGATTGCTATCCACTTCGGTTGTTCTAGCTGGTGGTGACAAAGTAGCAGACAAGTCTGAGGACAGTCAAAAGAGACTTCAGGGCCCTGGAGTGATTGGTAGAAGGGTCAGGAGCTTGGGTAGTGATTTCCTTGATACTTCTGGTAACAAGGAGTAATATTGATAGGAATAGGGAGATCCATGAGGTCAATTGCTCTGAGGTTGGTGTCAGTGAAAAACTGTTAGGATTTTTGACTGTAGGATGGTATGCTCAACACCTGACAGGATGCATCTGTTTCAAAGGGGAAGAAGAGCTCTAGCACAGTAGCTAATGAGGCTCATTGTTAGAGCTTTAAACTAGCTTGGAAGGGAGAAAGGAGTAAGCAAGGCTTGCCAGTGATGAGTGATGGGACTGTGTGCCAAAACTTGAGGAAAGGAGTACTAGTGAATCTCCCAATCTGCTTTACCAGGTATTGGATACAATCTACCAAACTCAAAATGTTTCTACACTAATATATGCAACATGAGGAACAAACAAGAGGAGCTTCAGGCTTTGTCCCAGTCCCAGAGATTTGACATTACTGCTATAAGCTAAACCTGGTGGGATGAGTGCTGTGTCTGGAGTGCACTGTTAGCTGGTTACAGACTCTTCAGACGGGATAAGCGGGGCAGAAGAGGCTGGGGTTTGTCATTGTACATGATATAAGTGTTTGAATGTATGGAGCTCACAGTTGGCAATGGCAAAATTGAGATTCTCTGTGTGAAAATCAAAGGGCAAACAAATAGAGCAGATGTCTTCTAGACAGAATCCAGAGATGTCCCAGCTAACTGGAAGCTGGCGAACATTATCCCAGTTTTCAAGAAGGGCAAGAAGCAGGAGCCCAGGAACTACAGCCCTGTCAGTCTCACTTCAGTGCCTAAGTTTAGGAAAATATTCTGAGAGATGCTGAAAAACACCAGAAAGACAACGCAGTCGTAGGTCACATCCAGCATGGACCTTCCAGCATGGGAGGAAGATCCTGGTATCAAACCTGATTTCCTTTCATGTCAGGTAACTCACCTAGTTGATTAAGAGAAGCCAGTTGATTGAATCTTTTTGGATTCCAGTAAAGCTTCTGAATTCCTGTCTCTCACGGGATCCTTCTGGATCAAATGTCCAGCCCACAGCTGGATAAACACATCATGGGATGGGTGAGTAACTGGCTGATGGATCAGGCACAAAGGGTTATAGTGAATGGACTGGTGACCTGTCACTCCAGGGGTTCTGCAGGGCTTCATCTTGGGCTCTGTGCTGTTCAACATCTTGATAAATGACTTGGACATGGGACTGCAAGGGACACTGAGCAAGTTCACAGATGGTACAAAACTGGGAGGAGCTGTTGATTCCCTCAGAGGCAGGGAGGTCCTGCAGAGAGACCTTGACATATTAGAGGACTGGGCAATCCCAAACAATATGAAGTTCAGTAAGGGCAAGTGCCAGATTCTATACCTGGGATGGGGCATCCATGAATTACTGGGAAATCCAGAAAGACTGGAAATGAGAGGCTGGAGAGCAGTGCCATGGAAAAGTGAGCTGGGGGTCCTGGTCGATGGCAAGTTGAACATGAGCCAGCAGTGCCCTGGCAGCCAGGAGGGCCAGCCCTGTCCTGGGGCATCAGGCACAGCATCACCAGCTGGGAAAGGGAGGGGATTGTCGGCTCTGCTCTGGGGTGGCCTCTCCTCAAG